>NC_136632.1:22096749-22254249 GCF_933228915.1 Telmatherina bonti | reverse complement strand
CTAAAGTTAACAGGGTGACCCTGGTTTAGTTATTTCATCACCCTTCTTCCCTGAAACCCAAGAGCAGAAATGATAATGAGCAAATATACTGATGGATTTTTGGGGTGAGTTAAATAGAGAAGTCTTAGATGTCACTTTTTCTGAAACGTTTTTCTGGGCTACTTTTTTCTGTTTTTTTTCTTTTTAAAAAAAAAAAAAAAAAAAAAAAAAAAAAGGGTGAAACATTGAGAGTAATACCCACTTCATGAGGGACCACTACACCACTGGGCAGAACATTACCTCTCAAAGATCCCTTAAACAGATCTAACTTCTGTCATTACTAGACAGTAAAATCCTCTTATACCACAACATACCATAGAAAAAGTGAACATTAATGAATGTTACGGTCTAGATTTGTGTTTCAGTGATTGGACCCTGGAACTGTGTTGACTAAATTTGAGTTCCACCCAACCCCTTTAAGCAGTGTGGCCTTTCCTGTGTGTTATGTGCATGTGTCCCATCAGGCAAGGCAAGTTTATTTGTAAAGCACCTTTCATACACAAGACAATTCAAGTGCTTTACATGAAACATTAAAAGCATTACAGAAAAAAGCATAAAAGAAAATAAAAATAAAATCATAATAAAATCATAAATGATATTAAAATAATTAAAAGCAGAATTAAGTAAAAGGTCCCAGTCTTGATCTCCGAAGTGGTCTTACTGAATATGAAGCCCTCCGGTCATACGGTTATAACAACAAGCTCCTTAGCAGTGGAAGGAAAAGCACCCTGTTTTATTTATCTTGTAAAACATCAAGTTAAAAGTATTTGGATGGAAACAAACTTATTTTTTCTGCGAGGAAGACCTAACAGTGTCTTCAGACAAAACGTGTTTTGAGCGTCAAGAGTGGCAGGTTTCCATGTAAAGTCTATGTGGAGGCGCGGCAAGGGGGCGTTGAGCTTTCTCGCGTCGCGCTTTGAGTGTTGGCATTCCGCGCGGAACGCGCGTCAAAAGCCAGAGATGGACAAAGCTGAACTTTGGCCGCTCGACGTTTGGCGTCAACCAATCAGAGCGATCAGCTCGCAGCTCCTGGAGGATTCCTGTAGTGAACCCAGACACGGGGCTGAGACGCCATTACTTCATGCAATATTTAGGATAACCATTCCTTGCTAAAAAGCTGAATGTTACTGATTTGGCAACGTAGCAGGATACGTTGCCTAGCAACGCTTTGTTTGGGGGCGGTGGCGGCTCTCTGCTGAGTGCGGCTCTTATTGCATTAACACTGACTATTACTGCCCTACGACATCGTCCTCTAGCTTTATTTATCAAATAAAACCATGTCATATCTCTACTGAATCCACCATCATTCAAACTGACCGGAAGGAAAGCGCCGCCTTTCCCCCTGTCTTTTCCGCCACGTTTGCCGCCAGTAGCTGTGTGCTCCGTTCTTCTACATTCTGCTTTAATGACCACTTCGGGGCCCCTTTAAGGGACTGGGTTCCTGTTAAAGCACCAAATACAGTTTAGGGTTCCCACCACACATTTGGACCACCTGCCAATCACAACAAAGATCTGCCGCTGACATTCTCTTCAAACAGCTCCCACACACCGTGCTTTGATGGCAGTGGTTACAGAGGGTCAGGTGGGAGACGCGCTTGACTCAGCCCTCCGTCATTAAAAGGTTGGTAAAAGGTCTCCAGCGTAGGCACACTGGCTCCTGACCTTCTTTAGATCTTTGTGTCTGTTTGAGGATCGGTGAAGGTGGCATGCATTTGAGGAGCGATGGGTGGTAGAAGAACAGTGAATCCGCAAGCAAGGACAAATCAGTGCAAGAAAAGATTCATTTCACAACTTCTGCTCATAAAACATAATAATAAAGACTCGTATCCACTAACTACAACTATAAAAACAATCCAAACGTCTGTGTTTTGCCCCACAGGGTGGGAAAACCATTAGAAGCTGAATTAAAGCACATGAGCTGCTGTTTGCTTCAAAATAGCACATAGATCTGCGGCTTGATTTAACAATGACCCCAGTGTTAGCCCTGTCCAAATCCACTCTCATTTAGAGTACGGTGCTTTATGAAAGAGGGCATAGACAGATTAATCCCTTTAGCACGTCACCACAGGCACGTTTTTAAATTACATGATCTGAAAATCCACAAGGTATTCCATGTCTGACGAAGACGATTATTTAAATGTTATGTGTGCAACAGCAATCGATGAGCGCCTCCTGATTATCCCAATGTTTACTGACTAAACACACCGGCCATTTAAAACAAATCTGACATCAAAAGTAGTAAAAATTCCCCTAAAATGGAAATTTTTGGCCTGACATGTCGGCTAGATTTCTGTACCATGCAAAGGGCGTCGTTCTTGTCTTTTGCTAGATTATTAGATTTTTTATTAGTAGAGAAAAAAGTGCACCTAAGCCTCAAACTAATCATGTGTTTAAGCATTTGATGCATTGTTACCTGGTGAGATTTACATTTAATTAAAAGATGATAATCAATTCAGTTTTCTAATTGCAATTTTGTTAAAAAATAAATTTTTAAAATAAATAACAATAATCCATTAGTCATTTTTATTGATCTTTTTACTTGTCTTCTTGGGCATTATAGCAGCAGAATGACAGTCTGGCTACTGTGTTGTTTTTTCCCCAATTGAAATCAAGAAAAATAACTAGCAAAAAGGTTTTATACTTTTTTTTGCTTGTTTGTTTTTAGTCTACAAAAATCAGCAATATCAAAGAATCATGAAAATCGAAATTTAAGTCGAATTGGCACCCAAAAAAATCGGAATCGAATCGGGACAAATGCATATCATCACAGCCCTATTAATGGCTGCAGAAGACCTTCTTAATGAGGCATTTAAATTGGTTTATCTGCAAAAATGTACACATATTTAAGTCCTAATCTTTGGTGCATCTGGATTATCTTAGACCCCTCCAGAACTCCTAACAGGTTGTAATTGTTTCAGGACAAATAAGATCTTCTTCGTTGTCTTCTGACTGGTTGAAATGCTGGAGGTCAGGAAGCTAATAATCATAAACAAAGCAAAACAAAAACTACTAACAGTCTCACAAACGGCATGTTTCCAAGCGTCAGATGGAGCTCCAGCCAGAACTTGACAGTTGTGGAAGAAACAAATTGATACTTTAAGCTGCGTTCTGACAAAATGTGTTAACATGAGCTCACATAAAGTACTTTAAGTCTACTGAGCTCATCTTTGACTCGGTGTATCCATGATGTTTGTCCAAAAATGCCTTCATCTGTCATCTGTCACAGCCAGGAACATGGCGGTATGAAACTGTGATAACTTTTACCAAAATGATCACGGTTTCATGGTGTACTGCGGTATTACATGGTGTACCCTCTTAAATATATGTTTTGAAATGTCTGAGTAAAAGAACTTATTTTGGCCGAACGATACCTTCGCTTTCCAACCCACTCAGCCAATCCTCGCTACTCACACACTCACACACACACACACCACAGGAGAGCGTCCATACACATAACTCAAGGTTCGCCTGTGATTTATCCGACAGAAGACAGTTCATTCCACAGGCTCGGTATCACGATGTGAAGGTAAATGTAATGGTATTCATACTGCAACTGCTTCAGACTCTCGTCTTTTTAGGGCCTGAAGTGCCGCAGTCTCACTGCAAAGACAGCATCGGACCGGGACTTGTCACTCATGACGTAAAATAAGCAAATCCATTCTGTCAACAGTGTTGCTGGACAGAAAAACAAACTGCTTCCATGGATCCAAGACTCCTGACTCCTGGATTTTGGAAATATAAAGAGAGTAACCCTTTTTTTTTTTTTTTTTTTCGCTTCATATAGTGTTTAAGGTGATAATACTTCATTGGCTCTGCTCTCACTGCAGGGAAAAGAGATTCGTTTCCAACTTTTTGCCTATCTGTGACTCATTTTTTTTCCCTGACAGTCTGAACAACACAAATCAGATTTCTCTCTGACCACTTTCTTCGTCGCTAACAAATCGGATACGCATCACATCTTTTTCAAAGCAACCTCAGTCTGAACAGTTGTTGCATTTTTACCTCAATTTTTAAAAGTGAGACAAACGTCTAAAATCAGCACCCATTTCTGACCCAGAGGTGCGGTCAGCATTTGCAGTGTCTTATCGGTTATTTATAATTGTATCAGTTACGACTGGACAAGAACTTCCTAATTACAACACAAACACCAAACTCTCCGATCTGCAGAGTCTTTGTCTACTTTTAGGAGCAAACTGTAGACTCAGCTCTTCAAAGAGCACTTCTGCACTTAGTTTAACTCCATTTGTCTGAGGAGTTGGAGAACTTTGCCTGGTTCATTGCAACAAATATTGTGGGATTTATTCTTTATATCTTAACATTTGCAATATTGTGGTGAGGGGAGAAAAAAAAAAAAAAACAGCCTGTAGGACAACATGTCAACACCTGCATCCAACTGGACTTGCTGCTGTCTGACAAGCACCTTCCTATGATGTCTTCTTCTGTTTGATTTAGTGCTTGTGTTGTTCTCACTCTCATATGTACGTCAGTTTGTTGAGCATCAACGCCTGCAGTGTGAACATAGTCACAGAAAAGCTTTAAGTCCTCTGAAAGAATGAGCATGCGGAGACTGACTCATTCAGATTCCTGAACTGAGACGATCAAATGAAACATCCTTTTCTTTGCTTTAATGACGAGGGTCTCACTTTCACATTTGGTTCAACTGCACTTCTTCATTTTGCCTTGTATGGTCATGTGTATGGTTAGCTGCAGTGCAAACAATATTTTTAGCGGAAAAATGTCCAAGCAATCATGTCCATTAATGGCTAAAAATAAGAATAAAAACAGGATTTTACACATGTGTGTAGATTCATGATGACGGGGGTTTATGACAAAAGCACAGAGCTCCACAAGTCCAGACAGAAAAACATAGAAATGCATAACTGTAATCTTGTGGGTTTTTTTTACCTGAAACGACCATCTTTGACATGTCAGTTCTTTTAAGTTCCTCTGTTCTTGATTAAACCATTAAAAACATTTTCATGTAAAAGTTTCTGTGAAAGTTCATGATATAAATCTTAATAAAAGTCTTGATGTAAACAGCTAAAATACCGTACAATTAGGTCTTTACAGATGTTTTAGCACACAACCTCAGTTCAAAGGAAGTTCGTGTGGAAATGGAACTAAAACAAAATGTAATGATTTGCAAATCTCACAAATCTATATTTTATTCCCAACACTGCATATCATCCTTCCATCTGAGAGGCTCTGCCTCTCTGAAATGCTCCTTTTGAGCCCAGAGATGTTACTGACCTGGTATCCTTTAACCTAATCAGTTGCCCAATGCTCCTCTAGTCGTTTTAGACTTGGACCAGTTGTTTGGAGATGTGTTGCTGTCGTTAAGCTGAAAATTAGTTGATATTATTCATGAAACAGTAACATTTTGAAATCTGATGGATTTGATTTTATGAGAATTGTTACATTCTGCATTATTTACAGTTTTCACAGCGATTTGCATCTTTTCTGTAGAGTTAACTTCAACTTTTTAGTTTGAATCTGGATTTACTGACATTAAACTAGGTATCAATTTGAGATATACAGTTAAAAACATTTTCAGCTACACATATTTGTTATAGAAGAAGTCTTAAACAGTATATTTGGAAAATCATTTTAATTTAGATTTGAAAATAAGTCATAACACTTCTTTTATGTGTTAATTTTGACAATTCTTCATTAATAAAAATCAAGAAAATATTTCTCCATGTCTCAGATTCTCTTCCCACGTATTCAACATTTCAAGCAGCCTTTTATTTTCCTGTGTTTGATGTTGTTTTTCTGTCTTCGCTGTGCAGCAGACTGTGAAAAATAAATTAAATCACTCAGAAACAGGAAGTGTGGTTACACTTCTGTAACATGAGCAGCGGTAGTTTTACACCTTCCTGCCAGAACTAAGGCGTATATAAAATGTTCAACCTGCATGAGAAGCTGCAGCTTTGTGTACTACACACACACACACACACTCTCATAGTTGAGCGGTGGGCGTGTGTAATCATTTGAAAATCAAGATCAGTATAGTGTTTGTTTATACTATAACTTGATATAAAAAGGGTATAATCAAGTTTTTTTTGGTGACAGTGTGATATATCTATACATGGAAATAGACATTTCCAATTTTGTATTAAACACTATAGTAAGTCATCTGATATTAGTTGATGCATTGAGCTATTAGTTCATATGACTAGTCATGTAGTTAAGGTTTATTTAAATAACACAGAAACTGGGACTAAACAACACCAAGTCATTACATTCTTTTTACTTATTTTTGGAGTCTGCCTTGTTGTATTTATGTTTTGGTTACTAGTCTGTAGGATTATGCAGCAAGTTAAAACAAAAATATACAAAAAAAACCATGTAAGGCAACAGCATTAGTTTCACAGCATGCCTTTAACAAACCATTGAAGTAACCAGTTACCCCATTATGACATGATTCCCTTTTCCTCTATGACACTGAACTGAATTACTAAGATTTCACCAGTACAAACCAATACAAACAGTTTAAAACTTTACCCTCAGTCATGTTTGTGTGCAACGGATTCTTGTAAGTCCTGCATTTATTATCCTTCCAGTTGTGACTTGTTTTTATAATCTGAGTAGAAATATGCAGGTCTTAAGCTGCTAAATGCACCGCTGCGCTCGCCATCTGGGCAGCCGACTCAGCCTGCCAGCTGAGCGATCAAGGTCAAGTGTACGAAACAGCATTTTTTTAAAGGAGCGTTTTCCTTGAAAGAAGCTGTTTGCTGCAAATGGAAGTAATGCTACAGAGAAGAATGAGAAAACAAGAATTGTAAGCTGAAAACGGTGACTTCAGGATGCTGAGACGCTACACAAAGTCGCCTGCAACGGCGAAACTGAGAGGGCAAAAGTTCAAACTGCTGGATATCTGCTTAATTAACTGATATTTTTTATTAATTACATCGATATTTATATTCCTCTCACCTTTTAAGAGCTGCAACAGGAAAGTGAACACGTCAGCTGTCTGAGAAGCAGTCAGGTTTTCCAGTAATGAAGGTGGCTTATGCCAACTTATGGCACTGCACACTCAGACATATGCAGTTATTTATCTGCGTTTAATGTTTCAGCACTATTAATAGACACCTCCCAGCCTTCCCTCTGTGTGCACACACACACACACACACACACACACACACACACACAGCTCTTCAGGAGGACTCAAATATCACATCGACCGCCACCAAATGGAAGACTGTCGCGCTGGGAGGAGTGCTGCAGCAGAGGAAGCATGTTACAGGTGTGTCACAGCGCTGTAGTCATTTTCATGGCTGATTACAGAAAGCGACCTGGTTATTTCTCTCTGAGAGGAGCTCAGAAATTCTCCCAAGCATGACGGCTGCTGTTTAACAGGTTGAAGTTCTTGGTTTTGTTTCAGCTCCTCAGAGGTTCGTGAGGTTGGTTTGCTTCTCTTTTGGTTTTGGGTGTGAATAAAAACAAGACTCCTCTCATATGAAATCTGTGTGTTTTATTCACGCTTTTAGTCGTTTTGCAGTCTATAGAGTCCATATGAGGAGATGTTTGACTGTTTATTCAGCTTTAGGCGGTTTTACAGCCAGCTGGAGCAGACAAGTTTAGTGTTGGCAGTCAGATTTTGTGGTTACACCATCACAAGTGATGAAATAATCGTCTTCATCTCTTCCTCTCGCAGGTTGTTTAAAGCGTCAAGGGCGGAAAAAAAGCGAGCCTCTTTCTCAGTCTCCTCCCCCTCCCTGCCTGCCCATCTTTCTTCTGGAGGAAAAGGGGTTGTCTGTATGCGCTGCGGTGGAGGAAAGCTGGTTGACAGCAGCATAGAAGCGCCTTCCTGACAAATCTGATCTCTTCAAACTGCTTCGCGACGACGACGTCGCCCTAAAGGCTTCCTGGAGGCTGTTTGGATATTTCCCTGGAGGTCAGACAGTAACCGGCAAACATGTCGCCGTTTTTGCGGATTGGTTTCTCCAACTTTGAGATCGACCCTGGTCTGGCTTATTATGAGGAGGTGCTGAACCCGTACTGTGCTGTCTACATGAAGGAGGCCATAGAAACAGGTTTGTAACTTTTAACAAAGTCATCAGAACGAATGAAATGTGTCAATCCACTAATGGAGTATTGAATATTTAGGTACAACTTGTAATGTCAGCATTGTGGGACTGATTTGTCAGCCTGTTAGTTGATAATCCCAACGTTGTTGACTGATTACGTCAACTTTTTCTACACAGTTCATCAGCCCAGTATCACTGTGGTTGTTTATGTGTGGAGACGGACTTTAAATAAAGCTTTAAGGTGAAGCTTTCTGGTGTAACTCTGCAGGTAAACATGCCACAGTTGTAGTGAAAGCATCGTGTGTATGTCTCAGTTGTTAGTCAGAGCTGCACAATGGTTCAAGTTTCTCAGATGCTTATCTTAGTTTAACAGATCTTTCATTTTTAGTTAGATGGCCAAGGAGTCTGGAGACACCTTTGTAGGTTCTTGATGTTAGTTTGAGTCTCATTAATAAAAAAGAAAAACAAAAGTAAATGAATTTGGCATGAATCAGCTACAGGTCTACATTCTAGATAAACTACCAACATGCTCTCAATGTTTCATTATAATTATCCATTTCATGCTGAGTGTGTCTTTTCTACAAAAGAATAATTCCCTTTGACACATCTAGGAAGTGATGATCATGACGTTCAGTAAGTCGCAATAGTTTACAATGAAAATAGAAATGCAGAAGTTTATTTTTAGACAAAGCTGGACATGAGTAAGAAGAATCAAACGTCACATTATCCTTAAACACTGCTTAAAGAAGAAAACTTCTAAAATAAAAGTTTAAAGGTAGATTGTCAGATTTTCAATATTTTCTAAATAATTTAACTAATAAAATAACTACAATCATAATTAGATAGTTTTTTGAACATGTAGGTTCCAGTCTGTCCATATTTGATGCGTTATTAAATTACAAGTTTAATTAATGACAAATGACAAATTTTACTGGTAGGCAAACATTTAAGAAGGGACTTTGTCAGTAATTAAACTTGTATTTTAATAACATCAAATATGGACAGACTGGAACCTACATCTTTTAAAACTATCTAATTATGATTGTAGTTATTTTTTTAGTTAATCTATTTAGAAAATATTTAAAATCTTACATACTCCACCTTTAAAACTCAAGATCCTGTTCTAAGTCAGCGCTGGAGGTCTGATAAGGTTTAATGTCAGCATTTAGCATCACGTTATTAGCTGTGTGCTAGTGGCAAACATGATGGAGGGAACAATAAACAAATCCTACGCTGATGACTGCCGTTACGTACGTCTTGTCAGACGGATTTAAAAGGCTGCAGAGCAGGAGAGGAGAAGCAAAGCTAATCTGCAAAGTAGTGAAGAATAGTTTCAGCAGGACAAAAAAGCAAACTAGTGAACAGAGGTTAACGTCTAATGCCTGAAGAAAGACTCATTTGTTTTCTTTCCCTCATTAAACACGAGGTCTATCCTTAACATAAATTTCATTTTAAAAACAAAAAGATCTTAAACTTAAATGCAGTCGTCATAACAACATTAAGAAGTTTATTCAGGAGTTAAAAAACAATATTCCTGTCATGTAGACCAATGTGGGCTCATCCTTTCTTTTTTCACATCCCTTCTGCGGTGGCTGATTTTGTCCAGTGTCCCAGTTTTAGGAAACTTTCCAGCATGATAAGAGACTCCCAGCATATATCTTTATTCTGCATCTGGCTAGCGAGAGCTGGATGAAGCTAAAGTAGAGTCACTGAGAGGAAAGAGGAGGCCTTTTGTGCTTCTCTTCCTTTTCTGTGAAACCACAGGACCAGCTTGAAGAGTAAGAAGAAAATGTGTTTCATTTCCAATTAATTGACTCACTAAAAGCATTTATGTCATTAAGTTTCATTTCTCTTTATGTCCAAAACCAACAAGAGCAAGAAAACACTGGATGTGTTACATTAACACCCAGACAGCCACAGTACATAAAATGCATTGTTTTGTTAATATGAATAATACTCTGCAATGCTAGATTTGATCCCAGCTCTACTGGTTTGTTTATAATGGACACACATCGCAGGGGCAACATGCAGAGTCTCACAACGTAAATGCTGATGAGGAGAAAGCCCAATGCTGACTAGCGGGGAAAAAAACAAAAACAGTGAAGATAAGCTGCCATCAGGCACTTTGAGCTTCCTGCAACTGATGTCGTCTTCAAATAACAGCGATGGGAAACCCAACAAACGCTTTTCGCCTTTAAAAAGTCCATTTTGGTTTGTTTCCAAAACCCTGCCAACATGCGCCACACTTCAAAACCAAGTAACTTTGCATTCCGGTAGTTTATTTTCAGATGCAGCTGCAGCTTTACGGTTTACATTACTGGCCACCAGTCACTGTCTGTGTCAGTTTCCCTCTGGTGTATTTATTACATTCCCAAAAAATTCAGTAGAGATTTATGGTACATAATGTTTTCTTTTTCTGTGTGTGTGTTGTTTTTAAATAATTGTTTTTATTGTCCATCAAAAATTTGCATCTGTATATTTATACTTATTAGAATCAGAGTTTAGATGAGATAAGTTAATCCTTTATTAGATCATTTAGGAGAAATTCACAGCAGCTGGGAAAAGTGCAAACACACAACTGTAAAATCTAAAGAAAAATATAACAAAATATAAGTGAGTTCAGTACAGAATTATTATTGCACATCATGGTCAGGTGTGGAAGCAGTTACTGTACTCTGTAAAGTCTGGATACACATCTGATTCACAGAAACAAAAGTTAACACAACAAGTGCAGACAAAAGGGGAAAACAAGGTTTATATGGTTCTAATCAATATCAGAGTCAATATTTTAACTGCGCTGCTTTATTCTCAAACACAGCCTGACCCGACTGAGGCTAATTTTCTTCTTGTTTCTTTGAGTAGTCTTCATCGATCGTTCCCCAGGTTTCCTGAAGGACCAAAGCTCTTATATGGATGTTTCCAGTCTTTGTTCTCTCTGTCCAGATGATCGGTAATGTTCAGATCCTGCCTCTGAGGAGGATTCATGCCTCCATCAGACCCGTTTCCACCGATTTCCAGTCCAGTTTTAAGCCACAACCCCATTTCTCCTTGTTTTCCTCCTTAAGAAAGGCTATTTCTCAAGACGCTTTATAAACAGAAAAATACTACTTTCTGTCCGTCTATTTCATCTTTTGTTGCTTTAACTACAAAAGTAGAATCTTGTGTGTTTTTGTGAAACGCTGCTACTAACAAAAAATGGTTTTGTTTTTTGCTCAGTTACCATATGTCAACACTGGTTCATCCCTTGAGTTAGGAGGAGCATTTTTTATGCTTGAATGATTCCTAAGTCAGCGTTAAAGAACCTAAAAGAAAATACATATTTCTGTGGAAGCGATAAGGTGCAAGGAATGGAAGGAAGGAACTAAATATTAGAGAAAAAGCAGCCAAAGTCCAAGTGTTTAAGACCACTTCCTACCACAACTGATGAGGAAATAGACCCAAAAACCTGAGAAATGATTGATGGCTGAAGACACTGGCACAGTACTGTATATTTCTATTTTTGAAAACAAAACACTAAATTATAATCTATGATCACTTTTTATTTCTTGCCTTTAAAGGGTTTTGTACCATATGAGTCAGTTGTACTTCACATCTATCTGTACCACACCACTTTCTTCATAAAGCACATTTAAAACAGCAGCAGAATCCAACAAACTGCTGTACACAGTAGGTCTGGGCGATTAATCAGACTTTAATCTCAACTACGATCTGGGTTTTCAACGATCATAAAAAATAAGAGGGTGTGATTATTTTTCTCTCTGCAGTTTCCTCTCCTGCTGTCTTCAGCTGCTAATCGAGCGTCTCTGGCGTTGCAGCGCTGTGCTGTAAACTCCTCCCACAGCCGCTTTGCTTTCATTCAGACACTGTTGCCAACTTGGCGACTTTCTCGCTAAATCTGCCGACCTTTTTTTTTGTTAAAAGCGACAAATCTAGCGACTTTTACTGGAGTTATTAAGAGACTTTTCTGGTGTTTTGGCGACTGACTTGAAGGCACATATTGTTCTGCAGTTACTGTAAGGAAGGAGCAGCGGGAGCCTCTCCCGTCCTAAAGCACTCCCAGGCGGCCAGTCTCAGTCGGCTCCGGCTGCAGGTTGATGTAGAATAACTGCAGTAGGTTGTGGAAGTTCACCTAAACATAGTTTATACCATTGTCAGTGACAACTGGCTGCATTATTTTCGTATAAACACACACACGTAGTTCGGCGAGTTCAACACTGTAATATCCCTCCGTTACAGGCGTTACCATAGCAACAGCGCTGTAGCCTGACAGCGGTTGTTTGGCATAAAGCGTAAATTCAAATTCAAAATTCTTCAGCAAATGTTGTAGAAAATAAATACAAATTTGTTAGGAAATATTTACTGTGGGGGACCATGGTATAAGTGGATTAAACAACTTGTAACCGTGTGTTAAACGGTTAAACGGTTATAATGCCCGACGCAGAGTCGAGAACACCACAATGCGCAGTGTTGTTTAATCCTGACTTATATTTATCTATTCAGTTTACATCAGTATTTGCACTTTGTCAAGACAAAGCTTCATGTTATTTGTTTGTTTTCTATAATATGTGGAATCTTAAAGACATTTTTTTTTTAAAGTCACGGATTAATGTAAAAAAATAAATAAAAAAATTATGTTAAAGATAAAAGGATAATCATGTTAAATAATCGAGATCTCAATTTCAGTCAAAAAAATCGTGATTATAACTTTTGTCATAATCGAGCAGCTCTAGTATGGAAAAAAAAAAATCATGTTTTATTTCAATTTAACTCTATATTACAGCCAAGAAAAAACTCTGAATATTATATTTTCATTAAGAGGACACGGATATCTTCTAACTGCCGGTTGTTGTCATTTTTAATCACTTTATTTCTCAAACTGAAGCAAACTATTATTTAACCCTTTGCTGCATCGTGTCCACCACAGTGGACGCATTTAAAGGCTGTTTTCTAGGATATTCATCAGTAAGGATGGTATATTTTGCAATTTGTCAATGAACATTAGTAAAGTAAAACAGTCACCCAATACACTACTACTCACTGAAAAATATACTAATTTAATATAAAATTTCATATAAAACATACATGTAATTACCAACTTTACCTTAGTGATAAACAGGACAAGAAAATGATAATTGTCAATTTTTATAAAATATTTGTGTTACATAAATATGACAATTATTTTAAACTAAAAAAAATTTTACAATATTAAAAGACAAATAAAAGTGTATATGTCTGTAGAAGTAAAATATTGCATGTTAAAAAAAAAAAAAAGGCATTGTTTTTAATGAATTCATGCATCAGAGGGTTAAGGTTGACTCTCTGAGACAGATCAATATGTACTTTACAACAATTTCTAAAAGCAGGACGGAGCTTCTGTGTCTTTTAATCAGAAAATGTGTTTTCTGCTAAATGTATGTTGTCATTATGATTATGTAAATCTGCAGTCGGTTTCCTTTTTTACCATTATGAGATATTTCCTAATGCTTCAATGGAAAATCTTATTCAGCAGTTTATTTAATCTTTTTCAACTTCCACTTTCTAATAAATTCAGCGACGCCAAGCTAAACCCGTCGATGAGTCGGGCTCATTGTTCATGTTATTTAGAGATTTAAGACAATTCAGCCCAGGCTAAACTGTAAAGAAGAACAGTAACATACATGTGAGCCTCTCATTCAGCACAGGAACAGGCTGAGAAGTGCGTCACACCCAAACGTGGCACCTTCATGCTTCGCAAAAGGCTGAAAGGGAACTTTGTGTGTAAGAAAGAGAAAAGACAGCTAGACTGATGTAGGCCATTTGTCAGCAGAGAGACGGGCTTTAATCGCTCCTGACAGCAGCTTGCAGGACCGATGGACAGACAGGCAACAAGCCAATGATAGAGAAGGCTGAGGGTCACTTTGAGAGTAAAAAGCTTAGTGGGCTTTATTGTTAAAGCAGTGAGGTGGCATGTGGCTCTTACATAAGTGGATATATGGGATGTTTATGCAGAGATAAATCAGCAAATTTCAACAGTGAAGGCTTGGATTGGTTTTTCTTTTGCCCTGATGATGCAATCAAAACTTTCCTAATAACCATTCAGAAATTTAAAATGATGAAAAAAAACAAAACGACTGCAAATCACTGACGAATGGCAGCAGCAGTGAACATTTTTGTAACAAACCCTAAAGCCGATCTAAAACCCACCAACATCTGGCCGATTTCAGTGTGAATGTGAGAACAGTCAACATTCAGAGCTGCATGAAATGACTGCAGACGACGCCGTTATTTCTGGGCTGCAGGTCTGATTTTGCACATATCTATAAATAACACCCAGCTGGACATGCTGGTGCCGGTCCATCTGGAATTCTGGTCTGTCGCAGTAAAAGATGCAACTTTTCTGCATTGTAAAGGAATAAAATGCAGCTATAAAGGAAAAATATCACACTGCTTTTGGTACTGAGCAAATATAAATAAAATGCACTCATGCATGAGTGCATGCATGAGTGCATTTTAAGAAAAGAAGAGGATAAAGCTTTTAAATGACAACTTTAAACTGGAAAAAGCATCTAAGTTGACTCATCTGGTCCTTCAGTGCAAATCCTGATGCTACTTTTCCATCAGCAGCTGAATAATCTGTTGGGTGTTGTTGATCAAAACTCACAGGTTGCATGCTTTGTGGTTAAAAACAAATGTCAAGATAAAAACTTACTTCACACTTTACAACCGGCTGTGGTCGTCAGTCTGGAGATGTACTGAAGATGCATCGTGCCAACCACAAACAAGCTTTTTAAAATAAAGCTGGGTACTACTTTTTATCCCACTCGAGCAGAATTAACTCGTGCTCTTATGTTCTTTGGTGCAGTGGCCAATTTTTATCAACGGGACGATTTCTCTGGAATAAAACAGGAAATATGTTGGAGTTTGGGTGTTAATGCTTATGAAGAAACTAGTACAGATGAAGTCTACTGATATTTTTCTCATAGTTTTTGCACAGTCGGATAAAATATCTGCCACTCTGGGTGTATAGTATGTAGGGGGTTATATTAGTGTAGGTTTCTTCTTTTATATTGCCAACAGAAAGAAAAATGTTTATACGTCCTCCACCGACACCTAATTTCTACATGTGAAACTGAAACTAAAGATTTAGTTTAAACTCTTATTTCCGGAAACACCTAAAGATCTCTCCCCCTCTGCTTTCATTTTCCCCTGCAGAGAAGGGTCAAGTGTACAAGCAGAAGAAGCCCACCATGTATCCACCCTGGAGCAGCACATTCGATGCCCACGTCCACCGAGGGCGCATCATGCACGTGATGGTGAAGGATCGAACGGCAGAGCTCAAGTCGGAGGCGACGGTGCCTTTGGACTCGTTGGCAACACGCTGCAGGAAGGAGAACGGCAAGCTGGAGATTTGGGTATGCGTTGGTGTGTGAGTGGGTGTGTGATAAAACCCATAACAGCTGTTTTGCTATTCTGGCCAAACCCAGATGGATCAGCTCATTTAGGGTCAAAACCCTGACGGTTTGAGGACGTAATCCCCCTTTTAGTTATTAATAAATGACCATCACAGTTGCATTGCTACTTTTTCTGTACTGCAAACAAAATGGCCTTTATGAAGATGTTTGAAGCATGAAAAGCACCGGTGTGATTAACAATATTACTGATGGCTCTCCTCCAGGTACATGTCCCAGTAGGCAACGTCCGCAAGCCACTACTTTTCTACCTCTGATGCTGTGAAACAACCTGCGGTGAACAATTTAATCATCTGATAGATGAAGTTCTGACAGCGAAACTAATCCAGAGTGGATTTATTTATAATAGGTTAATCTGTAAAGATTAAGCTCATCAACACTCATATTCACCTCTGCTTGACTGGAGCCTCCTGTAGCGAGGCCTGCAAGAGATATGTGCAGTACAGATGCTAATCCAACATGACTCTGTTGTATTTTCAGACCAGCATTCTGCTTGTAGACTTTACTGTGCAGACATACTTTTGTATTTTGGGTGTGTCGTTTTAGACAAAAATGAAATAGGTGAAAGCTGCTTCATGTTTATGTTCCTCTCTGTGTTTTCATGCCTGCAAACTGGAACTGTTAGCTGCTCTACAGCAAGGCTTTTATCCTGCAGGAGGAGCCTGCATTAGCCATCTTGGACCACAGTTGTACAGTGTTTTGTATGTTCTACATGTCAGGAGATCCACTGACACCTGCATCAGAACAGCTAGATAAATGTGCTACGATAGCTGGTGGCATAGCTAGTTTTAGTCCCTCTGCAGGATGTAAAAACCACCGGGAGAGGAAGCTGAATGACATCCAGAACTGCCACAAGAACTAAGTGTCCGATCAGGAAGACGGGAAACAGAAGAGAGACTGTTTGTCAGCAGTGCATTAAAATCTATAACGTCTGGCCAGCTTGATCCCGCCATCTAAAGACATTCATGATAGGTTAACTGGTTACTCTAATGCTGTGCGGACACTGTGTGATTTTAGGAATCTGACTGTCGGGGAAATGCTCCCGCTGCACGACCGGGTTTGTCCCTCGTACTCTATTTGACCCTACGACATGTGTCCTCATACTGTACGACTGCTGTCAGCCACCATTATTGACAACCACGACTAGTTGTCGGCGTCAGTCGGCGTGTGACGGCACGACGTGCTCGAGTGTGAACAACAAAAAACAAAGGTTCCTTGTTCCTATGACAACCACAGCGTGCCTGACAACAAGATGGCGAGCAGACAGCAAGTTGTGGCAGTTGTGTGCGCTGTCTTGTGCGCTGAAACAAAATAAAAAAAGAAAACCTCGTGTTCCCTCCATAGCTCTACTAATCTCTCTTCTAGCAGCTGTGTCCACCGCACACGTCTGAAGTTGGGGTTGCCCGCCGTTGTTTAAAGCTCCACCGGTGTCTTCTGCGCAGGTGCGAACGTAGAATCGTGATGTAACACCACTCACACTGTACGAGCGACGGCGAAAATTTCTGACATGCCAGAAGTTTGATCGGGAGGTCGCAGCATCATCGTTAGAACGTAGCAGCAATGAATCCTTCCTCGTGAGTGTTCTCACACTGTACGGCGTACGACCACCCGACCGGACATCCCGACGCTACGATGTTTCCACGATGACGTAGCGTGGTCTGCGACAGCAAAATGGTGGTGAAATCCCCTCGAAATCGCACAGGTTGCACCCAGCATAAACTGTCCCTAGGAGTGAGTGTGAATTGGTGTTTGTCTCGGTTGATTGGAACTAACGATTATTTTAATAGTCGACTAATCTGTAAATTATTTTTTTGATCAGTCGATTAGTCACAATTATTTCTGTAACACCCGCAGAAACTTTCTCTGCACATGCTCATGCATGACTGTCGTGCTGCTGTGGTATGTCCACTCTGCATGGCAGATGACACATTTCACCTTTTTGGACAGGTTGTTTAGCTGGAAAAATTCCCAAACTTTTGAAGCACAAGGTCTAAAGCTGTTTTCACTCGACTGTTTAGGTTGCGCCGCCATCGGTCTTGAGTTGTTCTTCGTTGGTTAAGAAGACGCTGCATAAACATGACAATACTGCCCCAGCACTTCCTGTGGTGCTTTGCGTCATTTACTTGGTGTTTAGAGTTCTTATACTGTCTGAAAAGCTGTGTTTGGTAAATGGCGTTAAGTTGCCTGGCGCAGTGTTTTATCAGCAAAGCCATTACAGGCATTTTATTTGGTGTCAATGAATTTTTATCGTCAACAAAGTTGACGAATCGTTGCAGCCCTAGATGGATGGATGGATACTTTACATAAAATGATGACTGGGACCCCAGCTCATGTAAATCCTGTTTCTACTTCTTACATCCTCCAAGACTGTGGCACAGTTAGGTTTTTACTAATGTTGTCTCTCTGTCCGTCTGTCAGCAACTTTACGCAACACAACCAGATGCATTTTCAAGATCTTTTCTTTGAGAATGGGTCTTAGTAGAACTCAGATTTTATAAAATTTTAAAAGCGATCCGGATCACCATCTGGACCCGGGAATGTTTTAAAGGATTCTACACTACTGCGAGATTCGACTATTTTCAGTGTATATGCATGTAACTCCACAATAAATGTTCCGGATGCTTGCCCAAAAAAATAGAATCCAAGAGAAGTTTCTAACAGGTTTTACAAGATATCAAAGCTAGAAATGGATCCCAGCAAAATTCTGGATACTACGATCCAGAACAGGAAAAAATTACAGGATCTTTGGAATTTTTATCTCTGCAAGAGAAGAGATGTAGATATAAACATGCAAAAAGACACCGTGGATTCATTATTCATGAATGTAGGAGTCTAATAGTGTGTACATATAAATAAAGGTTGGACTATAAGAGAGTGGAAATCAGTGTGGATGGAAATGAGCTGAATGGTGGAGGTCTGCGCTCTCTGACTGCTTTTCACCACATCCAGTCAGGGATCAGCTGGTCACCTCCATATTTAATCATACTCAGGACCTGATCATGTATGCTTTCGTTTAACTAATCAAAAGTTAAAAACAATCTACACTCTGCATCAGAGCTTTTATGTTTCTTCATGACAGTCGTCCCTTTTTCCAAACTGAGAATCAAACAAACAAGAAATAGATGATCAAATTTGAACAAATGTCTCCAGTCTGCTCCTTCAGTCTGTGTTTGTACGCACCAGATTCTCTGTCCTAATCCACATCCCTCCATTTTAGCATTCATGTATTTGTTTCCAGGATGAAATAATTTCATTTCTGGTTTTCTTTCTTCTGGCCACAGTTGGAGCTGAAGCCGCAGGGTCGCCTGCTGATGGAGGCCAGATACTACCTGGAGAAAAGCGGTGAGTAACTCCAATTTCCACCACTCAAACAGGAGTTTTAAAGGGTCAGAAATCTTCCAAACTGCTCTTTAAAAGCCCTTCATACAAGCCATCTCTCGTGTCTTAATCCACGGTAAGCGTCCCATCCTCATTACATCTTGTTGCACTATAAATAGGAGTCCAGCTGTTTGCCACCTGCTGTTTCTAAATGCTAAATGGTTACACGAGCACTTTGTCTTTTCACCGGGGTTCCCTGATATTATCACCTCGCGAAGGACTGAGAAATCATAGAAAACTAAAAAGAAGAAACCACCTCAAGCATCTATTTATAGATCAAGCAAATAGTCATGGCTCAGAACAACAGGTGGCACAGTGACGGGCACATCACCAACAAGCAGAACTTCCTCCTACATGCAGACACAAGCAGCACAACTGTCTAAACTGTCCAACAAATTAGCTTATTTAGAAAACAAAAGTGGGTTTTCAACATTTTGCGACATGTTCTTGTTTGATTTCCTGTTTGCATGTGCGGAGCTGTGGTCACAGAACAGCCAAGCACATGTAAGTAGCAAGGGAAAAAAAACAAAAAAAACAAGCATCAACGTCAGTGATCTGGGTCAGCAGATGATACACGCAGAGCTATCAGCACAGCTTCATGTCACAACACTGGAAAGTGTTATGGGTGTGAGGATTAAACCCCATGTCTGGAAACATGCCGACTTCAGGAAGAAATCTTATATAGACATATTTACCAGAAACTGCTTGACTTTGTGAAACGGGACTTCCACGCTGTGAAGGCCGTCTGTTATTAGAGGGTTTTTTTGGTCACCGATCTTCTTCTCTAAAGCAAAGTTCAGACTACAGATATTTTCAGCTACAGTTTCTTCTATTGCACACAGGTGTAAAGGGTTTGTCTTGTGGTTGAAAGTTTCTCCCCACACCTTCTTTTTCCACTCCATTACACACTGTTGACTAGAAAAATCAAAGCGACTTGCATGTTAAGTTTCTACAAGACAGGCTCTTCTTCTTCTCTGGTCGTTTTAACTCTTGACTCTTGTATTTTCCCAGGCTGTTGCTCCTGTCTGTTGGCTCACATAGAGATCTGTCACCTTAATGCATTTGTGCAAAATTATTCTGGCTTGATATCTTCAACTTTCTAGTTTTTCTTGAAAATTAGACATAAAAGAATAAATTATGAATCGGACTTACAGCTAGTATCAAACATCAGAACACACTGCGATGGACTGTTAACTTGTCCAGGGTGTACCATGCTCTCACCTGCTAATTACTGGGATAGACTCCAGCTTTTGACTCTGAATCAGACCAAGCAGTGTAGAACATGGACGGATTGTAAATATATAATGCTTTGACTAATCGGTCCAGCAGGTACATCTAAACGCATGAGTTGCTTATTGCACCTCTAGATCTGAAACAAGTATGCAGGAAAACCTGGAAAACACCTGCTCACTTCTAAGTTTGTCTCTTCTGGGCTACTGTAAAAACACAGCAGCGGTTTTAGAGAGGAAAATATCACATTTCTATCTAAACCATTTGCATTTCTACATGATCCTACACTAATAAAAACATTTTATAGATTAAAAGATCATGTCTTATGTTACACACTGAGCATTATCACTGTTGCTACTACTATAAAAGTAGTCCTAATGAGACATATGTAGGATTACTTTAAAAATGATCCATCTAAATGGATGGGAGTTTAGTGAAACCTTACTGCAAAGTGGCTCTGACTATTTTAATTTTTTCCCATGTGTGTTAATTCTCATTATAAATATTTCACCATGTTTTACTGTTCTGCAGTAAAGAGTCAGTTGGACTTCATGTTATGAAATCATGGTGGTATAATTTATAGGACTGCCTCCAAAACAGCTTCTGAAAGCCTGGATGTTGTACTGGATCATACGGCAGCCTGTTTAGTGACTGGTCCCTCTTATGATTGTACTTTTACTTCACTTGTTAACTGAGCGTCAGTCCATTCCTGCAGCAACAGTTTCCTTCTAACATAGAAGTCAGTCGGAAACTTTGTTGGTAACACTTCATTTATTAAAATATTACTGGTCAAAGTTCCTCTCTTTGCACTTTAATCAACATTTGCAGCAACAACTAGATGTTAAGCTTCTGTGATTTACAATCATCGATTTGCTGCCTCTAATAACTCAAATGATGCTAAAACTTCGTACCTACAAGCCACAGTTTACCTCTAATTACTTCATGTGAATGGTAGTGACTGATCAGAGTACCTGGGATTTCCTTGGTGAAGGTTTTGTATTATATTTTGTGAGTAAGGCCTTGTTTTATTAGATTTGTACTTATTATGATGATGTACGATCTGTAGAAAACGCTTCTAGCAGCTTTTTGGCCATGACAATCACTTTAACTCCCCTGGGTAAATGAATATAAATCAACAAATATAAATATTTAGATCTGTAAGTATTATGAGAGCTACAAACATTTTAACTCATGCTTGTCCTTCCTTTATGTCCAAGACTGTGATTATTTCTAGACAAACTGGTTGATAAAAACAGTTTTTTGCAGTGAAGATTAAGAACTGAAACATTACACGCGATAAGATATTCAATGAAAATATAACAACAAAATTTCAAGTAAAAATCAGCACAAAGAAAAGTATTATGCACTTTTGCTCCTCCCATAAAACATGCTTGTTGCAATGGAGGCCATTTTTCTTGGAGAAAGTTCACAAAGCCCCCCCCACAAATGAGGTACCATTTAAAAGCACTAAATGTCCTCTTTAAAGACCAAAAAGTGTTAGTTCAGCAGCATTCAGGGAGATGAAAATATTTAGGTTTACAAAGGTCCTCCACAGAGGACAAATTGAACTACTGGTAGTCATGGTGATATGGATTGGGGTCACGTGGATGTGGATCGGTGTAGGGCTGAGGAGTTAAAAGGGCTCTGCCAGCCAGTCACTCGGGTTTTGCTGGAGAGGAGGGCTGGGAAGCTGTAAGTTTTGTTGACCGCTCTAGTTGACGTTGCACACCGTCATATTACACTGGTGAAGTTACATCCGATCATCAGGCAGTTTATGTAACAGTTTCCTATAAACAAATCCACAATTTCTGTGACCTATGTGCTTCATTGGGGAACCACCAACAGCGCGTCAAACAAATCGACCGAACCCAGACGTCGCCTCAGTAGCTACTGTGGAAGTCGCTACATGTGTATAACCTGAAAGACTTCAGACTTTGGGGAAATAAAATGTTAAACATACATGAAGGGAGGAAACTATTAGTCCTTCTCTTCACTATTTACCTAATTTCTCAGCAGAAATGATATTGTGCAACAGAGACTTATGATTCAGACTGACCGCGTGTTGAAAGGAAACTGTTTTAGTTAAGAAAGATTCTGTCTGCAGAAAGGTGTGAAATTGAAACTCAAGTGTAAATTACAGCCATCACCTCCGCAGCTCTTCTGAAAGCTTGTTTTGATGCGTTTTCAGATGCTGCAGGTCAGACTGAGGCAGACCCAGAGTCTGAGCGGGAGAGGGAAGGTCCCTTCACCCTCCATCAGCGGCGTGGGGCCATCAAACAGGCCAAAGTCCACGTCGTCAAATGTCACGAGTTCAGCGCCACCTTCTTCCCTCAACCGACCTTCTGCTCCGTCTGCAAGGAGTTTGTCTGGTATACGGCCGACATCAACATCTTAAATCACCAAATTAGTCATTTCTCTCATTATGAGTCATTAAACCTGTTTTTTCCCCCATTGTAGGGGTCTAAACAAGCAGGGCTACCAATGCAGACGTACGTATCAGCTTATTTTCCACTGACAGGTCAAAGACCTTTTCAGTGATGCCTTTGTTTGCACCTCCAGTTCATAACTTCTTTTTTTTTCTTTTTTTTTTTTTTTTAAGAGTGCAATGCAGCCATCCACAAAAAATGCATAGACAAAGTCATCGCCAAGTGTACAGGCTCTGCCATAAACAGCAAAGAGACCATGGTAAGTCTATGTCACGCCGTCTCACAAGCTTTCTTTATGTCTTCCAGCCAGAGACAAATTCCAAGCCTGGTGACGCGGCATGTGTAAGCTTGTGGTTATAATGCTTGCTAATGAAACCGGCGTCATACAGAGGAGTATCTTTACACCAGAAAATGTGTCATTTACTACTTTTATCTTCTGGTCCTTGTTTCACTTCCTCCTCGCCACATGCCTGCAGAGCTCATGTGCTTCATGCCATGAGAGGTTGCTGTTAAAAATAAACCCTCTGTTGGGATGCAGGAAGTGTTTCTGCTGCCTTACAGTGTTTGGGACGATGCTTTGCTGCTGAAACCTTTGTGATAATGTGTGCAATGTGTTGCAGATCCACAAGGAGCGCTTCAAGATTGACATGCCCCACAGGTTTAAAGTCTACAACTACAAAAGTCCCACCTTCTGTGAACACTGTGGGACTTTGCTGTGGGGGCTCGCCAAGCAGGGGCTCAAATGTGAGGGTGAGAGGCAGGACTTCTATGATTTTACTCCTGTTTTCATATTTTCACATTGGTAACGGATAGGCACATATGAATTCTTGCTTTTGCTTCAATTTTCACCTTTTTTTTTTAAAAAAAACAAAACAAATCAGTATTTCTTTTATCAAACTAGGAATGCGAATTTACAGGAAAAAAATATCTAAAAATGTGAAACCGAAAGTTTAACTTCTTTCATGCTAAGGTTGTAAATACGACCAAATAATCTGGTTGTGAAGGTCTTAAAATGATCTTAAAGAAACATCAGTTAATAATCAATTATACAACACTGTATCTTTGTTTATTCAACAAAAAGCTGAATCATAATGGAGAAAACATCCTTTATTTTTTACCGCAGGAATTCAGCTTTCAGGTGTGCTAACAACACAATGCTCAAGAGAAACATCATCATCAATGAGCCTAGAGAAGAAAAGTTACTCCTCATCAATCTAAGAAAGGTTAGAAGTATTCTGGAAAGTTTCCATGTATGCTGAGAGAAACTGCAAAAAGCAAGTTACATTTCAGACCCTCCAGGGCCCAGTTTGTAGACAGGACAAATAGAAGAAGTCTGAACATGGCTGCATGGCTTAGGCTGGCAGAGTCAGCTCCAAACAAAACACACGCCGTCTGGAACAATGTCCAGAATAAACTGGAGATGTTTGTCCGTAACGCATAGAAACCGCAACAAAACCCAAAGCAGCTCATCGGTGGAGACCCTCATTCCAACAGTGAAGCACGCAGGTGAAAGCCTGATGATTTCTGCTCGTTTTCCAGCTGCAGGACCTGGGTACCTCACAGTCATGTGACATTTTTTCACTCCAGTTGCAGCTCTGATTGTATCTGTACCGTTTACACGGACCCTGAGTTGTTCTGATCCTGACGTGCATTTGCGTGCATCACATGTCTGAATGAAGACAGGAACAGAGTTTTCTGACTCTCTAACACGAAGAAGAAACGTCATTTCTACTGTAAACAAACCATTTCTTTTTTTACCTTCTTACAAAGTCAGTTTCATCACAATTTTTAGCCCTTTTCAAACCTCAAGCATCGGGTTTGTACCACTTCCGGACCGGCTCGGTGTTGTGCTGCCATGTTCTACACCAGCCTCAACATAAAGTGCAGAATAAGGTCATTTCACTGAAAGACTGACTGATCAGGCACGTGCAATGAGGATCGTTGCTTCCTGAATTTAGGAATAAGTGTTTTGCTGCCCGCTAATCAGAGAAAATGAATTAAACTCTAATCTGAATGTAATCAGATCTGATTGGTTCATTTATGAAGCATTTTTTATCCCAACTTGGCTTTTAATCTGAATAATTGTGTCCAGGTCAACATGAGTCAACTATGACTTCCATTTACTACAATATTAAAGCATCAAATAAACCACAGTCTAACATCTAAAGTCCGACTGAAACTGTTTTGTGCAACAGGAAAATGATCCAGCAGCAAAATGGAGAAACAAGGAGAGTTTTCTACTTTAATCACACGACAGAATGACGTATAAAACTGTTTCGTAAGACAAATAATCTGAAGGAAGCTGTGTGAAAAACTCCAACTTTGCTTAAACCAAACGTTCATCTGTATTAATAATGTCATTGAACACGCAGTAACACACACTGTAAAACTGCCTTAAAACACTACATATTTGTTCAATTGTGAGAGCAGCAACTATTCATATTCATATATATGACTGTATATGAATGGTTACGTACATGAGCGACATGAATATGTTGGTCATGTACATAACCAACTTGTTATTTTATCTTGGCTGTGACATTTCTTACCACCCATGTACTGGATCTAGGTCACAGCTGTTCACTGTGCTTACACTATAGTGCAAAAAATATCCAAATATGTAGGGCAGCAAAAGTCAGTTTGTTTAATTATCAGAATTACAAACATTAAAAGGAGGATTAAAATACTACTTTGGGTTTTTTGAGGTTTCACTATGACATATTAAAATATTTGCAGCCAACGACGAGCAGGTTGGAGCTCATCTTGCTTAGCTTGGTGAAAATTCATGACATCCAGGACTTAGTATTTCAGTTTTGTTGTTGTTGTTTTTGGTAAATGACATTTGCATTGCTCCTTGGCAAGCATTGCAACGAGCTGAGATTGTTTGAGAATATCTGTTGAACATTAATGCCGACACATGAATATTATTGGATTATGATTCTTGTTCTTTTGGCCGTTTTGGGTTTTTATTGGCATACATGTTTAAAACAAAGAAACTATACTGTTTAAACAAATTTTGGTACTAGTTACCGGTATTTTAGTCTTGGTTATATAAAGGACATCGAGCATGCAACAGTCTGAATCCTGGGAAAAAAACAAGCACCGAACATGTGGAGGAGCAACGGAGGTACTCCTCTTCCAGAGCGCATGACGATGCAAATATCAGCAGGTTTTTAAATGCTTTACATAACATAAGAGGATTATTTTCCCATGTCACAAATATCATTTCATCCCTGAATTTGAAGCATGATTCCCACCAGACTCACCATGCAGTCCACAGCATCACATGAAGTACTTCCAACAACTTAAAAACATCCTTAGATACTTTAAAATATTATCTAAAGACTATTTTTCAAAATTACAAGTATCTATATAAATCATAATTCTAAGGGTTTGGTGATAAATATAATAAATACAAATGAATGTGTAATAGAGTAAACTAATTGATAATGTGGATAGAGGTGTACTAGAAGATTTGTATTATAGATAATCAAATATATAGGTTGATTTCAATTATAAGTGAGCATATTTTTTGTAAGTGAATAGTTTACATGATAGGATGTAACATGAATGGACATTACATGCATGCATTTACTTATGTAAAAATGGATGTAAAGAGATTATTCTGAATATGTCAAACAAAATAAATAAGTTTTTGTTTTTGATATTAGAATTGTGCCGGACCCCAGGAAGAAAAGCTGTAGCTTGCGACAGATAATGGGGATCCTAAATAAAATAAACTAAACTGAAACAACAGCAAATATTTGTGAATTTTACATCTGAAATATCCTCAAAATTCTTTGCATGTATTGTCCAGAAACACGCTGCTGCAGCAGGTGGAACATTAATCTGGTTTTAGAAGCCAACATACTGATCCAGTCAGGCTGGTTGAGACATCACTATGGTAACAAAACACATCTCACGTCTGCAGTAACAAAACATATCCAGTCAGCGTCCAACCACCTCCTCTGAACTCTAAGATAATGTTTTATGCATTTGATTAAAGCAGCTTATTAAATAATATAACTCTGCATCACAGCTTTTTATTGTCACGTAAGACGATAAACTGTGTTTATGTTTTATGCAGAATGTGGCATGAACGTCCATCACAAATGCCAGAAGAAAGTCGCCAACCTCTGCGGCGTCAACCAGAAGCTGATGGCAGAAGCTCTGGCCATCATCGGGAGCAAACAGCAGGTCAGACAAACACATCCTCCATAACTGAGCAAAACCATTCAGAGACAAAAAAAAAACCCTAAAGATATACCAGAAATTTGTTTCCTATCTTTAATTTCTCATCAATCCGTTTGATCGCAGCTCAATCAAATTCTAATAAAATGGCAGAAAAATGTTTCTCCATTACCTAAATAAAGCTCAATTCTAAATTCCTGTCGATATATTGGAGTATAACTCTTAAGTCCAAGTGTGTCGAATCGGACAGTTGGTTGATTTTTTTATGAAATCAGCTGAACTTGAAATAATTAATTGCATTTTAAATGTAAGTGAGTGAACTTGTTCTGAAAGGTCTTATGCAAGAACACTTCAGATACCATTTGGACCAAGTAACCATGCAGGATATAAAAGGTGATGCTGGTCTTACCTTCCTCTAAAGGCAAAAAGCACCAGAGAGTCGGACATCATCGGTCGAGAAGGTCCAGTCGGTATCGGCCAGGCAGGAGTGATCCGAGCGCCGTCGGGGTTAATAATGGGTTTACCTGCCACAGCAACGCCTGCCAACAAAGGTACACAGCTTCTAAAACTCTCACCTTAAATCACATTTATTTCCAGTATTTGTAACTTTGCATGTCCTCTTACTGACCTGCTTCGTGTTGCAGATTTACCAGGAGTTTCATGGGAGGGACCGGCAGATGTCAGCAAGACGAGCACCGAGGTGTCGCCAGAGGAGCCTCTGTACGCCGTCCCGAGGAAGGACCATCAGCCCAAATTTACCGTAGAGGACTTTATTCTGCACAAGATGCTCGGGAAAGGCAGCTTCGGAAAGGTACGGGAGGGGATCTGGACTGCAACATAAGCAAAGCGCAGGCCGCCGCTTTTAAAAGGTTTATAAGAGCCGCAGCAAAGCAGAGAGTTCGGATGAAGCAGGTGTTTCACCAGGAAGCCCCTGTAAGCAAAACATGATATAAATTGATCACTGCTTTAGTCTCGATGGGATTTTATGAGCAGTTTCAGAGAAAAAGCTTTTCAAATGATATTTTTAGTTCCAGTAGATTCACTGATCTATATCTCTAACACGTCAAACTGTGAGGTTTGTGGTCTTTCTTCTGCTGCTGGCTTCTACAGAAAGCTTCTCACTTATTTAGCTGCTTTCCTCGTGTCTAAACGTGAAGCCGTACGAGTTAGCGACGAAGCTAAGAGAGCATCCCCGGTCCCCTCTGTGATTCCAGGTGTTTCTGGCCGAGCTGAAAAAGAGCGGACAGTTTTTCGCAGTTAAGGCTTTGAAGAAAGATGTGGTCCTGATGGACGATGATGTGGAGTGCACCATGGTGGAGAGGAGAGTTCTGTCTCTAGCCTGGGAGAATCCTTTCCTCACACACCTTTACTGCACCTTCCAGACCAAGGTGATGACCGTTCACACACATCTTCAGACATTCAGCGCAGCTCTGATGGCATAACAAGCCTGATTTGTCTGTTTTTACATCCAGGAAAACCTGTTCTTCGTTATGGAGTATCTAAATGGAGGCGATCTCATGTTCCACATCCAAAACTGCCACAAGTTTGACTTGCACAGAGCTACGTATGTGTCCAGTGACTTCTCTTTACCTTCAGATTTGCAGCTTGTGGTGAATGAAAACACGCACATGCTGCTAAACTTAACACTCCTGGAAACAGATGCAACACCATTCAGTTTTTAATGTCTGGTTTTCTTACAGCTTCTATGCAGCTGAGATCGTCTGCGGGCTCCAGTTCCTGCACTCTAAAGGAATAATTTACAGGTAGGCGCTCCATGAAAGCCAGAAACAGGAGTGGAATTCATGATGCGAGCTTTATCACACACATCTGGTCCTTTCTTGTCTCTCTGTAGAGATCTGAAGCTTGACAATGTGCTGCTGGATTCAGATGGTCACATAAAGATAGCAGACTTTGGGATGTGTAAGGAGAACATGCAAGAGGACTCACGGACCTCCACCTTCTGCGGAACGCCTGACTACATCGCCCCTGAGGTAAACACACTTTCACTTATGTCAGACATGCTTCTGGAAAGGTTTCATCCAATCAGCGAAATGTACGTTGGGTAAGGATGTTCGATATCAGTCTTTTTACAGATCTCAGATATACTGATTTTGTCCAACTCCTGATTTTTTTATATCAGCTGATAAGATATTTTTGGAGCAAGTTGCGCCAAACAAAAATATACTGAAAAACTACACATGGCATGCTTATATTTAGTCATTTTTAGTTAGAGGAGATGTAGCTGAAGGGATCAATATACAACATGTGCATGTTGAGTAAAAGTTGTATCATTAAAAAAGAAAAAAATGATCATTTCCAATATTACATTTTAATGTCGATATCGGCTGATAATATCTATATGCTGATAATATCGGACATCTCTAATGTAAGTTTCTGTAATCCTCCCAGAAGGAGGGACTGAGACGCTGTCTCATCCTGTTCAGCCATGTCTGTGTGTTTCTGTGATCCAGATCCTGCTGGGTCAGAAGTACAACAGTTCAGTGGACTGGTGGTCGTTTGGAGTGCTGCTGTA
This sequence comes from Telmatherina bonti, assembly GCF_933228915.1. NCBI lineage: Eukaryota > Metazoa > Chordata > Actinopteri > Atheriniformes > Telmatherinidae > Telmatherina > Telmatherina bonti. The sequence goes on along the minus strand of NC_136632.1, from coordinate 22,224,974 downwards.
CGAGATGCTGATTGGTCAGTCTCCGTTCCACGGCCATGATGAAGAGCAGCTGTTCCAGTCCATCCGAACAGACAACCCTGTTTATCCCGCATGGCTCCCTAAAGCAGCCAAAGACATACTAGTGCAGGTTTGACACTGTGTTTAATCTTATATTAAAAGGTCAAGATCATCCCGATTATCTTTAGATTGATTTGGAAGTCTGGAAATATCCGTTCTTCAGGAGATGTTTTCGTATGTTCAGTGAAAATACAAATCAGGCCAACCCCAGTTATTACAAAGCATTTGATCTGATTGGCTCACAGAGGTAATAGAGGAGAAATCATGCTTTTATAAGATTTTATGACCAATTTATTGAAAGAAATTAATAGGGTTGTGACAATATGTTTTCGTCCCAATTCAATTTGATTACCATTTTTTTGGGTGCCGAATCCGATTTGATTTAAATTGCAATTCTCTTGATTCCCCAATATTGCTGATTTTAGTAGACTACAAACAAAAAAATGTACAAAACTTCTTATACTTGTCATTTTTCTTGAATTAAATCAGGAAAAAACAACCCAGTATCCAGACCATCATTCTGCTGCTATAATAGACAAGAAGACAAGTAAAAAGATCAATAAAAACAATAAAAATGACAAAAATTTATTATGGATTATTTATATTTATTCCTAAAAAAAAATCAAATTTTTAACAAATAAATTGATTAATCCATGATAAAATTTGTCATTTTTATTGTTTTTATTGATCTTTTTACTTCTTGGCATTATAGCAGCAGAATGATGGTCTGGATACTGGGTTGTTTTTTCCTCATTGAAATCAAGAAAAAAGACGAGCAAAAAAAAAAGTTTTACACATCTTTTTTGTTTTTAATCTACAAAAATCAGCAATATCGAAGAACTGTGAGAATCGCAATATAAATCAAATCGGCACCCAAAAATTTGGAATTGAATTGAATCGGGAAGCGTATCGTCACAGCCCTAGCGAAGATGCAAATACCACTAATCAAATTAAATCAATCATCAGCATAACATCCCAACAAAAACGTCCAGATTAAATTCTGTTCTAGTCATTTGGCTGATGCTTTGATCCAAAGCGACTTGCATGTGAGAACTGATCAGTGACCACAGAAATCAACCTGACTGCATGTCTTGTGGATGGGAGGAAGCCAGAGTACCTGGAGAGAACCCACACAGACACAAGGAGAACATGCAAAAAGTCAAATCCAAAGGAATCTCTGTCTTTCCTGCTTGTATACATGTCGTCTTCCATGGCTAATGGTGTCGCTGCGGTGTGTAACGTGTGTGTGTTTGCACTGCAGCTGTTTGTAAGGGAACCCGAGGAGCGGCTGGGAGTGAGAGGAAACATCAGGCAGCACAGCTTTTTCAACAGCTTCGACTGGAACGCCCTGGAGCAGCGGCAGGTGACGCCACCCTTCAAACCAACCCTGGTAAGCAGACAGGTGTTGGTGTGAAGTCTGCTTAACGGGAGACAAGTCCATGATTTACTTTATTACCATTGCAACCATCTGAGAGAAGAAAAATTCCAGCATGAGGATAAAATCTCAAGTCTGTGTTCCCAAACTTGCTTAACAGAGAAAAGCAATTCTGTAAAAACTGTGTGACTCTCAAAGAGCGACAGTTGCCGCTGCGATGTTTACCAACTAAAGCCGTGGTCTTCACGAGCCTCCTGATGCTCATAATCATCCAGACCCAGTCGCCTTGGTTTGTTTTTTCTTTTAGAGGATTACAAAATACCATCTCCAAGTTATGTGTTTTAGTCAAACACAGGCACAGTAAGAAACCCGTGTGGCAGTAAACTGAACATGCTTTGCCATCTCAGTAGTTCCCATGTGACTTCTCGTAAAGCCAAACTAAGGAAATAGCTCCTTTAGTTAAATATTCACCACATTCAACTCAACATCTGACCCAAATATCTTTTACTTGTTGAAATTAAAGTGGAACTATTATGTGCATTTCAGGCTAATTTATTTTTATTTCTGAGACCAGAAGGGCAGGGATTGATCGTGTTATTGTCACAAATTGCTTTATTTACTTCAGACCGACCCTCTCCGTAGGCTGTCAGATCAGCCTGTGGGCAAAACGAGTGGATTGAGACTCTTCCGCATTAAGCCCCGCCTCCCGCCACTGCTCTACATCGGGAGCGCGCACCGCACCTGCTTTCGCCGTCATTGTAACATCTCATAAACAGAAGGATTAGGCAAATTAAAACTCAATAAAAAAACAAACTACAATATCAACACATAGCATAACAGCCCTACATGTTGGAACCTGAATCAGAGCCTGAAAACGAAGTGGAAAACAGCAACCCACAGCAAGGAATGCAGCAGGATGTCTCTCTTTGGTAAACTCACCAGCCATCGTTGGAAATAACTTTATCCCACGTTTTCCACCTGCCTGATGTATTTGTACATGCCCTTGTTAACCAGTAGAAGGTAACCAATCACCGAACCTTATCCCCCGGGACGTCACAAGGATTTCCAAGTAGAAAAAACTCTCTAAAACGAAGCGCTTTTCGTTGCCATGGAAACCGAACGGAGAGCGTGCTGGAACTCAAACTCAAACTCAAACATGCGTTTAGGTGATAAAAAACAGTGCCGTTCACATGTCTGATGAGGATTCAACACTGTAACAGTGTAGAAAGCTCAGAAAACTCCAAATACCATGATAGGACCCCTTTAAGGATTAATATAAAGTCATCCTTTGTATAAAAAAAAAAAAAATTTAAAAAAAGCAAATAAATTTGAAGAATCAGCCGATCTCAACAAGGTTCTTAAAACCTCTGATGAAATTGAACAAGTGGAGGGCAAAAGAAGCAGCTTCCGCAGTAAAACCTGTCTGAAGGATATGGATGAAGAAGCAACATGATAAATAAAAAGGAAAAAGATCCAGGAGGAACCGAGAGATTAATCTGGACCTTCAGTGGATCCGTTTACTCAATCAGAAATGGTTTCCAGAATACCTGAAGAACAATTTCTGAAGACGACTTCATGAATTACAACAAACATCTTCAAAGAACTTTCCAACCTGGACTTTAAAGCCAAATGATAGAAGTTAGATAAGTTTTTCCTGATATGTTACATTATGGTTGCACTTTTTAAATGTTTCCTGTTGCTCTTAAAACGTGTACAGACACACACGTGACTCAACACTTTGCACTGACTTTACATTATAATTTATAGTTTAAAATAGAAAAATGTCATTCTGACTTCATGTTGAGCAGAAAAAATTCTAGTGTAAATAAACCCGAGTTGTTCACTTCATGTTGCTGAACTCTGATTGTCTCCATTTTCACAGACGTCCCCAGGCGACTACAGCAACTTTGACAAGGAGTTCATCAACGAGAAGCCGAGGCTTTCTTGTGCCGACCGCACGCTCATCAACAGCGTTGACCAGACCATGTTCAGAAATTTCTCCTTCGTTAACCCCGGGATGGCTCGCATCGCCGCACGCTGACCAAAAACCGTCAAACCAGCTGCTTGACAAGCAGCACGGACTGAAGCGCAAACAAACCGCACAGACTTTAAACTGTGAAGGTCACAGAACTTATCTGAGGTCACGAGTAGAACGATGATGGTAACGACGAAGAGGAAATGCTGCACAGAATATACAAACACCAGTTTCCAGTGTCCAGTACATGATGAGATGCTTAAACTTAAAGGAAAGCAACAAACAACTAAATGAAAATGTGACTATAAATAATGAATAAATAACTTCAGAAAATAATCCTTGTTATTGTTAATACATAAATGTTATTAAATAAATAACCCTTTAAAACCTAACCTAATATATATATATATATATATATATATATATATATATATATATATATATATATATATGTGTGTGTGACTATATTTAGTCTATATTTTATTGTCTATTTCTTGTTGTCCATTAGGGGACAAAGGACAAGTATCAGATATTTTTTAACATGATTTTGTGCTAAATCTGACCACGTTGGGCTTTAAAGGGTTAAGTTAACTTAAAGCATGAAGTGTATTTGTGAAAGTATGTCATAGGTTTAGGGGTTTTTTATGGTAACAAGCCACAAATTTCACACCTGTCTAAATACTTAGAAATTAACAAAGAGGTCAAATTTCCACCCTCCGTTTGGCTTCACTGAGTTCAGTAAAACTTCTTATGTTGTATCTAATTGAATTTTCTTCCTTCAAGTAAATCAAACTAAGATTTAGTTTGACTGAAAAAATGATGTTAAAAATAAATTTTAATTGTAAATAACTGTAATCTAACTGTGTGGATATCCTGTGTTGTAGACTCCATGTGTTTTAGTGCTGTTGATGCTGTAAGTAGATCAAACTCGTAGTTTTAATCCTCATCTTCATTTTTGATCCTGTAAAATAAAGTGGATGAGTTTTTCTTTCTTTTTAAGGTGGTGTTTACGAAACATGGCTTTTTTTTTGCTTTTTTTTTTATGCATGGTGTCTTGCAATGTGCACAGAGGAAGTGGAGGTGGGAATGTTGACAAAAGAGTCATCAGTTTTTCCATGTAACATTTGACATCACGAGGTATTTTCCAACAGAGTTTACTGAGAAAAGCCTAAAAATGTCAGGCTTAAAAAGAAAAACAAAACAACAACAGACAACTACATCTAACTGCTCTAAATGTAAATCATGTTATGTGTTATTGTGTTGAGAACATAGTTAAGGACAAAAAGACAGTTATTTAATGACATAATTAATTAAAGAAAGCATGAAAAAGAAAGAAAATACATGCCTTCCCTGGAATGCATGGTAAATTCATTTCACTATGCCACAGTAGAGACTGAGAGACTACACTACATTAAAAAATAAATAAATAAATAAATTTTAAAAAAGAGACTACACTACCACCTTTAGGTGAAGATAGAAAATTTTGGCTCCACATGCAACAGACAAAGCAACACCTGCTGTGTGAATATAAGCATAAGAGCTGCAGAAAAGTGAAGATAAATTTCACTGCTGTTTTACAGCTATTTAGTTTCATTTAGGAAATTCTGCAGGTTTAAAACATCAAGAACCGCAAAAAAACTGAGCTGCACCTGAGAAACAAAACTACAGATTAATTTATCTCACGACAATAACTATCTCTCACATTCAGAGACATTTTAGTCTTTTGGAAGTCATGTTCAATAAAAACTTGAATTAAAAATAAAAAATCTTGTTTAAATGAATATGGCTTTATTTAAAAATTAAGCTTTAAATGCAATGCATTATTAGAGAAAAATGTTTTTATATATACACATTTACAAATGGGAAAAATGCCATTTATTTATTTATTTATTGTTTCATTTGTTTGAGGCAAGAGTTAAATTTACGAGTTAGTTTCCAAATATTTAAATATTTTCTTGTATTAAAAAACAGGACAAACAAATGACTTAAGGGTTTTGAACAAATAATAATACAAAAAGTCTTAAAGCTGTTTAACAGGGTTTAGTGACTATGCTCGCCAAAATAGAAGCAGAATTATTGTTTTGGCCTTGTTAACAGCAGTATTTACCATCTGACAAACAATATGCATAGTTTTTACTTTGCTTTTTTATTAAAAACTGTGCGAGGCTGCAGTGGGAAAAGTAGGAGAATTGTGTTTAACAAGAGTCACTCTGCAGCATTTGTCCCTCTGCAGGCTGCGTCTCCTCAGACGCGCCTTTAAAACCCATTTTTTACAATAATTTCAAAGCCAGTATACAAACTTTACAATGCACAGTAACATTGAAGCCTTCGTCTGAGGAGGTAAATGTTAAAGGTAGGAACTAAGGGTTGCTTTTTTATGGTGATGTGGTACGGTTAACTGTACTAGGACATGACAGTGTTACTGCATACTGTACATACATGTATGCCTACATACTGTACATCATAGCTTTAAAATTAAAAAAAAAAAACAACTAAGTGTCAAAAAGCATAACTAAGGTAGAAGACGAGGAAATAAAGTGTTGATATAAAACTTATTTTATTCAATCTAGCTGTGTTGGATTTGGGACAAAGACCCCTATGATGACAACGAACATGGGTGGAAATGTTCCCTTGCCCTACGGCTCCTCCATCTGCGGGAGGAGCCGTAGGGGTCGGGTGCAATGTGAGCTGGGCGGCAGCAAGAGGCGGGGACCCCGGCGGTCCAATTCTCGGCTGCAGAAACTGGCTCTAGGGACGTGGAATGTCACCTCTCTGGTGGGGAAGGAACCTGAGCTTGTGCACGAGGTTGAGCGTGGGACCTATGTAGGGCCCATGTAGGGCAAACACCAGCAGTTTGGCAATGAAACAAAATGTACATAAAAGCCAGACAGTTACATAACTACCAAATGTGTGTTGCTATTGGCTGAGAGATGTTAGAAATGTCATTTCACAGTATAGCATTCACAATTTTCACAATCTAGTGGGGAGGAAGGGGCCTTTTGGAACACTCTGGGCCCAGGGGCCTGTACACTTTTAATCCGCCCCTGCACCGGGTAACCCGGACTGAAAATGGTGCGGACCCACATTCAGTCCATGGCAGGCGCAAGGTGAAAATAAATTAATTTCACCTGTTTAATTCTGTCAAAACCTACACCATATCTGATTTTCATTATTACTTAATTTTTTATTTTTATAGAACATATTTACATATAATTAACTCCATCTCCATCAATGTAGTGGCGATAATTACATGCAATTAAACTTAAAGGCATGAACAAATGGGGCAAATGATTAAACATTTGACAGTCTCCAGTACTCTAAAGAAAACTGAAATAATTCGTCTTCACAACAAAACCAGAGCATGTGAAGTTCACGTCACCTGTAGCCGTGGTTCAACTAGCTAGAAGCTTCTTTTTTATCGTTTTTTAATTTTTTTTTTTTTTTTAAAGAAAAATGTATATTAACATATAGTCCTGCCTCTGTTTGGGTTCTTTTTAACCCCCCATGTCCTTTTACATTCAAGACATTTAACGTATCAACATAATTTAACTGTAATTGTAATAATTGAACAGGACATTTGGACACCTGTAACTCACCTAACCATTTCAGTGACGGTCCTGTAACGCCTGGGGCTTCCACGCATGCGCAGTGACTGCCGAGTTACGTATTAAACTCGGTCACGTGACCACTGACTTACACCTGGCTTTTCATTAATTAATAAGCTAAACTGAGTTTTTTTGTTTGGTTTTTTTTTTTTAACTTATTTTCAGATTCAGTTGCCCTAATTGTCACCATGCTATGAGTTGCTTTGACAGTTCAAAACTGGGGGAAACGTATTTATCTTGGTGTTTTTGCCGTCCATCTACGAAACTTTGATTAACAGTTAAATCCCAATTCACCCCATACACAATTTAATGTAATTGAACCAATCCCATGTGCAAATGGGATCAGTCTTTATTAGTTCAGCTCACTTTATTAATTCAGCAGTTTAATTTAAATGTTCCACAACGCAAATTGTTAATAAAGCATTTCTAGGATACAATTAGACATTATGAATGAGAATGACAGGGAAAAACACTTACACTGCACTTCATGTTATCGACCACTAGATGTCCTACTGGAGCACTGTGTCGATGAACCAACAAGGACTGAACCTTTTCTTCAAAGCCCTTGTTCAGCCTTTACTTTTGACAACATCCCACCAATACAAACAAACTTTCACACTTCTTAAACTTTACTGGCTCAATGAAGATTAAACGATGGATTTCCACAAGGACACAGAACTATATTAACCCTTAAAAATGTCAAGATTTTACCATTTATCTTATTTTCGGAGCAAATCCTAAGATGGAAACCAGAAGTTTGGCTCCATCAGGACGTTTCTGGGTGATTCTTTTTGATGAAGGCAAACATTTATGCTGTAGCTGCTGTAAGTCACAGCTCAGTTTTTATACTGCGCTGATTGAAAATATGCAAAATATCTTGTTATATTTGTTGTGTGATGAGAAATAAGTTGAAGTGATTTCTGACACTTTCTATTTGCAGGATCAGGGAGGATGGAGGAAAATGTATGAAAACGTCAAATCAAAGAATGTAATTATTAAAGAATGGTGTGATATTCCTTTTCTCATTTGTCAAAAGGCAGAATACATCACTGAAAAAGGTAAAAAAATAAATAAATAAATAAAAATCTTTGGTTTGAACAAAAACTTTGCAACATGGAAAGCATTAAATAAGTCTTATTTATTATATAGCCAAAAGAATGTTTGTCATTCTTACATAAGCAGTAAAAAGAGGAAAAAAAGCAACTAAATCATTTTATGGCTTTTTTCTTCAGATTTAGTGTCTCAAAATGTAAATATATTAAAGCTGGATGGTCATCTCATTTTATTAAATTGAATTTAAAACCCAGTGTGATGCAGCGAATTTGTGCAAACAATTTCGTTTGGGTTGACTATTCATATTTGTATTCATATCTGAAGTGCTGCACAGGTTCATTTTGTCAGAACAGGCAATGCAAGACATTTAGGATAATTCATACATCCCAATCACCAGATTCAGACGGACCTTATCTTATATTTAATGTTGCCACATTTCAGTTACACACAATTCACATGCTCAGTCAAAACAAATCCCGGCTCGTCTCAGATTAACATCCTCAGTCACGCTTGTGTCATGATGGAGATGTTACATTCCTCACGTTTAACAGATAAGACACGCTACACACACACACACAGACATATTTTACTAGTAGAAAAGAATATTAAGTGCTTCTCGACATCATTGCAATTGGCAGGTTTTTTTGAGCACACAAGTGTTTTTTTTTCCAGTTAACAGAGCTTCTTAGGTGTCTATTGTTTTGGGTTGTGCAGTTAAATACTTGGCATCAAAACAACTGAATGGCTATTGTGCAAATCAACAGGAAAAAACAGTTTGATATATAGTGTACTGTGGTCCATCTAATGCGGGACACAAGCAGTTATCCAGGCCAGGTTTCGGTCTTTCAGCCCAGGGAGAATCCTCTGCTACTGAGGAGATGCTGATGCACAGCACAAATGCTAATGTGAATCAATTCATCAACCAATAAACTGCAGCTTTTTGCCTTTACCTCACATTTTCTTCATCTTTAACACTGTGTCCAATTATGGTCACGTAAGACCTGCATAGGACACAATAAAGGGCTTATTTCTGTCTCACACTCCTCACATGTATGTTACCAATGCAGCTGAATCGCTACAACTACAAAACTGTCCTCACACTTTAAATTCTGCTGCGTGTTTCATGTTTCTCTTTAAAAGTTTGCGAGTTTCAGGATCGATGGTTCGGTTCTCCCTCCATGTTTTAAAGCTTCACATTTCTCGAACATTTCACTCTTCTTGATATGAGATGATGAATGTTTGCTCAAAACGCAGGAGGCAACATGGTGGAGCATGTTTCCTATCTGTGGTGGTGGTTCATCGGCTCCCCGTCGTCCCGGCAGCAGTGCTGCGGTGGAGGTTGCGGCTCAGCTGAGGGAAGTGGACTGCAGGGGTTCTGGATGTGGGTCCGTAGAGACCGAGGTTCCTGGCTGCCACTGATTTTCTGGGCTGCTTTACACACGGGAACGGCGAGAAGATCTGCTGCTTGGGAGTGGAGGAGGCGGATGACAATGCTGGGGTTGATGGCGACGAAGACATGGTGGACCTCGATGATGAAATGGAGCAGAGCGATGGAGTGGAGGGGGAGGATGTTTTGTAAAGGGTGGAGGAGGGAGGGAGAGAGAGACCAGAGAAGCCATTGGTTGACGAAGAAGACGGGAGGTGGGATGTGGAGTTTGGTGCTGGGGAAGAGGTCAGACTGGGAGAGAACGAGGGGGGCAGACCAAGAACGGGGGAGGGGGATACACCTGGGGTTGAAGGTGTGGAAGAGGGGATGCAGGAGATGGAGGAGTGGTGAGGAGGAGGTAAAGGAATAGAGGGAAGGTGTGTGTCTGAACCGGAGAGATCCGGCTCCTTGTGTCTGTGAGAGGATGGAGGAGGAGGGAGGAGAGGAAGCGGCGCTGCAGCTTTCCACTCTGCTACTTTGGCTTGTGTTTCCACGTTGCTGGAGCAACTCGCGTCCGTTTCATCTTCCAGATCCAAGGCGTCCAGCTGCACCACCACCTCTTCCACCTTTGCCTCCTTCGTCACGTCTGCACATCGTGGGGCTTCTTCACACACTGAATCTGCACCAGAAGCATCAGAAGATGGCGGCACAGAGGAGTCACTCCCCTCTTTCAGCTCATCGTCTCCCGTTTTATCTCGACTCTTCCTCTCCTCACCCTCCATCCCAACTGCTTCTCTGTCCTCATCGTCCTCATCTTCCCTTTCTTCAGAGTCTCCAAAGCCCAGCTGAGCTCGAACCCTTGCTATGTTCCTCCGATGCTGGCGGACGTGAGCGCGCCAAGGAGACCCCGAGCTCCCTGGAGATCCGGTGCTGCCACAGTGCTGCCGAGATGGCGACCCGTGACTCTGGGACAGAGAAGGAGGTCGCGTGGAAGTGCTACCAGATATCGGTGTCCAGCTTCGAGGACTGCCACATGGTTTGCGGCCCAGAAGCAGGTGGTTGATGACCGAGCTGGAGGGGTTGAGCTGGGAGGCCAGGACCCGCGTGGCAGGACATTTATCTGGAGGAAAGGAGGGAATAAAAGCAGATTAAAACAGCCTGATAGATGCCGGGTTAAGGGATCGATTAGACCCATCAGAGGGCTCTGAACTGCAGCACAGGATCATATTATAGAATCTCTGCAGTATTTCGACCCTTTACTGATCAACTTAAATCACGTTAAAGCTGATTTGTGATGATTAGTGTGCAAACAGCAGAGGGAGTGTTTGCACAAATGTTGGGATCTGAGGAGGAAAACGTCAAGCCTTCCAGCAGGAGCTGAGACGAACTGCAGGCAGATTTAGTTTAATAATAACCGTTAGTAAAAGCTGAAAACACGCCACCAAAGAAAGCCAAAACATCGTTTGCAAAATGAGAGAAACATCTGTCACTGCAGAATGTTTGGCTCAACAGTAAATCGTCATTTCTGTGACAAAAACACACTTTTTTTGTTTTTTTTTCTTTGATTTAATGATTTTGTCTTTGCTTATGCTTTTAATAAATATGTTTTGGTTCAGCAGTGACAGCTGTTTCTGAATTAAAATGAAATGTAGGTAGTTGGCTGTAATAATACACGTAACCAGAACTGAACCATCCCCAGCTTTCATGTCTCCTCTCAGACACTTCTGCTTTACTGACTGCTCTCCGAGAACAGGACAAAACCAGCCTCATAAACGCAGCTTTGCTTAAAAATGGCATGTTCTTTGTACGTTTTCAGTGTTTAAAGGAAATCAAACTCCCAATTTCCAAAACCGTCGGTAGAATGAGGAGGTGGGTGTGAACGAGGTTTTTGCTAGATGTGCACAAGCAGACGAGGTAATGCAGCAACCAGATAGAAATCATGGTACCTGAGAGTGTACAAACAGCTGACTATCGGCTCGCTGACACATTCACCCTTACACTGAGAACAAGCAGTTGCAGGAACATGCAGTGCAAAGACAATCGTCGTGCACACGCTAGAAAACGGAGCTGCAGCTATTTCCACTGCACACAACATCTCAGTAAGAGCAAGTGAGTGTATTCACACACACCTATCTGCACATCAACAAGCATCAGGAGGGAATTCAGTCTATTTTAATGTTGATGATAAGGAATGTTGATCTACATTTCAAGCCTTCAGAACCAGAAATGATGCAGTTTATGTAGAAATGTGCACATATTTGATGGATTTGTTTGTTTTTGTGGTTAAAAAAACTTGTAAATCTTGTCTCCTTCTTTAAAAAAATGTCAACTAACTTTCATTCTTTATAAAAAGTAAATAAATATTTTTTTAAAAAGCAAAACTCAGCTGGAAATCTGCGTTGTGAACCCCCTGAGAGATGATAATCTGAAGACATCCAGTTACTTTATTATTATTATTATTATTATTATTATTAATAATAATCACAACACCTCTTAAATCACCAAAGCCCCTGAGAAATTCCCAGTACACCAGATGGCCTGTAGCTTTGACACCAGTACCGTCAGTGTGGTCGCCGTGTTTGCTGGAACGATCTTGAAGAACCCCTGGACTTGTGGCCACTTCAGGTCCAGGTCCTATGAGCCACACAGCATCGTCAAACATCTGGGTTCATGAGAGATCATCTTCTTCTGTTGCCTTTTGATCCCTCATCAGTTTATTCTACGTTTTCACCGATAAAATCGCTGCTGAACGGATGTTTCTGATGACAGCCAAACATTTCCCCAAACCTTCTATAAATCAGAGATGTTGGAGCGGGAAAACAAACCTGTGCGGATGTAGAGTTGCATAGCCTGCTGCTGCTGTCGCCTCTTGATGCGTGCATATTGCTTCTTCAGTGCGCAGATGTCAGTGCTCATTCTCTCCATCATCATGCTGTTGATGGCCGCCTGATGCTCTGCCTTTGCAGCTCCTCCTCCTCCTCCTGCAGCTGCAACCGCTCCTGGGCTCAGCTCAGCCATGTTCCCCTGCTCCGCTCGCTGGTCTGGATGTCAGAATAAAACACAGTTCAGGCTTCAAATTCAACAATCCGTCCATTTTTCACAACCTTTAAATTGATCCCAACTAGTATTAAAAGTGTAAATGAAGCGACACAAAAGCATTCCTGTGTCAGAGACGCCTCCATAAGGCTCCGATGTCCGACTTCCTCATGTGTGCGTGCTTCACATGAACCAGATTAACACATAAAAAGGAAATCCTGAAATTGGAAGAGACGAGCGCCAGAGGCCGCGGTTTATGTAGCAAAAGGAAAACATGTCAACAAACGCCACAAATCCAATCTTCCGTCCACTGAAGCTCCTTTTCCTGCTTATTTGCTTCCCCAGTTTTGCTTTAATCAAGACCAGCGGACCACTTGAGACATCACAAGCCGACAGTTTAAAAAAAAAAGAAAAGAAAACAAGCCTCTGACTGAAATCTAAAGAGGATAAAATCTTGTATTTACTGAAACAACATTCAGAAGACACAAGTACATGACTGAGACGACTTAAGGCCACAGATTTTGGCTGCCAGTCTTTTCTAGCCTCGCATGGTGTCATCAACATTACCTGATTTAATTTGTTTTCTTTCTCTCTGGCTGGACTCAACAGCGGCATCGTCCTCTGAGTGTGCAGGAACACAACTACTCCGCTGCCTCAGAACAAACGTGTTCACAGGAAATAACCAGCAGCGTCTGAATCGGGTCAAGTCAGCTGTGCTGAGATCATCTGAATGAAGAGCTGCCTCTTCAGATCTCACCCCCCACCCTCGCCCTCCCCTGGCTGTCTGCAGCTTTCCTGTGTGTGTGTGTCGCTGGAGGAGAGGAAGTGGGGATTTATCTGGAGGAAACGGATCAGAAACTGTTTGTACTTGGACTCAAATCGAGGGCAGAACATGAGGATTTGGAGAAGCTGCTTGGCTCCTGACTGTGGGTTCCCTGTGGGTTGCTGCTTTAATCCTCTGGGTTAGTTTGAGTGGTTGTGCTGACCTTTAAGATGCTTCTGGTATCTCTGCAGCTCAGGGGCCAGCAGACCACCCAGAGGCCCCAGACAGCCGAGCGCCGTCACCACAGAATCTTCATCGTCCATGTCAGCGTCGTCGTCACTCTCCCAGCTGCCCAGACCGTCGCTGGAAGACAGTTTACCATCACTACTGGTTGGCAGCGTCAACATTTGGCATGGTGATGTCATGAGGACAAACCTTCCATTGGATTTGACTGAGGTAGGGAAGGGAGTGATGTTGTAGGTGTATTTCTCTCTCAGCTCAGCCAGCTGGGGGAAGGGAAACACGGCCATGGAGTAAACCTCCTGATGGACGGTTACAGCGCTCCATTAGTGTTTTATCACTGCATTTATCAGATGCTTTAAGTGTACATGGTGTCTAGCTGGTACCTGCATGAGTTCTGTGGGATCGATGAGGTTGTGCTCCAGCATCTCCTGAGTGAGGCAACCCATCATGCTGTAAAACTCATCCGCAGTCTGGCAGTACTCGATTCTCCTGAGTAGCGATGAAGGAAGAGAGAGTTTTATATCTATACAAACATGTTCTGACATTTACAGCTTTATGTTTCCTCCTCGTGTCTGAAAGGGAGACGGCAGAAGTAAAACTCGCCTTATTTCTGTAAAAAAAAAAAAAACACTCAATTTAAAGATCTCACATCTTTCTCCACAGACCTACAAATTTGACTTCATCATATTTACTTCATCAGGGAGGCATTTAACTTGTGCATTTCTCCCATTATTCCCACACATCACATATTTTATCTAAAGACAACTGATTTAAATGAAAACCCCTTTTTGAGTTCATTTAGTTCCTCTATTCACTTACAAAAATATCTGTGCCATTTGAAATTAACACCAATTCAACTATTTTCTATACTTTACAAATGTCATTAATGGAGTCTGCGTGTACTAGGGGTGTGGCGATATGCTTTTGTCCCCTTTTGATTCAATTTCGATTTATTGGGTGCCAATTCGATTTAAATTGCGATTCTTACAATTCTTTGATATTGCTTATTTTTGTAGATTCAAAACAAAATAAAATCTATAAAACTTTATTTTTTGGTCGTAATTTTTCTTCATTTCAATGAGGAAAAAAAACAACCCAGTAGCCAGATCATCATTCTGCTGCTATAATGCCCAAGAAGACAAGTAAAAAGATCAATAAAAACAATAAAAATGACAACAATTTTATAGTGTATTAATTATATTTATTTGAAAAAAAAAAAAGATTTTTTTGTTTAAAAAAAATTTATTTTAAAATTGTGAAGAAAAAAATCCAGATTTCCGATTTTTCGATTAGATTTTCCCACCCCTAGCATGTACGGGACCCAACTGTCCAGGTTATGCTCATTGCTCTTATAGTTATGGGTAGTCTAGCCAACCATTACTTATGTAGCAATGGGGATGTTACCTGATGCCCTGAGAAGTACCTCGCTCTATTACTCTAATGTATTAATGTATAAATATATGCCAATATTGCCGTCTCTAACTTATTTCTCTGTTTTCTGCAGGTCTTCCTGAATAAGTGCAGTTGTACATGTTGATCTGTCTTTCCTGTCCTCTCCACCCCAACCAGTCGAGGCAGATGGCTGCCCTCCCTGAGCCGGGTTCTGCCGGAGGTTTTCTTCCTGTTAAAGGGGAGTTTTTTCCTTCCCACTGTCGCCGCGTGCAGCTCAGGATGGGGGATTGGATCGAAGTCATGACTCGATGTGATCAGTTGGTTTCTATTATAGGATATGTATGAACTGGCTTGAATTGATGTGTATGTAACTTGGCCTGTGACAACATTGTTGTGAAGTGGCGCTATACAAATAAAGTTGAATAGAACTGAATGAACTTATTAAATCAGGTAGTTCACATGTAAAAATATTTAGTCTAACTTTATAACTATGTATTTGTACAAATTTGTGCCTATTAGGCAAGTAGCATTTGAACTGGTGCAAAACAAAATCCTGAAAGTAGAGATGTCTGATATTATCGGCCGATATCGACATTAAATTTCAATCTTGGAAATTGTCAGTTTCTTTTTTTTTTTTTTTTTTTTGTTAATGACAATGTTTAGACAATATGCACATATTATATATCAAACTCCTCAGCTACGTCTCCTTTAAATCAAATTTACATTTGACACAACTTGCTCCAAAAATATCAGTATCTGAAACTACGGTTTGGATCAAATCGGATAAAAAAGTCGGATATCTGTAAAAAAGCCAACATGGAACATCCCTACCTGAAAGCCGTTTTTCTATTCATTTCCTCATCAATGCATCGTGATTTTTAAGATCTTCCACACTGGTGAGAGTTAAAGCAAGACCCCACTTACTCTCCCAGTCTCTCCCAGATGGCAAGGGCGACCCGAAACAGCACCTCTGACCCTTCAAAGAAAACCGAGTCCCAGATCTTCAGAACAGTGGGCGCCGGCAGACAGGTAGCAAACATGGTCAAAAACCACTGCATAGTGAAAACGTTGGTCAGCGGAGGCTCGTAGCTCCCTGCAAGGAGGAGGCACCCAGATTTTATATCTGCACATTGAACACAAGTGTTTCCTTTAGTGTCTGCTAAATAAATCCTAGCAGGAAAACGATGGTTTGAGGAGACTTTCTTATCAAGTTTAGCTTTTTATCGAAGCAGTGACGAGCGACCGTACCTCCAGCTTCTCGGTTGGCTGCTTTCTGAAGGTGGTGGAGGTGCTGCGACAGCCTGGGGAGCTTTAAGCGCAGCAGGTCTCTGAACACCGCCATGTCCACTGACACCAGGAGAGATCATGTTAAAAAGAAAGCACAACTGTTGGATCACGTCTTTTAATTACTGCTGGACATATTAAAAGGCTTGTTTTGATAAAACTATCTGACACACTTCAGAAGACGGGAACGTCACCAGTGAACATTTTTAGTTTCATAATCTATGACCTAAATGACTTCTATAATGATAAATTAGTCCCCACAGTGGCTTGTTAGTTGCTTAGTTAATATTGTTTTCTGGAAAAATTCCACAAGTTAAATATTTCTTTCCTTATTTTTGCTTGATGAGTTTTTCTTTTTTTTTTTTTTTCCCCAATCCTAATCAATTCTGCAAAAATATATCCTTACAAATCTTCTTCAGTTTGTTCTTAAGTTGTATTTAAAGTGTTTGCAAAAACGGATTCTACGCATTTGTAGACTGCTAAATCTTTCTGCTTAGATTGGCGACTACTAAACACCCAGAAAAGGTGGAGACTTTCAGGCCATGTGCAACAGACAGACAGCGGTGAGACAGATGGGGAAAGATAAAAAACAAAAGGCCAAAAGGAAGGCTGAAAACAAAAACTGGTGATAAAAGATGAGCACTGACACCGGTTTGTCCTCATTTTTCATTGGTCCACATGGTTATAAATAATCACAGGATGAGATTAGAATCATAGAAATGCAGCTTCATGTTCCAGCAGATAAATAATGGTTCTGAACTTGGACAGCGAGCCTGCAGGAGGAGCATCCTGGTGGTTCAGTGTCTGGAATAAATCTTCATCACATCTTCATCACATAGCCGACTGCAGCTTTTATAGATCGTAAAGCAAAATGCTGCACGCTGTGGCACCGTTTTAACCTGTTGTGTAAACGGAGCGACGGGTGAATTTGATGCATTGAGACTTCCAGATGAGTCCGCTGCATGGTCAGTTATATAACTAACCAGGCGAAAACTTTAATCTCTTAACCCTTTAAGGTCCTGATCTACCATTTGGTAGAGGGAAGTCTGCAGTGAAAGAGGTAAATGTCTGGAACAAATTGTGGAAATAAACCTGCCTGAGCAGGAAATGTAAAATCCAACCTGGTTGTTAAAACAACCAAACAAGCCGGTTCACATCTGACTGTCGTTACATTTTTATTCACTTATAAATCAACCATTTACTTATTTTAGTCCAAATCAAAACTTTTTTTGTGTGAAAATTAGAGGGTTAATAAAACTAATCATTACAAAAATACACCGTTTCAATTATTAAAGACGTCATACAGCCGGTGGATCTGGGACTCATGGTGACGTGGACATTTATGGAGGTATAATCATGAGGCCATGGGGGACAGGTCTGGTGTGGTTGGTTTTCACACATGTGGAGTTTAAAGTAAAGTCATCGAATTAAACACCATCTCAATTGTGATTTGCTCTTAAATGAATGACAGAAAAATACCATATTTTTCCTCTGAGGAAAAGTATTATTTGAAAAGCTATTAAAAATGTTTTTACTGAGTTTGTGTGTATATGAGGCTACCTGATAATGCACGCAGGTTGTTGGCGAAATAGCTGTCAGGCAGCACCTTGTCGATCAGATAAATCATCACCTGATTAAAGAAAAATAAGAAATTAACCTCATTAAAAGGAAAAATTGCAACGCAATCTGCATCATTGCCCTGTTTCTTGAAGCAGAATAAACAAAAACTCAAAATAACTGTCTTAATGCTGTTACTGTGAGTAAATACCTTTAGCGCATCACTCTCGTTGCCCTCTGTAACTTCCAGTATGAGAGCAGCGAGGACGTTGAATCCCTGGCAGTAACCCACAGTTTTATTCCAGCGAGCGTACGCAAGCAGCACCCTCTTCAGCACCACCCGATCCTGCTCCCCCTCCTGGCCACAATAAGAACTGCAGCCTGTTCGGTGAAGATCCTGCAGATGAGAGGGGTGGAAAACATGGATTATTTCATCACAGTGTAGTGTGAATGAATCAATACCAGTTTGAGACTTTGGGAAGAGAGGTGGACAGAAGCAGATGACTGGACTTTGCACTCCTGACAAAAAGAGGCCATTAACTCTGTAAGATTCGGTGAGGCGTGTTGCCTTTCCATGATGAAGTCATCCTGTTCTCTGACATATATAAGCAAACACTGCTTCAGATTCCAAGATACATACATAAAGCTGCCAGGACATTCTTATAAATGTTATATTAATACAAAAAGCAGATCAGATAAGCGAGGGTGTGAAATAGCTTGTATGGTCCGAGCTCAAATCATTTGTGGATTTCAGCAAAGCAGCGATTCATGCGATGAAGCTTTTACAACAAGACTATAAAATACATCCATTTTAAATGATCAATATCTTCCACCTCAAAAATAAACATTTGATAAACAAATCATTAACTTCTGGTCTGTTTCTTTGCTTTTCTGAACTTTCATACGAAGATCACCAGCTTTTACTAAGTTCATTTTACACCAGTAGATTTATAAATATCTTTTTAATAAACCATTTCATTTGCATGATTTCTGTCCTCTGATCAGCGCGATGAGGTGACTTTTATTGGCATTATTCATATTTATATTCATGTTTTCTTTATAAACAAATATATTTAATAAAAAATATGAATAGGTTTGTTTGTAGAACAGATAAAAGATTAAATCAAGAATCTTTGTATATTTCGAGAGACGAAGTATAACAGGATATACTTTAACCCTTTCATGCATAGTGGCAACATAGTGGACATTTATTTACAAGTTTTTTCTTGCGTATTCATGAATCAGGACAGTATTTTTGTAAATAAATCACTTCAGTGGATGTTACTGAGTCGTCCGATATGTTTCCACTCACTGGAGAATAAATAAATATATGATATAATTGAGCATAATGTAATTACACAAGTTTGCCATTGCAATAAATAGGAAAAGAAAATAATACAGATGCATTTCATAGAAGATTTGCATAATATAATTATGATTATATATTATTTTATAAATATTTTATATAATAAAATAAATCACAAATCATGATAATTTCTAATTATCTCTAATAAACAAAAAAAAAAAGTATCATTGCATACATATGTAGAGGTAAAATACTGCATTTAAAAACATGTTGCATTGTTTTTATTAATTTATGCATAAAAAGGGTTAAATAAAATCCCCGACAGGCAGATTAAAGTTAGAAATGAGGCCATAAACATCTCAAATCATTAAAACTAAACAACACAAAATTCTGCCTTTGGAAAAGTGAATGCTTCAAATAGAATAACAAGATTCTACATTTCTATGTAAATCATACAACCCAACATGGCATTAAAATGGAAACTAATAACTCCCAACTAAGGCACATTTAATTGTAAAGCAACCTCTTCATAAACATTTAGAGGCTCATAAAGTTGCAGCTACTGACAAGCGACACCATCCTGAACTATTACAAGCAAGCAGTAACATTTCTGACAACATTATTCAGCAGAACAAACAGTAAAAATGTCACTAAACCATTTAAAAAAAATCTGCTTATCTGCTCAGACAAAACAGTATCAAGCATCAGTGTTTTCACTTTGGAAAAACTTTACAGAGAAACATATTTTTCTGCAAACAAAGTGTGATTCTGATTGCAGACAGCTGCATCACAAGGTTTTTTTTTTTTCCCTCTTATTTAAAAGATGTAAATGCAGAAATACCAGATAATACTCTTA
Organism: Telmatherina bonti; assembly: GCF_933228915.1. NCBI lineage: Eukaryota > Metazoa > Chordata > Actinopteri > Atheriniformes > Telmatherinidae > Telmatherina > Telmatherina bonti. The sequence goes on along the minus strand of NC_136632.1, from coordinate 22,205,106 downwards.
ATAAGCTCCAGTTCTGCATGAAAACTAAGCTCAAATCAGTTTTAGAAACTAAATATTGTCTTTAAAAGGACAACTGTTTATTTCCCTTCCTCATCTACACTCTCAGGTATGTGGAGACCTTCACTCCAGCACCATCCTGCTGAGAGAGAGAGAGAGAGAGAGAGAGAGAGAGAGAGAGAGAGAGAGAGAGAGAGAGAGAGAGAGAGAGAGAGAGAGAGAGAGAGAGAGAGAGACACACACACACACACACACACACACACACACACACACACAAAGGCTCCACATGTTCTCTTGCACACACATTTATCAGCTGCTCCAACACAGAAGCAAAGCCGGGGTACCTTTACGATTTGGATGCCGAGGGAGTCGTCATCTGGGTTGCTGCGCTCGTTAAAAGCAAAGCGCAGAGTTTTCTCCCAGTCGATGGAGATGCTGTGCAGGTACTGGTCTGCCAGCGTTAGCCACACCTGCACAAAGAAAACAGCTGGTACAGAAACATGCAACACCTAGACTTTCAGAGGATCACAATGCATGTTTTCATGCACAAAGAGAGTAAAACAAACTGGAATATTCTCATTTTTCATCCCTCAAGCTCTTTATTTTCTTCACAAAGAGTCAAGCTTTCATTCTTCATTTGTACAGACAAGATAAAAGCAATCGCTTCCACTTCCACAGGAAGACAAAGCGCCTCTGCATTCTGCTCCTGTAGACTCTGATGAAACTCTCAACACTGGAAATTGCTGCTTTCGAGTTAACAAAGACATAAAAAACCCTCATTTTTCTTTTAGTAACACAACCAAATGACCTTAAAACAGACAGACTGGTACATAAACAACCCATCTCTTCCATTCCCAGTGTGCAGCAATGGGAAAAGAACAACAAAAGCATATGTTAGAGTTAATAAAAGCATTTACCCTTTTCCTCCATTCCTTTGGTATCCCAGTCGGAAGCCTCGCCACAGCTTTCAGGGCATCATACCACTGTTGGGAAAAAGAAAAGCAGTTGTTACCCTTTCTCTGCAACATTCCCAACCGAGCCGTTTTTGTCTCAGTCATACACAAATACCACCTTTACACATTCATAAGCAGCTTCCACAAAAAGCAGGCTGCATGAAGTCAAGTTAAATGGAAAAAAAACTCTGCTTTAGCTGAATGCAGACATATCAGAAGGTGTTTGCTCATTTCCATTTGAGACCAGCACAAGAGTGAAAACTGTAAAACTGGCAGCACTGGGAAGATGGTGTTGTGTCGTCAGTTTACCACAATCCAGCTTTTAGCTCCAGAAGTTCCAGCTGGATGCAACCGAAAGCACCTGGATAAGCTGACAATCAGACCTGAGTTTGTTACATAAAAAAGTTTTGCATTTAAAAAGGATGCTCAGCCGCACCAGGAGAACTAAATACTTCTAACATCCAACCCAGAGTCCTGCTCCCTCCAAGGAACTGGTCTACAGCTTCGCACCATGTGGAAACCATCTTCAGTGTAAAGGAGAAAAATAAGACAACTTGGGGTTGTAGGAAAACCACAATGGAGGAGGCTAAGAAGCAAGACAACTGGGACAACAGACTGGACTGGAAATGCTAAGCTAAGCCATCTCCAGGAGGGGACAGAGCTCATTCTGCCTCTGAAAGAACCACAGGTTTTTCAGCGTCTGCAGGAAGATGTTGCAGATCATGTCCGTGCAGAGTGACGTCTGCTTTGCAGCCTTCTGTCAAAGCATCAGAACCAGCAACCCAAAGACACCCAAAGCGACCAAACAAGGCTGGTTCTGGACTCCCTTAAAGCTGGGGCAGGTGATGTTAGGGAGCTAGAAAGACGTGAAAGTGGCGCCCTGTCTCGGCTCCTCCCCCTTTGGTTTCGCTCCTTGCTTGATCCAAGGCTTCTTTCTTACCTCCACCAAGGAGGTTATGGTTTTACTGCCGTTTATCCGTTTGTGTTCAAGATAACACAAAGTTATGGACGGATTTTCAGCAAATTGTTAAAAATGTGAGAAGGAAGAACAGGTTTAATTTTGGTTTGGATGCAGGAATTTCTTTTTAATGCTGTAGCGGAGATTTGCGCTCTCAGAGTGTTTTTCTAGTTTGCAGCTTTTTCCACCAACAATTTTCTCTCTCTCAGCTGTTTAGTGGGAAGAGGTAAATAAACCGAGCCGGGTCGGGAAATCCTTCCTGCATTTTCTCCGCCGTGAAGAAGCTACGAAATATAAGAAAAGAACAACTTCAGTTCGGCCCGAATGTTTGGATTGGTCAGAGTTTTTACAGATTTACAGTAAACTGAGGGGTCTAACTATATTTCTTATTGCTCATGATTACAAAATGTACAGACGACTATCAGGACGAGGAACCACTTCACCTAAAGTAAAAATGTCTCTGAGAAAGATTACCGACCCCAGCTTTAAGCTGATCGAATAAAGAAAACGTGACACAATATTTGTTCAGCTCTACTCCACAAGGCACGAAGACGTAACATTAAGTCATCGCTGTCTGCAGCACAAGAGTTACACAATAATAACCGTTTTCTCATGTTCGGACTGCTTCTGCTTTTAATTACCTTTAAATCAAATCATTTATTTCTGTTCTAATTGCTCACTTAATCACAGGGCAGTAACATCATGCACATCAGGGCATAAAAAAGTTAAGTTATATTCTGAAATGGTTTGTAATTCGCTAAACATTCGTCAAAAAGCCTCCTGTTAACAAGAAGACAAGTCTTTCTGAAACGCCTCTTTGGGAAAGGCTGCCGGCAAACAATTCACAATCATGTTTGTAAAAATAAAACACACTTCCATCATGGTTCTGTGGGGAAGTCATTGCTTCAAGACAACTCCTGAAAACCACACACACACACACACACACACACACACACACACACACACACACACACACACACACACACACACACACACACACACACACACACACACACACACACACACACCATCCCCGCAGACACAAATAAAAGTTAAAAACTCAACCTTACATGGACATAACACACAGCTAAGATCTAGAAACACTACTGTCCTCTTTACACTCAAGAGTTATTAATTATTATTAATAAGAAATTAATTTCCCGTACGCTGGCCAGTTTTTAATCCAGGCTAAAGAGGAGAGGAACTATCCAGAACATGCCTGTTTCATCACATGCAGCACACATCACACTCAAAGTTCACGTTTTCCAAAAACATTTACATTTCTCAGCTTAACATTTGATTTGTTGTTAAGAAAATGTATTAAGTTCATTGCAGGCATTATTTTAAGAGGTGGTTTGCAGCCTGCTTCACCACTCACCTGCTGGAAGCCGTTTTTTCCCAGCGACGGCTCAATGGTGAACTTCAGTCTTGTGTCAACTCCTAGAAACAAACAAACACATGGTGAGAGCTGTGTTTAGCAACCATAAAGAGGATGACAGGGTGCTAATAATTCATGATGAAGAAGGGCACAGAAATTACTTCTAATGTCAAACACAGTTGTGAACAGACGGTGGCCTTTAGTGGCCAAAATTCTTCCAGGCGAAAATGTTTGATCTGCAAACGGATGTGGCGACTTCAGGTGAAGAGATGTGCATGTGTACGTCTTCTATGACATTTTTAGACATTTCTTATCCTGAAACTGTGCTCCAGCAGCTGTAAAACAATGCTGACACGGCGGTTTTAATGCTCACAGGGTTCTCACTTCACACACACAGTTGTTTGTCCATTCAGAGACACCGTAGTAAAAACAGTGGCACAAATATAGCAGCTGCATTTGACTAGAGGTGGCAATTCCTGGTCCAGAAAGTAAAAGTCCTGTCCGGCAGCTGTTCCAACCAGTCAGAGTTTATTTGCCAGGTAAACGAGCCTGTTGGTGAAAACACCTGTTCTAAATGTACAGGTAGATCCAAAAACATGGCAGGACTTCTACTTCCTGGACCAGGAGTTGCCACCTCTGCTTTTGGCTCATTCTAAGAGAATATTACCTCCACTAAGGAGGTTATGTTTTTGTCTGTCTGCCTGTGTGAAGTTACTAACAGACAGACAAAGACCTCTGGGTGGGCTTTGTGATCTTTTTTCCTCCCAGTCTAACTTAGATTGCATTAAAATTTGGGTGATCAGGAAGGAATTGTGGAGACATGAATGTTTGAAAAGGTTCTTGTCCATATGGGTGGAAATGAGCCGCTTGGTGATGGTCATGCGCTCTCCATGCGCTGTTCGCGCTTCAGTAAAGTGACTGGATACAAGAGAAACCGGTTTTAATGATGCATCAACTTTTTCTATTATTAACCTCTGACTGGGTTTCACACCGAACCTGAACCTTTAAATAAATCCTCGCCTGAGGATGTTAAGTTTAGAAAGGAACACGAAAAATAATCCACTTCATACATACATACTCAGAAAGTTAAACAGGCTACATGCAAAACAGCCCTCCCACCCCCCTTTGGTGGATTCAGTCATTTTTTTCTCCACTATTTTAAAAGCTGAGATAAATTACTTCCTATTTAGCCAGTAATTTAATAATCCAACCTAACAATTAGGTAAGGGCAAACAAAATGTTTACAACTGAATTAAAATAAGAAAAATAAATACAATACCTCTGAGGCGATGCCTTTTTTTTTTTTTTTGCTTTTATACATCCATATTTTAAAGAACTATTCGTGTTTCTAAGTGTATTACGTCTGTTACCAGAAGGCTGTCATGGGTTTATGTGATCATATACAGCAGGGGTGTCCGACTCCAGTCCTAAAGGGCCGGGATCCTGCAGGTTCCTGTTGTCTCCATGCTCCAACGCACCTGACCCAAATCCATAAATATGTTGACAATAAGCTGCTGGATCCATTTGATTTGAATCGGCTGTGTTGGTAGAAGGAAACAAGAAAAACCTGCCAGATACCGGCCCTCCAGGAATAGAGTTTGACACCCTTGATATAAAGGAAAGTAACGAGGCTGAACTTTGCGCCACGAAGCGTCGCTGTCCATTTCCCGGTGCTGAATCTGCGCTGATTGGACGTCCTCTAAAAGCTCCTAGCAGCCTGAACTTCTGCAAACAACACAGTGCTGACGGCTAAAATCTCCCAGAAAGGGAGCGGAAATTAATTTTTGATCTAAAGTTAAGACTGAATGTCCTGACTTGTCACGAATGTGGCGCGACGGCTCAGACTGCGGCCATTTCTCTTCCTGTCTCCATCTGGCTGCGTGTCCGCGGCCCTCCGGCTCCAACACGCCACAGCTGATCACACAGACAAATAAAACCTCTTGTTCTCAATAACTAAACCCCAAACTTAAGAAAGAAAGCGAGTTCAACCTGCTGGGTGTGCTTGGGAGGTTTCCCCCTGCGCCATTCTGGACGTGTGTTGTGCGCTTTTTCCTCTCAGGGCTTCAGGAGAGGATTAACTCAGAAAGCCCTCCTACTTCCCTGTTACAGATTAGTCCAACACAGCTCGCACAAAACGCATATTTATCTCAGAGCAGGCACACCAGGCAAGTTCAGAGGCCAAACCTGAATACAGTTCAAAACACTGAAGAGATTAAAAAAGAAACTTATATCTAAACAAAGACATAAAGAAGTGTCCTCAGTTACACAACAGTAGCTGTTTATATGGACAACTTTAAAATATTTACAGTCTAATAAGTATAAAAATGGCAAATAATCAGATCAACTAATATAAATAAATCTGTTAGCAAATGATTAGTCTGTTTATTTCTTTCTATGTGGGTTCTAACATTTATCCTCCACTAAAGCACTACACAACCATGCAGCCTTCTCTCATCTCAGCTTGCATCAGTTGCTCGTTTTATCCTCTATGGGGCACAACTGGACTCTGAAATGACTCTCCTTATACTACCAGACAGAAAAGCAGAAGTCTGACTGCATGTGCCGTTACTGGGAATCAAGAGAGGAAAACAAGTTTCTTCTCAGTTATTTTTTGCTGATTAAAAAAAAAAAAAAAAGTTTAATTCAGTTTGAAAGCTTTGCAGCAAGTAAACTAAAACTGTATCGCATCTCTATTTAGTTAAATTACTTATAGGTCTGGATCTCCCAGCTCTTAAACGTTTCATCAGTGATGGTTTGCGAGATGAGAGATTTAAAATCTAGGATTTATTGGGTATTAATTCTTCAAATGATTCTGAAACTATGACCACGACACACATGACCCAGCTGCAGCATCCTCAATGCCTCAATGTCAGTATCTAAAGCTTCAACAGATTTTATGCACCTATCTAAAGAAAAAATCCCAATTATGACTAAATGATAAGTGAAATCTGGCATCACCACTGAGACGCAGGAAAGCAACCCTTCAGCTGATGGAACAATCTGTGCAGTCAGGATTTGCTGGTAAACTTGCTTCACATTTGACATCTAAAACAAACGCTTACATAACTGCTGCACAAAACAATGTCCTGCGTTTGCCTCCAGGACCCGTTCCCCTCCCATCGCCCCCTACCGGGACCCGTTCCCCTCCCATCGCCCCCTACCGGGACCCGTTCCCCTCCCATCGCCCCCTACCGGGACCCGTTTCCCTCCCATCGCCCCCTACCGGGACCCGTTTCCCTCCCATCACCCCCTACCGGGACCCGTTTCCCTCCCATCACCCCCTACCGGGACCCGTTTCCCTCCCATCACCCCCTACCGGGACCCGTTTCCCTCCCATCACCCCCTACCGGGACCCGTTTCCCTCCCATCACCCCCTACCGGGACCCGTTTCCCTCCCATCACCCCCTACCGGGACCCGTTTCCCTCCCATCACCCCCTACCGGGACCCGTTTCCCTCCCATCACCCCCTACCGGGACCCGTTTCCCTCCCATCACCCCCTACCGGGACCCGTTTCCCTCCCATCACCCCCTACCGGGACCCGTTCCCCTCCCATCACCCCCTACCGGGACCCGTTCCCCTCCCATCACCCCCTACCGGGACCCGTTCCCTCCCATCACCCCCTACCGGGACCCATTCCCTCCCATCACCCCCTACCGGGACCCATTCCCTCCCATCACCCCCTACCGGGACCCATTCCCTCCCATCACCCCCTACCGGGACCCATTCCCTCCCATCACCCCCTACCGGGACCCGTTCCCTCCCATCACCCCCTACCGGGACCCGTTCCCTCCCATCACCCCCTGCCGGGACCCGTTCCCTCCCATCACCCCTACCAGGAACCACTGGATGCAGACACTGCTGGGTCACCTGGTTCCAAGGTGCAGAGCAGCCTCGGTGCGCTCCTGGATATCCCGTTCCGTTTCTTCAGGACGTTGCTGATGATGTTCCCCACTCCTCCCGACCCCTGCTGCCGCTGCCTCGCGCCGGGCCTCGGCCTCCTGCCGGCAGCGGGGAGCCGCTCCTGCCTCATCGCGGAATCAAACCGTTTCACCCCCCCTCAAACGCACGATCACCTCATCGCCTCGCCCCGCATTTAAAATCCTTCTTCCACCAGAAAGCGGGAATGCATCTTCCTCCAAACGTTCACCAACACCTGAAATATTAATCGATCAAAGTGATGTTTAAAACATCGACTGGAACACCGGACTGCATCCTCCGCGAGAGGACAGAAACGTCAGCGACGCCGCGGGCAGAAACGACGAGAAAACGTCAAAAATAGTCGATGGCCGAGGAGGAAGTGGAAAGCTTTGTGGTGCGCGTGCACGGCCGGTAAGGCTGCTGCTGATGCTGCTGCACACCTCCTCATCCGGTTCCGCGTCATAGGAGGAGGTGCAAAGGATGGAGAGATGCGTAAGGATGGAGGAGGACAGAAGAATGAGGTAATGAAAAGAAGGAATGCTGTCATGAAAAACAAACTCCATTTGTCTTTTTATGTATGATTTATGATGACTATTACATGTATGTGTTTTTTTTTTTTTTTTTTATCTATTAACTTTTTTTTCGTTTGTAAATTTCTTTTTTTTTTTTTTTTTCCAGACGCTGCTATATATAAAATATTTAGTTACATATGATCTAAATTTCCTGACATGAAGCCTAAAATCTGTCCAAGCAGTTTGCAAGTTGTTGTTGGTTGTTTAATTCAGCAGGAAACGCAGCCAGACCTGTTTTTAATAAAGCCAAATGTTTGGATTCTACAACGCTCCGAGGAAAGAGGAAGAAGTCATTTATTATTAAGCTGCCGTCGTTCAGCACACACTACTTCTGTAAATGACTAAATAAGCAGGCGTGCCTGTGACTCATCCTGGAGTTGATTCATAAAACAGGACAGATGCCTACAAACCCACAAACCACCAGCAGAACATTTAGCAGACACTAAGTGAAGTCATCAAGTTCATCAAACAGCCTGACAGAACATGAAAATCATGTTTGCAGTCTTAATCAATGATGATTTGCTCTGAAGAGGAGCAGCAAACGCCTCCTAAGCAGTAAATAAACTCTTAAAGACTTTTAGAATAATCATGTACAAACATAAAAGACTGAAGCATCTGTAATAATGTTTCATTATTAAAATAAACATTAAGTTTTTCCTTTCAGTGGCAGCACTAATAAATATCTCCATCTTCGGCCTGAAAGCTGCAGAGGTCCGTTAATAACCAGTAGATGTTAATAAATCAGATTGATTAATGATGTTCAGTAAAGAAAATGTGATCCAACAGGTAAAAAAGTAGAAGCAGAGCTGTTATCTGAATAACAATACGGCTGCTGTGCCACGCTGAACGTAACAACGCCTGAAAAAGTGCAATAGTTGACTTTAAACATGACATTATTTAATGTTTATCTTTTGAAATAAAGCGCTGTAAAGACAGGCGACGTGTTCAGCCTGAGTTACCATGGTTATGATGTTAAAAGAGAAGCTTTTTCATGATTTGCAGCTCAGCGTGACTCGCTAGTCCATTGATCTTGTTTCATAGTGCTCCCTCTTCTCCAGCGTTCTTCCGCCTACAGGAGTGATTGTGTGTAGGAAACTTATTGATCAGCACATTTTAAGAACTTGGCTGAAGGGAAACATTATCTTGAGTTGCACTTGGAAAGTGTTCAGCTGTTTGGAAGGCAAAATGAATAATACAGAAAGTCATATTAAGCTCTATGTGCAACTATCTACTGTTTTTATCCCTTTAAATCAGTTGTTTAAAAAGGTGGAGTATGTAAGATTTTCAATATTAAAAAAAAAAAAAAAAGAATAAAATAACTACAATAATAATTAGAATTTTTTTTTAACATGTAGGTTCCAGTCTGTCCATATTTGATGCGTTATTAAATTACAAGTTTAATTAATGACAAAAAGCACTTTTTTTTACTGGTAGGCAAACATTTAAGAAAGGTCTTTGTCATTAATTAAACTTGTAATTTAATAACACATTAAATATGGACAGACTGGAACCTACATGTTTAAAAAAAAAAACAAAAAACTTTTTTTAGTCAATTTATTTTGAAAATATTTAAAATCTTACATCTTTAAAGACGCTAGAGGCATGTTCATGTTGTAGTACAGCTGAAACACCTCTCAGTAATTATAGAAATATATTGTAGGAAAAGAAAGAAACTTTAGGAAGTAATTATGTTTACTACTTAATGTAACTATCCAAGTTCAGAATAATTTATGTTTTTACAATGCAACAACTCTTCACCTCTCCTTTATTCTGAAAAGGACATTTCTTTTTAGTGTATTTTTAGACACATTTTAACAGTTTACAGAGGAAAAACCTGATTCGGTTCAGTCCTAGAAGGTCCAGTCCAGCATGTCCAACACCTGAGTCAGATGAAATGGATCCAAAAGCCTTTCAGGTTTTAGCTGCGTTGGACCGGGTAAACATGGAAAACATGGTGAAGTGCAGCTCTTGTACGACCCAACTGAGAGCCCCTGATTTAGATGTAAAAAGTGGTTGGGATGTCACAAGATGGCTCACAAAGTCCTGAGACTTTTCCTCTAATAGAAATAAGATACTGCTTTCCTATGCAGCGGCCGTCTAGACTTTTTACCAGGGTACTGGGGAACATTTGGGTGGTTGGATAAACTACACGCTACACAGAGAGGGGGCACCCACCTCAGGCTCAAGCAGTAGGGTGTAGCGGAGATGCCTTAAACTACAGGTGTCAGACTCCAGTCCTGGAGGAGCAGTATCCAGGTTTTTGTTGTCACCATGCTCCAACACACCTGACCAAAATGAATAAATAGGTCGACAAGAAGCTGCTGGATCCATTTGATTTGAATCAGCTGTGTTGGTAGAAGGAAACAACAAAACCCTGCTGGATACCGGCCCTCGAGAACTAGAGTTTGACACCCCCGCCTTAAACAATGCTGTTAAATTAACCAAATGGTTTGTTTTATTTTTCTTTAGCCAATTAATAACACTTCCATTTTCTTTCATTGCAAACCAAATTAAGCACAAAAATCCCAGTAAAGAGCTGCAGGGATCCATCCTGACAGCTTCTGCTACCAAAGAGGGAAACAGACTCTGCTGGAGGTTCAGAACCGACTTAGAAATGAGGCGGGGAGTCGTCGCTAGCAGCCACAGTGGCTGCACAGTGCTGGGGCAGCTTGTTAAGTACTGATTATAACTGCACACAAGACCCTGTTTGAATATGGCCCCAATGGAGCAGGAAAACACTCCATCACCGTGTGAGTCTGTGCATGGTAGCAGAACATGCAGAAATACTGTAGCATGAAGAGAAAAACAAGCTAAAGTTTCATGTCCTCTGTCTAATTAGGTTGAATCATTCCTCTTTTTACAAATATATGAAAAAAAAAAACCCACTTTGAACCTAAAATAATCATGAAACAAATGAGACACTGAAACTCCTCCCTCTACTTTTATTAGCCTGAGAATTGGAAACTTCATGGCGAGGTCATTTCAAGAGATGATTGGAAACGTCTGCTGCAAAGTAATCCTGGTGATGTGAGGACTTTGTCTCATCGTTGCCCCAGTTCCACGATGTAGTCAAGAAAGAGGATATCCAGCTTCATGCAGGGTATTTAACATTCTCAGAAGACTTAACCCACAATTTTTTAAGCTGGAAAAACAAATTAATCAGTCATGTGATTACATAACAGGACGTTCAACTCAATGGAGAGTTTGAGCAGATATGAAACTGAGCATCTGACTCCCCCTACAGTCTGATACCTGATGTAAATATGAGCCCTTGCTTTTCCTACTACTCCTGATAGGAGCGCGAGGATAATACGTGCAACCGGAATATTTTTCACTCAGCCGGGAGGCTCATGTTTGGAGAGTGTTGGAGTTTGTTTCACAGTTTGTCCACAATGTAAAAGTATCTGAGGTCATTCCACAGAATTATATTTGTAAATGAGCTTTTCAGGAAATAAAACTTATAAACATTTGACATATGGACAATCTGGCAAAGACTGAAAAGTTTAGAAGCCAATGGAAACGCCTGGAAAGAGTATTTTCAGGTATTTGATAAACGTAGGGCTGGGCGATTAATCGATTTAGTCAATTAATTCAAATTTGCTGTTAATGAAGATTTATTTTTGTGAGAATCTGGATTTTTTTTGCCCCGCCATCACCTTTTGGGCTTCCGCACCTTATAGAGACATCAGCGCATGGAAACGCATAAACACAACAACATGGCAGCTAGAAACGTACAACAAGTGCTCCCTTTGCAATTTAATTACATTTTTTTGCAAAATAAAAAAAGATATTCATAAGTTTTGACAAACAACAATTGTGATTTGCGGGCGTTTCCATTGAACAGTGTTTAGCACGTTAGCATCACGTTTCATAAAATCTCGTTTCTCGCGTGAGATTTTACAAAAATTGCAGATAATGCAAAGTGGGCACGTAGCGTTATTTTAGGGTTTTCTACTTGCTGCGGAGAATTTGCTTCGGATTTTTGAAGCTTTTCTCCCACATTTTCTTTTCTAAAACCGAATTTCGCTGTTGTTTATTCCAAACGCGCCATCTTTACCGGGAATTACCTGGTCACGACCCCCAGGTCACATCTGGGGACACCTAAATGCAAAAAAAGTGTTTCCACTACACTTCTGCAATATATTTCTTTATAGAAATGACTGAAAAACCTCCTCTTGAGATCGTAAAAACTTTAGCAACATTTGAGACTTTTTTTATGAATGTCGGTGTTTCCATTAGCGGGTTTTTATGGCAATATTTAGTTTTTGTGAAGTTCCAGGTGTCATGGAAACGCAGGGTTTCAGTGTGTGGGGGGGAGATTGTCACGTCCACAGGGGTTTGAAGCCAGATGCAGTCGACAGGCTCGTCTTTCTCGCCAAAATGTGTAAATTAAACAAAAAACAGCAAGAATGTAAGGCATGTATGTTAGAAATATAGCTTTAATTAACTTTCAGGGATTTTTTCAAAAACAGTATTTTGTATCAAAGAGGTCAATTATCTCTAAACACATGTTAAGTGTAAAGAAAACATTCATTTTTATGACCTCATTGCCAATGTGGGAAATTGTTTTGGTTATTTAATGTCAAAGGAAACACCATTTTTATACCAAGAGGCGGCACTTTAATTTATCATTTGTTTTTTTTTTTATTTTAGAATACAGTTACAGAAGTGAGGCCTGTTCTTAAATGTATGATCAAAAGTTAAAAACTATCCCACAGTGGAGACGTACTAAGTGTAAACATGTTTCTTATGATGGCAGCGCCTGCTTCTCTTTTTACAATCTTGTTTAACAGCTTGTTTAGTTGCACTTTAAATGCAGATAAACTTTTAGGCTGACTGCAATAAAAGCTTTTTTTTTTTTTTTTTTTTTAAAAATCATTTTTGACGTTTGTAATTTATTACTATTTTTTCTTTACAGTAAGGGGAAAAAATGATTAAAATCAGAAATCGGATTTGGTTTAAAAAAAAATCTGAGATGTTATTTTTCGGTTATATCGCCCAGCCCTAGATGAACGTATACACTGCTATGTGAATGAGTACACAACAGTACTTGTAGTCTCTGCAATGATGAAAAACTCCCACCGACTCTTTAGACCTTAAAGCAACACTACAAGTTTCAGACCATGAAACTGCCTCTGATTTGCTTCGACGACACATCCACATACCTGCAGCATCCTGAAGCTGAGAAACTGAACTTTTTTTTCCAGCCCAGAGCATCACTTTGCAGCTGCATATGTACTTAGCTGCACAGCAAACTGGTTTTGATAGTTTACTGTGGCTGATTAACAACAGAAATGATCAGAGAAAGTAACACAGCAGGAACCAGCATTGGACTGACTTTTACTGGCTGGATGGCGCTCAGAGAACAGCATGCAAGACTGGCGCCACATCAGCTTTCATCAGGAGGTGCAAATCTGCCAAAGTTCAACTTTAAACAAGAAGAATACGATGAAGTGTGTGCTCTTACGTCGCTTTTGGGAGACAGCCTGCAGGCACGCCGTCATGATGTCATAGTTCTTCTGCAGTTTGTGGCAAAGTCTGTCGCGTCTCCTTAGCTGGCGTATCAGCTTAGCTGACTGCAGGCCTGTTCGATACTTCACCTCCTGGATGATTGAACACAGCTCCTCTGGGGCTGAAACAACAAACACACATCGTGGAGTTAAATCTGGTTACCCAGCTCCAAAACGCCGATGTTACCCTGACTTTCTACCGCGGTGTTTTACGCCTCTTTCTCAGTCGCAGATGAAGCAATCAGCCTTTATCTGATAAATATCAGCTGAACAAACAACTAGCACAATAAAAAAAAATACTTCTGTCATAAAACCAGTATATCCATTGAGGGTTGCCCCAAATTATGATGCCTACAAAACCAAACCAGTTTTGACTCTGCAGTGACGTCCGCTTTCCACTGATAAACCCAAATATCACACTCATTAGGATCATTTCCACGCTGCAGGCAAAGAGGGAATGAAAACCAGAGCAGCTGCTGCACATAAACACACACCCACATGTCCCCATTGGTGGAAACACAACCTTTCAAATCTGATTTTCTCTCAAATTGGCACAGATATGGCAACAAAGGAGGTCTTCAGGACAGATTTCATCACTGTTTAGTTTATATGCAAGAAAAAACAACTAAAGAGCTTCAGAAACACGTAATACAGGAACACAGTCGAATCAGTTGTTGCTCCTGGGATTCAAGCACAAGAAAGTAAAAGAATAGACTTAGGAGATTGATTTTAAATTTTAAATACATGGAAAATACAAGGAGACTTAAGAAGAGGTTTATAGCAACTTGTTTTAACATCTGATCAGAACTTGCCTCCATTTATTATTAAACTAAATGAATTTAAAAACTTAGAGCTCGTTTCATCCTTGTAAACCAACAGGACTTTTATTCCATTGGCAGTGGACAGATTTGTTTCCCATTTGGTCTGGTAGAGCAGAAGTGGACGGAGATATGATGTAAAGGGAAATCCTGCAGAATGAGTGTCCAACTGCGGTTCTCAAGGGTCCCAATCCTGCAGGTTTTCTGTGTATCTCTGGTTTAACACACCTAACTCGAGCTAATCGCTCACTGTGAACAGGTTCACTGGCTGTTTGATCCATTTAATGGAAGCCAGATGTGTTGGAAGAGGACCAACTTTGGACAATCCCATCCTAGTCTGTGCATTAAAGTACAAAATTCATGGTTAGTTTGCAGAGTTTTTAAAAAAAAATAAAGACTTATGAGCAAAAACAGGGGAGTATTTCCTTTTCTTCTGAGCCCTAAAAGTCTACTAGGTTTGGGTGTCAAATCCCCGGATTAAGAAGTTGCATTTTTAATAATATCAGTTTAATGGGATTTTCATTTCAATCTAAAATAAATTCTTATAAGTACACTTCAGCTGACTTTAATAAGCCCAAGTGGAGCTGCATTTACCAACAGGGGTGTTAGCTTCATCAGCAACCATTAGCATTAAGCTTTAACCAAACGTATGAGAGGAGATGTGTTTTAGCAGCTCTTGGAGGCATTATCAGACGGTTTCCTCTTCCTGACAGGGAGCTTTCTGTGTTGTTTAACTCCACCAAGCCCGATATGCCAAAGGCCCTGCTGCGTTTATTGTAGGATTCCACTTCAGCAGAGGAAACAATGGCAGAGTGGCACTCACAGCAACATGCCGGTGAGGACTCCGAGGCAACACCGCAGGGAAGAGTAAGGAGTCGTAAATCAGCTGTTCACACACTGATCATCACACTCTGACTGAACAGGCCGTTTAGTCTGAAGAAGAAACACTACCGCTGTCAGGCTTCTGAAGAGTCAGACAGAGTCACTCGGACACACTGGAAAGATGAAATATTACCAGCGGTAATCATAATTTCTCCCATCCTAGAGTTAATTTAAAGATCTTATGACTTCTGCACCTCTCAGGTTGATTGATTAGATGTTCACTAGTGGATTGTAGACTTAAAAACAACCTCAGCCTCCTCCTAAAGCCACAGAAACTGACGACGCACCATCTGGAAACAAGAACTGGTAGAAAGCGACCTACACTTCTACCTTCCATTAGAAATAAATTAAAACAATGCATTCAGTAGGGGTGGGAAAATCAAATTTTTAAAAAAAAGAAAAAATCGAAAATCTGGATTTTTTTTTTTGCTTCACAATTTTAAAACAGATTTTTTTTTTTTTGTTTAAAAAAAAAAAAATTTTTTTTCAAATAAATAAATATAATCCATTACAAAATTTTGGTCATTTTTATTGATCTTTTTACTTGTCATCTTGGGCATTTTAGCAGCAGAATGATGATCTGGTTTCCGTGTTGTTTTTCCCCAATTGAAATCAAGAAAAATGATGAGCAAAAAAAAAAAAGTTTTACACTTTTTTTTTTTGCTTTTAATCTGCAAAAGTTTGCAATATTGAAGAATTGTGAGAATCGCAATTTAAATTGAATCGGCACCCAAAAAAATCGGAATCAAATTGGGACAAAAGCCTATCGTCACAGCCCTAGCATTCAGTCATTTTGTCCTTAATCTGAAGTGATGAGACGCTGCGACAAAGAGTTTCATATGATGATGGAGATGGATAACAACACATTTAATGAATTGATATGCTTATTTTTTACACCATCAGTGACACTTTTAGTGTTTTGTCTTGTACATGAAACGTAATATACAAATAAACTTTACTGGCCTCATAATATTGCCTTAATTATACATTTTGAAGCCATTGAAGGCAAATTTGTTGATATTCTCTTATGTCTCCCCAGAAAAGCAGGGTTTACTCTCTGAAAGGCCACGTGCTCAGATATGTCTCCTGCAGGACTAAGGTTCATTTACAAGGCCGAATTATTCAATGGGCATTATGGGCACAGGCGCAGGGACCAACGCCTACTTGGGGCAAACGTAGGGCAAACACCAGCAATTTGGACATGAAACAAAATTTACATAAAAGGCAGATAGTTACAGCACAGTGTCTGGTGTATTGCTATTGGTACCACTAGCTGAGAGATGTTAGAAATGTCGTTTCCCGGTGTATCATTCACAATTTTCTCAATGTTGCAGTGGGGAAGGGGGGCCCTGCAACACTCTAAGCACAGGGGCCTGCGTACTTTTAATCCGGCCCTGCTCATTTAGTATTATGAACCAGGTTAAAAATAGCTCAAGTTCTCAGAGAGATCTACCAATAAGATAGTGTTTATAAGTGCTATTTTACCTGCAGAACTACATTCCGCAGGTCACATATCTAGTTTCCTTCCTCTCCTGGTGCCATCATCTCATGTAGTGACACCGGCCGCGTGTTTCCATCTGAAACAAACACAAGCATGCCTCACCTTTCTGGGCCAGATAGTTCATCTGGTGCCTCTTGGTGTGTTTCTCCTGCAGCTCCTGCAGAAAGCTGGAGCCGGAGTTGTTGCGGCCCCGGAAGGCTGACTCTGATCCGGACGCCTCCGTGGAGCTGTCCCAGCTGTCCGCGTGTCTCCTGCCGCCTCCGCTGTACGTCTCATACAGCTCCACCAGCAGGCAGTCCACTATGGAGCTCCGCGGGACTTGAACTCCGTTCCCCAGGGAGTCTGTGTCGCTGTCGCCCGCCGTGTTGCTTCTTTGGGAGGCAGGTCGCTCGCCTAAGACCTCCTGCTCTCCCGGAGGTGATGATGTGTCATTTGGTGACTCGGCGGGGCTTGTCCACCGCTGAAAGCCGGAGAAGTCATCCTGAAGGGAAGCGTCGAAGTTGACATATACGCCGCTCTCGTCCTTGGCGCATATGTCAACTTCCAGAAGTTCATTACTCCCTAATTTCAGCCTTGAGGCCATTTTTTAATTTATTTATTTTATTTTATTTTTTTCAAAAAGGTTAAAGTAGCGAAAACACCTCTCTAGGCGTAGTGGTTCCTTTTTGTGTAGCCTAATTATTATTCCTCTGAACAACAGAAACAAAGTTGCAAAGTTTTCTTTGAGCGTTTCGGGAGGATGGTTTTTCCTGGAGTGCTCCACTCCTCACCTCAGAAAGGTGGAGACTAGTCTGACGGCTTTTATTTTCCTTCCTGAATGTACCGGACTCGGCTTCCCTGCCTTCCCCACACCCCCCCCCCCCCCCTCACAATGGGCCGGCCCACTTGAACTTCTCAACGTGCTGCAAAACTTTCTTCAGGTCGCGCGACAGGTGCAGCAGGTGTATCGGTGCGGTTAACCAATGAAAAAGAAGCCGAATAATATGGACCAATCAGCAGCTTCCTCGGTTAACAAGAACTGCTTAGTAAGCAGTCTTTTTGTATTACACAATTGAACAAAAAATACAGAACATAAACTGATAAGTCAAATATAAAATCTGTCTGATGAGTAATATTAAAGGAAGTATATAAGGTTATGTTTGAACAAAGAACTGTAAACAAGCAAAAACTGTCTTCAGAGATATTGTTGCAGATCTCAGGAGGCGAAAATGAATAACTTAAAAAAAAAAAGAATAGCTTTTTTTTCCTGGAAAAGTTTGACTTCAGACTAATTCACTTCTAGTTATATCACGTACAATAGCATTATTTTTTTTCCCCAGTTAATGAAACGTTCCTGCTTACATCTTGTAGAGTGGTGAATTATTTACTTTTTAAAGGCTTAGCTTTTCATACACCATTTTTACTGTGTAACCAGTGATCCCATTACCTTGTTGCCAGGTGACACCAGTTTAGTTGTGAGATGCTCTCAGAGAATTTACAAGTTTTTTTGCTTCATCCTTATTTACTGCTATAAGCAATAAAGAATAAGCTTTGTAGGACAACATTTAATTACAAATTAAAGTAGGGCTGCACATACTTGTCATATGTCATATTTCAAATTAAACATTAGAAGAGTGTTATCAATTATTTTTATTCTAAAGAGCTTTATTACAAGTTTCTATTTTCATCCATTCATTCATTTTCCTAACCGCTTAATCCAATTCAGGGTCATGGGGAAGCTGGAATAGCCAAATAAATAAATATAAATAAATAAATAGCCAAAAAAGCATGTTTGTCTCAAATATACAACAGAAGCCAGATGTTGAAAATACATTTACAGTTGTGCTCATATTTATTCATACCCTTTCATTAAAGAAGGGGGAAAAAACAGCTTCCTATAAAATAAGTTGAAATTGACTAAAGTAACAATAAATAAAAATTTTATGAAAATCATTACATTATTTTCTAAGTCTGGTTCAATAGAAATATTTTTTTATAAAAAGCAAACAAATAAGATAATTTTTTACATATTACATCACTCATAAACTAATATTTTGTTGAACAATCCTTTAATGTTTCCGCTCCAGTCAGGTGTTTTCTGTTCCTCTCAGTCAGACTTCTGCACCTGTTGACAGGTATTTTGTCCCACTGTTCAACAGAAAAGTGCTCTAATTTGTCCAGGACCGATTTGTTTGTTTATTTTTTTCTTTCTTAAACTTAATTAAATGAAAAAATAGTGTCTTATTTTACTAAATTATATTTTTGCAAATTTTTAGTTATTTTTCCTTTTTTAGGTCTCCAGTTATTTGAGTGACTGTTGTAAATTCAGTCTTTTCTTTAATGAAAGGGGATGAATACATATGAGCACAACTGTACATCCAAAATTTCATTTTCATCAGACTGTATGATTTAAGCTCATCATTAAAAAGCAAAACTGTGAAATATCCAATATCCTTTGCAAGTTATTTAAAGCTTAAAGATAAGTGGTTCAAAAACAAATGTTTGCTGTTTTTTAATTCAGTTATGAAAATCAAAACCTGTGAAATGTGTCAGTTTCAGTAAACCTGTTGTTTTTCTTATAAATAAAAACAAGCAGTAAGTAGCTATAAAAATAAAATAAAACATATAAAATCGGAGAGGAGTACAAAAGTCCCAAATAGCGATCAGAAGACACTACTGACGCGGAGCAGCGTTGCGACTTTTAATCAGCTGACTCGGGCTTCCGTAGCAAAGCAGGATCACGTGACCAGAAAATGACGACGTATTTTTCTCACAAGGCCGATTCTGTACTCTGCGCTTCTTAAAGGAGGAGGCTAACCGCATTTCACGCTGTAATTACATGCTACAGACGAGCAGCTGCAGTAGTTTTTAGTTGAATTAAGAAATGGGGACAAATCGCTTTTGTTGGACGACGTTATTAAATTGTCTCCTAATCTGCGTGTCGTTCTGCAGCGGATTGTTTTCCCAGTCAAACCGGAGACCAAACATTGTTTTGATCCTGACAGACGATTTGGACATCGCTATCGGAGGCCTGGTCAGTCAACATAAATCCTTATCCTTTTTATTATAAATATATAGTTAACGATGGATCAGTTAAAGTAATTTATTTAGATGCATATCATAACTTGATTAAATGCAGTCTGATAAAGCTGACAGTTCACATTCCTGGTTGGACACATCATGTAGGAATCTCACATAGTCAGCAGGCTTTTCACCTCCTATCACCTCCCTCACTTTTTAAGTAAACATATCTCTGATGAAGATACACAGCCAGCCTTCAAACTTTTTTTTTTAGGTGCCGATTCGATTTAAATTGCGATTCTCACAATTCTTCAATATTGCTAATTTTTGTAGATTAAAAACAAAATAAATGTATAAAACTTTTTTTTCCACGTCATTTTTCTTGATTTCAATTAGGAAAAAAAACAACACAGTTGCTAGACCATCATTCTGCTGCTATAATACCCAAGAAGATGAGTAAAAAGATAAATGAAAATAAAAAATGACCAAAAAAAATTATATGGATTATTTTTATTCATTTGGGGAAATAAAAATCGATGTTTTAACAAAAAAAAAAAAAAAAAGATTTTAAAATTGTGAAACAAAAAATCCTGATTTTTGATTTTTTTGACTGAGATGTCCTTCATTTTCATGCCAACACAAGGTGTCTTCATCTCTGTCAGGATTTCTAAATTGACAAAACTGAGAATTTAAGTCATAAAAATCCTGTTAAATTGTTCATTTAAATTACCAAATGCTAAAAATGTGTGTCTTATTGGGCTGTATCATTTCTGACAACTTTGAGAACAGCCAATGATATTCTTGTCTCCTCAGAAGAGAAAACAGATATCAGATTAATTTGTTTCTTGATTGATTACCTGAATATTAAATTCAAAGATGGCAAATGAGCTGCATTTTTAGGGGGGAGGATGTTGAATCATAAAATTGAATATTGGGATTTTTTTGCTTCACAATTTTAAAATTGATTTTTCTTTTTTGGTGAAAGTGTTTGGGGTTTTTTTTTCCCAAGTACAAATAATCCATTATAAAATTTGTCATTTTTATTGTTTTTATTGATCTTTTTACTTGTCTTCTTGGGCATTATAGCAGCAGAATGATGGTCTGGCTACTGTTTTGGTTTTTTTTTCCTCATTGAAATCAAGAAAAATGATGAGCAAAAAAAAAATAATTCTTTTTTTAAAATCATAAAATTTTTTTAAAAAAATTTTAATCTCCAAAAATCAACAATATTGAAGAATTGTGATAAAATTGCAATTTAAATCAAATCGGCACCAAAAACATCAGAATCAAATGGGGACCAAAGCATATCATCACAGCCCTAATTTGTTTATATCTTTCTGCCATCGTACTGGACTTGAGGGCCAGTGAGTCTGGAAATCCAAACCCAGATCTTGAAATGAAGGGCCTTTAAGCTTTTTTTTTGCTTTTTTTTTTTTAACCCCTGAGACTGGAGGAAATTTTCAAATAGACAAAAAAAAAAGAATAAATTCTCATTGTTCATGCATGTGTACCAGAAGGGCTTTAGTACAAGTAGTTTAAAAAAAATAAATAAATAAAACATTTGACCATTTTATAAATGTTATGTTGATTTTTAGACCTTAAATAAGATGAATTAAATTGAAATGGATCAGGGTTATGGACATCTGTATGTGGGTTGTTAACAGAAACAAGAGTGAAATCTGTGAGGATCTTCCAGGAAGTGATGTGGTGGATCACCTAAACATTTGGTGAGAAAGAAAAAAGACCATTAACAGCAGAACTCATATGAATGTTGTCTAGGGAGCATAAAGAGCAAACTGGTTATTAAAAGATGGACAATAAATAAAATGCTTGGTGAATGAATCTCAGTAGATTTGTTCTTTCCTGATGGCATCTTCCAACGTGTGTCAGAGCAGTATAGGAAGCATTTAGTGTAGTTTTCACTCATGGATTGACCACAGATCTGTACCCGTCTGAGAACTTCTTTGGAGTTACTGAAGATGATTTCACACATCTGTGTCAATCTCCAACCATCAATCTAAGATTTTAGCTCCATAATCAAACCTAAAGGTGCTCCAACATCATTTTAAACATCCGTTATGAAAAGACCTCACTCGACATATTTAGCAATGTGTAAAAGATCCACAATGTGTGTGTTTGTATTTTTATTTCAGAATCCACTGAGTAAGACCAAAAAACTAATAGGTGATGCAGGAATAACCTTCACAAATGCAGTGAGTATCTTTACCATTGTTCCCCATTATGGGTCAACACCAGCATTTTCCTTCCACCCGTGGGCTGACATTTCCGCTGTCCGTCAGTTTGTCGCCAGCCCGCTGTGCTGCCCGAGCCGAGCCAGCATCCTGACCGGGAAGTACCCCCACAACCACCACGTCATCAACAACACGTTGGAGGGGAACTGCAGCAGCACAGCCTGGCAGAAGAGCGAGGAGTCCCACACCTTCCCCGCCTTACTGAAGACCTACAGCGGCTACCAGACCTTCTTTGCTGGGAAATATCTCAACCAGGTGAGGGAAGAGGGGGGTAAAGTTTTGTTTTAGTCAAACTACCCTGCAGGAATCTGAATAGAAAGAGTTAAAATCATGTTTACATCTTTAAATTGCACATGAAAGCTGATTAATTTCCCGCTGACTTCCTGCCTTCAGCGTTGGGTTCCTCTCTTTCCTCTCGTCCACGTCAGAGGGCGACTTTTCAGTGAAAAGTTTTCACCCAAAGCTGTGTGGAATATTTTTAACTCAGAAAAATACCCAAATGGGACTCTCTTGATGCACCTCAAAGAATCAGTGGCTTCTGTTCTGCTTTTCTTTTTAAAGAAGGAAAAATAAATCAGCTAATTAACATGTATGACAATTTCTTTTAAAATTTTCAAGATTTTGACTTGAAAAGGTTAAAAAGTAAACATCCTTTCATGTCTCATCCTGCAGTTTTTATTTTTCCAAAGCAACACTAAACTCTCCAACCTTAAACCTCTGTCTCCCTCCTGACTCATTTTGATGCCACACTGACATTTATTCTGCAGATTCCTGTAGCCATCATTGTCCTGCAGCTCCACAAGCTGAGAATCTGCACTTCTCAACTTCTTTTCCAGCCTAGAGCATCATGTGACATTTGCTTTTAGCTTTACGGCACCACATCATACTCCAGCAGCTGGCAAACATAAACCACATTTGAACACATATTATTGCTAAATCAGCAAAGAAATGCAATATTAGAGGAAAAGAAAGACAGAAAGAAGAGATAAGACAAGCAGGGACATTAAACTGACTTTTACTGGATGAAAGAAGCGCAGAGAAGAGACAGGATGCAAAATGAAAGCTGGATTAGTCATCATTAAAGTGGAACTATTATGTGCATTTCAGGCTAATTTATTTTTATTTCTGAGACCAGAAGGGCTGGGATTGATCGAGTTATTGTCACAAATGGCTTTATTTACTTCAGATCGACCCTCTCCGTAGGCTGTCAGATCAGCCTGCGGGCAAAACGAGTGGATTGAGACTCTTCCGCATTAAGCCCCGCCTCCCGCCACTGCACTACATCGGGAGTGCGCGCCGCAACTGCTTTCGTCGTCATTGTAACGTCTCATAAACAGAAGGATTAGGCTAATATGAACTCAATAAAAAAACAAAATACAATGTCAACACATAGCATACAGCCCTACATGTTGGAACCTGAAAACGAAGTGGAAAACAGCAACCCACAGCAACGAATGCAGCAGGATGTCTCTCTTTGGTAAACTCACCAGCCATCGTTGGAAATAACTTTATCCCACGTTTTCCACCCGCCTGATGTATTTGTACATGCCCTTGTTAACCAGTAGACGGTAACCAATCACCGAACCTTATCCCCCGGGACGTCACAAGGATTTCCAAGTAGAAAAAACTCTCTAAAACGACACGTTTTTCGTCACCATGGAAACCGAACGGAGCAAGTGCTGGAACTCCAACTCAAACTCAAACATGCATTTAGGTGATAAAAAACAGTGCCGTTCACATGTCTGATGAGGATTCAACACTAACACTGTAGAAAGCTCAGAAAACTCCAAATACCATAATAGGACATAGAAACTGCCAAAGCCCTGCAGTGCAGCTTTTATGTGCATATTCTGCAGAATATGTAGCACACTGTGGTAAAACTTCAACTTTATTCATAAAAATGTAACCTAACGTGCTTTGCAGAGCAGAAACAACAAAGAGAAGAGGGGAAGATATGTTGGGTATTATCACTTCTAACCAGACCAAAGAAGATAAATGCTTTTAATAATCGGGGTGATAATGGAGACAATCCAAAACATCATTATTAAGATTAAATCAATATAAATACTTCATGTTTTACTAGTTTCTGATCTTAAGTCAGTGGTTGAAGTAGTTTATTTTTTTAATTAACTAATTAGATTCATTATCAGTAAGAAAAACAAAAATCCCTTTATGTAGCTTTAGTGGTAAAATCTGGAGTTTATCTTAATCGTCCATCTAAAACTTATTTTCTAAGATTTTCTGTCGGGAATGATGCTGGTTTCACTCTGACGATGATAAAATATGGGTTTATATGCAACGCAACTTATTAAAAGATTTTCATCAAGAACAAAATGCTTTCCTAACTTAGTTTATGAAAAAAATTTCTTTTTTATTTATCCTCATGATTATTATTAATAGACAGTTTTCTTTCTTTTTTTACTGTGTTTTAAACCAAATCAGTCCAAATATTTTGTATCTTATGAGAACATGAATGATACATACATGTGATGAAATCATTTCCATGTGACTGTTTGTGTCTTCCAGTATGGCCACTCTGATGCTGGTGGGGTGGAGCACGTCCCTCCAGGCTGGAACTACTGGGTTGCCTTGGTAAGACAGAGTTAGACTCACAGACCAGATTCGAATAAAACTTAAAAAAAAAGACAGAAGCTACAAACCAGAACGTCATCAGCAGCATCTCAGCCATTCAAGTTCAGGTTTATTTCTTGTTAATGAACAAATATCCTTCAATAAGAATAAAAAGAAATGAATTCAGAGCTTAAAATATTAGAAGGAAGTGAGAGAAACCAGATGAGTGCAGTAACAATGACAACTGTGTCTTGAGTGTCTACACAACTAAACGTTTAAAACAAACAAGGAAACTTAAAAGGAAAAGGTGTTTTGTGTCTATTGGTGACCTCTAACACACACACACACACACACACACACACACACACACAGGATTTTATTAATTCAGTCAGTTCCAAGGTTTTAGAAAAACCATAGAATAAAAATAAAACCTTCCTACATGATCAGATTAGTCTAGTTTAACCCCCATTTGTTAGGCCTCTTCAGGGTAGTTCAGGGGTGGACTTGACTTATGAGAAAGTTTTAGACTTTAAAGACATTGATTGCAAAGGTTTATTTGAACATAATGAAATCTAAATACAAAAACAAAAAAAAACAAAACAAAATGTTCAAAAGGAGTGGGTAAAACCATAAGTTTATGTGTAATCCCACCCCATTTACCTGGTTAGAAGCCTCCGTCTCCGTCCAGTCCTACTCTGACCCAAACCAGTTGTAGGCAGATATTTATCCAGTTCTCTTCTGGTCTGATAGTCACATTATTGTGAGATCTTGAAACCTGCATCGAGAATCAGACATTATCAGAATCAGAATGACTTTATTTGCCATGTTTTTACAAACAAACAAGGAATTCTACTCTGGTGGCAAGTTGTTCTCCTGGTTCTTACAATGGAAAAAATAAATAAGCAAAAAAAAAGGAAGGTAAAAAAAAAGCTAAAATAAATAAGTAGAAAT
Organism: Telmatherina bonti; assembly: GCF_933228915.1. Classification (NCBI taxonomy): domain Eukaryota; kingdom Metazoa; phylum Chordata; class Actinopteri; order Atheriniformes; family Telmatherinidae; genus Telmatherina; species Telmatherina bonti. The sequence goes on along the minus strand of NC_136632.1, from coordinate 22,179,844 downwards.
GCAAAGTAAAAATGAAATAATAAAATAGCAATACAAGTACAAGCAACAATAAACATGGTATCCTCTATTTATTTACATGGTATCTACACCGTATTTGACGGTAATTACAGGTTGAGGTTACATGGATATGTGCACGTGTGTGTCAGTCGGGGTTTTGTTCATGACAGTGAAGTCCTCGGAAAAGAAACTCTTCCTGTGTCTGCTGGTTTTTCAGTTTAGATGTGTCTAAACCGCCTGCCTGACAGGAGAAGTTTGAACAGTGAGTGTGACGGGTCTGCATAGATGTCACCTGCCCACTTCTTGACCCGGGACAGATACTAGTCCTGAATCTATTCACCAAAACATTTCTAATGAAAATATTGTATTTGAAAGTTCAGGATATTACAACAAGCCCGTTTTTCCCCCTTTTACCTCGTACAATCTTCCAGTTTTTCTGGACTTTAGTGCAGGAGGTGTTTCTCAGTTAAAAAGCTTGCAGCTGAAAGACTTAAGCAGAAATTCTGATGTGAGACAATGTTTTAAAAATGACATTTAGTCTATGAGTTTATTGAAAATACATTGGAGGGCACTTGAAATGCCTCAAACTCAAGAGTTTCTCATCTCTTATTTCCAACATGAGTAAAACTGAATGAAACCTGCTCAAGTTTCAGTTTCAGCTTTAAATAATTTCCACTTAGAGCTTGTTGTCTGCATGCTGGTACTTGTTTAAACATCCTTTACCAAAGCTTCTAATGAAGGCTAATAACTGAGCATCCAGCTTGCACCCTGGGCTGGACGCATGAAGCGTGGACGCTGCAGGAATGTGCATAATGCATGTCAGTCTGCCATTGAAACGAGGCAGAAGCACTGATTTTTAAAGCTGGAAAGTTAAGTCGTGTTTGCTGTGAGTCTAACCAGATCAGCTGTCTCTAATGGAAAGTTATGACCCGATCCACTTGCGTACTTTTGGTAATTTGCTAAAACACCTGGATGGGGTCTTAAATGTAATCTGTGTTGTCCAGGAGAAGAACTCTAAATACTACAACTACACACTGTCGGTGAATGGAAAGGCTCAGAAACACGGAGCGGACTACAGTAAAGACTACCTGACAGATGTTCTGGTGAGTCCTCTGATCATCAGACGTTTCAACAGGAGAGAAAACATTAAATAAATGCTAATAAATCAGTCTGACCCCGTCTTTCTCAGGCCAACATGTCTCTGGAGTTCCTCCAGTATAAATCCAGCTACCAGCCGTTCTTTATGATGGTGTCCACGCCGGCGCCTCACTCCCCCTGGACAGCTGCTCCTCAATACCAGGATCGCTTCAACAGCACCAAGGCTCCCAGGGACCCCAACTTCAACATCCACGGGAAGGTGAGCCTGTTCATTCCTATCGGATAATAAACGACTTGAGCTCAATCAGAGCCAATCAGTCTTTAATCAGGATGATTGAACCTTCTGCTTTCAGGACAAACACTGGTTGATCAGACAGGCGAAAACCCCCATGACCAACTCATCTGTTCAGTTCCTTGATGATGCCTTCAGGAAAAGGTGGGTTCCTTTAGCTCGCTTTATTTCCAATTTGTCTATTTATAAATCTGTGTTCCTCACGTTGCTGTTGCTCCTCCCGGCCTGCAGGTGGCAGACTTTACTGTCAGTAGATGACCTGGTGGAGAAGATAGTGAAGCGGTTGGAGGTCAGAGGTGAACTGGATAACACCTACATCTTCTTCACCTCGGATAACGGGTACCACACAGGTAGATGTGTGTGTTTATTCCACATTATCTGTCTGTTTTCTGAACTTGTGCCCCGACGCATCCACATGTTGTCCTTCCTGTTTCAGGTCAGTTCTCGTTGCCACTGGATAAAAGGCAGCTCTACGAGTTTGACATCAGGGTTCCTCTTATGGTCAGAGGACCAAACATCAAACCCAACCAGACCAGTCAGGTACACAAACACACACGTGGATCCGGACAGGATTTGTATTGACTGATTCAGTGAGCCGAGCTGCAGCTTGTAACGTCCATGTTGGGACGTGTGAGGAAGCCGTTTCTGTCCATGTGAGAAAATGTACAGAAGCTCTGAGTGGGTAACTGTGGGCCTGAAAATGTTGCATGTGTAAAATCTGTTCATGGACAGCATCTGTGAGTGATTGGTGAACAACTCAGAGTGCACATCTGGATGACAGTGTAAACCTGCTGGTAGTCTCTAAGGCTTCGTTCACACTGCAGGCAAAGGGTTTTTGTGACCCATATCTGGTCTGTTGTTGCTTCTGAACAACATAAGGCCAGCTTCACATGTACTTAATCGGATCAAGATCCAATCTTTTTCAAAGTGACCTCAGTGAACGGTCACTTTGCATTTCATCCGACTTTTATGTCCTCAAAGGGAGACAGATGTGAAAAATAAACTACTTGGAATACTTAAGTACAAAAAATGTTGAAAAATTTTAGAACTTCTACTTAAGTGTGGCACTTCAAGAACACTTCCAATTAATTCATTCATAGAGTACTTGTACTTTTATTTGAGTCTTGATTTCTAGTACTTTATAAATGTCTGATTCTAGATCAGCTAACAAATAAAGTTAAAAAATCCTTAACAGATGGAAATGTTTAACAAATTTAACACAGATGTTTTAGGCAGTGTCCTTAAGTGATAAAAACACTGAAGTGTCTTCTGCAGAGTTTTTACTCTAAGTGGATGTGTGTAAAGATGTGGAGAGAACTCTAAGGCAGTGTTTTTCAACCAGTGCCGTGGCACACTAGACAGATTATCAGGTGAGCCCTGAGAAATGACCCAATTACACCTAATTGGTCTAAAAATCTGCTGTGTTCAACCAAACAGGTCCTCGTGAAAGATGATAAAATTCCATCTTCTTGTGTTTATCTGACTTCTATTCAAGAGGCTTTGAAGAGATGGACTTTATATGAATAATATGGACTTAAAAAAAACAAAAACATTTTGGTTTGTGGTGTGCTTTTTCAGTGAGAAAAAGTGTTCCTTGGCTCAAAAAAGGTTGAAAAATTCTGCTCTAAGGTACCTTGTCATACTCCTTACTGGAGACCTGAAGATCCGGGAGGTTTTGTGTGGACTCTCCTTTGCTGAAGTCCTCTCACCATCCATCTCCCCTCAGGAAACATTCAGACTTTTAGGCTTACAGTCATGCTGGACATTCAAGCTGCAGCTTCACAGAGAGCATCGTGTCATTCACAGAAACCATTCAGCTTACAGAAAGAGTGCGACTGTTTTGTTTCTGCCTTAGTCCTTCATCCCCTGCAGCATCTGCTGAGCTAAATTTGTCATGTCACCAGATGCTGGTGGCGAACGTCGATCTGGGCCCCACCATTCTGGACATCGGTGGCTACAGCGTCAACAAGACCCAAATGGATGGCATGTCCTTCCTGCCCATTATGGTGAGAACTATTAGTTGATGTTGCTCTTTTGTAGTATGAGCGAGCAAACAAAGCCTGCGTCACCACGTAGACATACTTTGCCACACTAATCCCCTGAGAAACGATCAGGTTGAAGCTTTTCCTTTTAGAAAACAAAATATAAAACAGACTTAGCGAACAATTTACAGTGTTTAATATGTTACAACTAGAGCAACAGGAAAGCTAAAGCGTGTGTGTGTGTGTGTGTGTGTGTGTGTGTGTGTGTGTGTGTGTGTGTGTGTGTGTGTGTGTGTGTGTGTGTGTGTGTGTGTGTGTGTGTGTGTGTGTGTGTGTGTGTGTGGTACCAGGAGGGGAAAATAAACGGCAGCAGTTGGAGAACAGATATCCTGGTTGAGTATGAAGGAGAAGGGAGCAACGTGTCGGACCCCGCCTGCCCCCTGCTGGGACCAGGAGTGTCGGTACGACCTGATGGAAGTATATAATCTCAGTTAAAGCAACAGGCAGATGGCTAAAATAAACTCTTTCTCTAGGAGTGTTTTCCAGACTGTGTGTGTGAGGACTCGTACAACAACACCTACGCTTGCGTGCGCACGGTCGCCCCCTCTGCCAACCTGCAGTACTGCGAGTTTGATGACAACGAGGTAAATAATTATTGTGTCTGTTATTTGGCGCCATCTAGCTGCAGAAGTAGGAGTGACGTAATGAACGTGTCGGCATGTGTGTATTTTTTCAGGTGTTTGTAGAGGTCTACAACGTGACAGCAGACCCGTACCAGCTGACCAACATCGCAAAATCCATCGACCAGGAAGTCCTGGAGAAGATGAACCATCGGCTGATGATGCTGCAGTCCTGCTCTGGACAGTCATGTCGCAGTCCCGGTGTGTACGATCCAAGGTCTGTTCCAACTAAGACGTTTCTCTTTTAACTTAACCAAAAGTTACCGTCTAGATGAAAACCTCACTAATGAAGAAATTTTGATTAAAAAGCCCAGGGAAACTGTTAACTGGTCATTTGATGTCGTCTAACTAGCTTGTAAGACAACAAGCTTTAATTTTACATTAATTTAACCTAATACTTGTTAAATAAACATTTACAAATGAACGGATAAGGAAGTCTATCTGTGGGCACAAAATGTAGTTAATTAAAAAGTGAGACAAATCTAAAGTAAAGATTTTTGTATTAGATTTACAAAAGCTAGAAATTTCATTGAAGCTTTCAGAAGTTAACTATTTTAGTACCAAATTACAGGCAAAATGCTGATGTACATTAACAATAAAAAGCTTTATTTAAACACAGGAAATAATCTTTTTACTTGCTTAAAACTTCTCGTTGCGCGTTACTTTATCACGACCTGCATATTTAAGCTTCAACAATGTTTTTTTTTTCTCTTTTAACCCCCAGGTACAAGTTTGACCCGCAACAGCTGTTTCCCAGCCACAGTTTGAGGCTCAGCAGACTCAGACAGACGATGAAATAAGGACGAAGAGGATGGAGGAATACAGGCTGTGTTGTGTGTTGTATTCAGCCTTTCCTGCTGCTGTTGCCTCGTTTTCGGCCTCCTGAGCTGAGCCAGTCTCTTACAGAACGGATCAGGTATTGGAGGGAAGGAGGAAGTGGGTTACCATGGAGACGGGAGGCCTCTCCAGATGCAGGACCCACCTTTAAACTTTGTGTTACTGGCTCTGTTAAATAAGTTTAATATTTGTGAAAGGAAGCGAGATAATTCCAGACTGCTTTCCACTAACAAGCCATGAATTCAGATCCTTTTATCAGCGTTTTGCACGTCAGCTCAGTCACATCCTTTTAGATTTCATTTCCTCCAGATTTCCAATACACAGTTTTTTCCATATGCAGTTGGATGTTTCACAAAACTCTGGTAAAAGAATATTTTGAGTAAACCACAGATGGTTGCACAACAATTTAAGGTGCTGCATGCCAATATGTCCTAAAACCTTCAGATTTTCTACATCAATCCAGCCAACAATTATTTTTTTTAATTGTCAAACAAGCAAATTAACCGTTGGTTATTTTAAACAGAGTTTATCTCGACATAACTATATATGTGCCTAGTTTTAAACTATATCTGACATCCTAAGAGAAGAAATCAACAAAACATTAATGTCCAGCACAGACAGTGTTGGATAAATTTTCTTCCAGTACTTTCTGGCTCAGCGACACTTTTCCAAACAATCATGAGACTCCATTCACATTGCATTTTAGTTATAAGTCTAATTTCAACATATTCCTTTCATGGGGAATTCACGAACTGCAACAATAAAAGTTCATGTTCATCTTTTCTCTTTTTAGGTCAATCTAAAAACCAAAATACACACACTTGTTAAAAAAAAAAAAAAAGGAGACTCACCACCTATTGGAGCTGAGTTGGAGATGAATGAATGAATCAATTATTCTTCCATGCTTTTGTACTGGAACAAAGACAGGAGTCCGTGGTTAGAGCATAGAAACACAAGTCTATATGTTCAATTCAATTCAGTTTTATTTAAGCACATTTAAGGCAGCCCCCGCTGACCAAAGTGCTTCACAGTACAGAAAATACAGATAAAATTATTTAAAGTATAATAAAAAAAAGGAAAATAAAACATTGGGTGATTAAACAATGTTGAAAAGAAAAAAATGCAGCTTTCACTGGAACTGGACAAAAACAGAAAAACTAAACATGGATTTATATGTGAATTGATCAAAAGACTGAACATTAATAAAGGTGAAACAAAAAGAAGATTCATGTAAAAATGTCCACAAAAAAAGCAGGCGACACCACCTACTGGAGGAGAATCAGAAAACAGTTTTCACATAGATCAGTGCCTTGCAACACACACACACAACATAAACAAAGGCCTACAGCAAGCGAAGTTAAAGTTACACAGGGGAAAAACAGTTACGTTTTAAATACTTTGAAATAACTCTGCAGTTGAAATGTCGACAGTCTTGTTGGCTTCCTGCTTGAATTTAGTCATTCATTTATAAAGAAATGTTTCCAGAAGTCACCTCTAATGTACAGATTTAACAGCTCATTACAACGCTGCAGAAAAACGACATCTCACCACAGTTTAAGACCAAAAACTTATTAAATAATTTCAAAACAGAAATCATGACCGTTTTAACAAATCACTTTGCTGATGAATTTTAACATTTCATGTACAGATAAAACAGTGTGTGATAGGTGGCGAGTAGAGATCATGTCAGGTTTGAAGGATTAAACTGAACCAAATTTTCTGAATGACATTTGGAAAGTATCCTAACGGGAAAGTTGATGTCATTTAACACCACAGATGTCAGGAAAAGTCATCTTCAGCTCAGATCTGATCTCGGTTTCAATTTATGGGTTTGGATTTTAAGGCCAAACAAAATATTTTTTTTTCCTCTTTCCATCTTTAAACTTAAAGGGAACTGAATTTAGCTTTGGATAATATTAGTGCCATAAAACTGCAGTCATATACATTTTGCAAAGTATGCACTTTGTTTTAATGTTGAACTACTCCTCAATGATGAGTTTGTGCTGATATACAGATTTAAACAGAACTACACAAATATAAATGTGGAAATGTGACTGGACAGTTAGAAGAAAAGATTTTTTTTGGTTATTTTTGTTGGGAAATAACTTAAATTACTGCCGAATAAAACAATAAACAGCTAGGTACCAGTAGCTCTTTCTTCCTCAGTGTTCCTCTGCTAAAATCACGTGTGACCAGAATCCTCATGGCGCAACAGGACTGAACCAGCCCGTGTTTTTCCCCTCATAACGCCGGTCACTTTGTTTCACTTCACCGATGCACTTTCCAGTCTTTCAGAACGGTTCGGTTGTTTTGGCACCTATAGTTTGATTATTCAGAGTAGTTTTTAATGATTGTTATGATGTATTTTTGGCTCGTGTTTTTGTCCAAATAAAGACATTCTTCAAAGATCACAAGAGATTTGTTTACTTAAAACATCTTTAAATGTTTAAGTTGATCAAATTATGACACTGATTGGTCAGAATTGAATCTTTTATACATTAAACTAATCAGAAAAAAGTTTTTAGACCTGTAAGAAAAAGTTTGTTTTGGTTAAATATACAGTCATTCTTTTACTTACCTGTTGTCACGCATCCTTTACATAAAGAACCCTGCAGAAAACTTGTAATAAGTCAAGGTTTGTTACGTTTTCACAGAAAAAAAAAAACTAAGAAAACTCAAACTGGAAACACTTTTCATTTATACCTGAAAGCACCGGTTATTTCCTGGTTAATCAACATCAGTTTTGGTGCATTGCAACCTCACCTATGTTCCTGAGAACGAGATCTCGTAAACAGGTGGCTGAAATGAGTTTCCTCCGCAGGGTGGCCGGGCTCTCCCTTAGTGATAGGGTGAGAAGCTCAGTCATCATAGAGCTGCTGCTTCTCCTCATTGAGAAGAGCCAGTTGAGGTGGTTCGGGCATCTGGTCAGGATGCCTCCTGGACGTCTCCCTGGTGAGGTGTTTTGGGCACATCCCTCTGGGAGGAGACCCCGGGGAAGACCCAGGACACGCTGGAGATGTTGTATGTCTCTTGACTGGCCTGGGAATGACTTTGGATCTACCTGCAGAGCTGACAAATGTGGCTGTAAGGAGGGACATCTGGGCTTCCTTGATTAGGCTGCTGCCCCCGTGACCCGACCCCGGATAAGCAGCAGAAAATGGATGGATGGATGGATGGATGAATGGATGAATGTCAGCATCACAATCTCTACCAACAAACGTAAAGATGTTAATTCTGATGCAAAACAAAAAGGAGAAACAGAATTTCCTCAGTTTGATTCATCATATGAGACACTGTTTGAGCTCCATGTGCATCAATCAGCTAAATCAAGTCTCAACAAAAATTTAACAATATTTATTTAAAAAAACTCAAAACGTGTTGTTCGATTATTAGAAACAGTTTTCAGTCAGTATTCATATTGTAAAGGGTTAATCTCTGATTTCAGTAGTAATAGTTAAACCTGATCAACATCTCAGCAGTAACGCTTAAACATCAGTATTAATAGATTATGTACATTTAAATATTGATTAAAGTGACTGATTACTAACTAGGCGTGTTTGTTGAACTTTAGTGATTCATTCCAGTTTAGCCTCAGTGCATATGATTGTCATCAAACATCCAGTCTAAACGCAGCCTTTAAGCCAATTAAGTGAAGATAAATTTATCACTCGTTCATTTGAGGTTGTTCCTAATCCTACCTGGGGGTCCAGTTCTGAGAAGAAGTGAGTATTTTTACTCTGCAGATTAATGTTCCCCACTATTCTTGCTTTCTTTCATCACGCTGTACAACGTGTTGGGAGTTTTTTTCCATTATTGTCTGCCTAAAAGTCACTATTCATTCCTCTTAACATTAATATAACAACAATATATCATATAATAACCTGTAATAAAGTATATTTCAGTTCTTCAGATGCAGATGGAGAGTTTTATGTGCCCACATGAATGTACATTATGCTGGAGTTACTGGTGTCCATCAGAAACCACGTGTCGCTCCAGGTGTAAAATGTCACAATAAGGAACGGTCTCCTGTGCTCATGAAGCTCTTTAGCTCTCCCAGCCCTCCACGACAGGCAGGAACGGCAGGTCGGTACTTCCCAGGTAAGTCCTCCCTCGGTGCTGGAAGACGTCACTGATGGCCCACGTTAAGCGTCCTTCCGGGTCATGGAGCGTTCCCAGGATTTTGCCGTCCAATCCGAGCTCCAGGACCAGAGCATAGCGTGGCAGGAGGAGGTTGTACCAACTCAGAGGAACCACCTGCAAACACAACATGGTTCCAGCTGCTTAGACATGTAAACGGTCAACAAAGCAAACAAGCTACAAACTTTACCTGGCTTTGTCAAATCAACAGTCCAAAAAGAAATGACATTTGTTTCCACCAAGAGCTTAGGTCACACACACACACACACACACACACACACTTATAAGTGGGTCACTGTAACACAGTATTTGTGTTATTAAGGGGTCCTGTTTCTGTCCTGTTAGATTTTAGACATTTCACACCATCTCGTCTGAACACAGCTTTGTATGACAGGCAGGATGGGAAGAAGTGAAAATGGAGCGTTGCATTATGGGAAAGCAGTACAATACGGCAACACAGCCAGGCTGAAGGGTTTCATGCTACTTCCGACTAGCATTTATCAGGATTCTTAGACTGAAGCTATCAGCTTAAGCCGAGAAGCCCAGACTTCCCACTTCCCAGCCACTTCCTAGTCCCTGCAGCATGTCCGGGATCTTCCCCCAGGCCACGTACTGCCAGGACATGCTCCAAACCTTCAGAGAGGAATCCTAACCAGACACCCTGAGACACGTCATCTGACTCATCTAAACTTTGAAGTAAATTCAAAACAAAACAAAATCTACCCCAGATTGATTCGACTCATCATTTGGCCGTTGTTCTGTTGCCTAAATCCACTTTTACTGCTGCAGCTCCAGATTTGTTTCTTGTTTTACAGTCTGGAGTATGATAGGTCTAAACGACTATTTTACCAGTTGTTAACCAGTTTTTCCTCAGTCTGGTTTCCCAGTTAATGAACAGGATCAAAGTTTATTTATTCATTTATTCGACCATCTATTAACATCACATTAACCCAAACTTTAAAGGTGGAGTATGTAAGATTTTCAATATTTAAAAAGAAAAAATTAACTAAAAAAGTAAATACAATCATAATAATTAGATCGTTTTTTTTCAAACATGTAGGTTCCAGTCTGTCCATGTTTGATGTGTTATTAAATTACAAGTTTAATTAATGACAAAGACCCTTCCTAAATGTTTGCCTGCCAGTAAAAAAAAAAAAAAAGTGCTTTTTGTCATTTGTCAGTAATTAAACTTGTAATTTAATAACGCACCAAATATGGACAGACTGGAACCTACATGTTCAAAAAACTTTCTAATTATGATTGTAGTTATTTTATTAGTTAATTTATTTTGAAAATATTGAAAATCTTACACACTCCACCTTTATAAAAAAAAAAAAAAAAAAAATTTAAAAAAAGCACAAAATAGCACCTACTGATTCATTTTAATGGAAATATGCACAATTATTTTATATTTGGTACGAAGAGGCTTTTGGATAGCAGTGAAATAAAAAAATATCATCCCTGAATAACTGTAGCGACTTGATACCTGACATCTTTACCTGATTACAACTAGCAGACTGAAAGACATCTTGTAGAGACAACAGAGAGCATCGCTGTCCCGTGTTTACATCAAGTAATTACAGACTGGATGAAGGATATCGACGTCGGTGTGAAAATGATGAACACACTGACCTTGGCCAGGAAGCGTTTGACTGCCGGGTACGGAGCGATCATATCCAGGAAGGGAGGCATGAACTTCCGAAAGCGAGGCGTTGTTATGCCGACCAAAAACGTTCCGTGGTCGCTAAGGCGAATGTTGTCTGGGTAACCGATCATGTTGTCCAGTACTACCTCCTTTGTGCCAGCCTTCGAGCCCTTCAGCCAATACCTGAGAGGAGACGGAGTCAGCTAAATGTGTAATTTAAAACCGCTGCATACACACAAAACAGGACCTATAAAAACACACTTCAGGGAGAACGTGCGATCCTTCACCATGCTGGTTTTGGAGACATGGAGAGGTGGGGAACAAAAGCGACAATTCCTCTCAGATAGTTTCATTTTACTGCATTCAAACTTTAATCACCTCAACTTAAGCATTCAAAACAGCTGCGTTATTTATGCTGCGATGACGAGTCAAAACTAGACAGAAAAACCTTTAAAAGCCAACTTAACCTTCATCACACTGCATAAAAAAATGATTCTTTTTCACAAACAATAAAAAATCATGCCTACCTGTATTAAAGGCACATATCTTTCTTGTTTATTGTTGTAACAGCCTGGTATTTTGTGCATGATTAAATAAAGAAAAATCTGTTCATTGTGTCTTTTTCATTGTCTTTTGAACTTAATACTGGTGAAGATCAGGGGTATATTCTACCTTGAAATTCAAAGTGAGCAACAAGGCTCAATCATCCTGCTCTGTTCCCCTTTGCTTCTTTTATTTGGATCTGCCTACTGATTAGTCTCGCGGACGAACAGAGCGATGATCTCTTCGTTGAAGAATAGCTCAACGAGTTCCCCTTCAGACACATCATTGCCTTCTAAATGTGGCCCTGCAGGTTCACCAATAGTAAACTGTGTTGCTGTATTTCGGCTCATTCATTCGCCGGCAGTGTATTGAAGGTTAAATGACACATCTACATCTCAGTGTGTAATTACCGCAGTATGCGCCCGATGCTGGTCTCGGCCAGCAGCAGGAAGTCCTCGTCAGGTGATAGGACAATACCGTTGGGCATGTAGAGGGAGTCCAACAGCACCGTTACACTTCCTGTCCGAGGATCGTATGAGAGAAGACGACCGAGGCTGTTCAACTCGATCACCTGAAACGTCAAACAGCTCAGTTTTATTTTAGTCCTCATGTTAGATTAGCTTGACTAGATTTAACTATTATTAGTATTATAACTACAACTACCATAATTTCTCTTAGTATTACAACCAACATTATTGTTAGTGGTATTACTGGTCTTATTGTTATTATAACTGCTATTACGGTACTTCCTATTAGTTTATGTACTCAGTTTAAACTTCATTGTCTCATCTGTAAGTATGACATGCTGTATTAGCATCCATGTATTATATGTGAGAAAAACTAGAATTCTTATTGTTACAGAATGCTGATATAATTACACTGCAACCACACTGTCTTATCTTTTTGATAATTTTGATTGCAATTATTTATTTTCAGCTTTTTTTTGTTTGTATCGTTTTTTTTTTCCAACTCATTTCAGTATTGAGCAACAGGGTGTCCACTCATAACGTGTGGGGTGTCACCTCTGTCTGAATGCCATGCGGATGAGGGGAAAATATACATATATACATATTTTTTCTAATCTTTATTTATATTAAGCATAGAATTAATATTATTATTAAAAGATCCCTCCATGTTGTCTGTTTTTCAGTGTTCATTTGACCTTTATGTCTACGTACGTACATCGTGTCATGTCTGGTTACAGTTTGTTTTTGCATGGAATAAAATAAACTTGTCTAAACTTCTTGTTTAATGTAAACTGTTGTGGTAACTTTGTTTGGTTTATCTTTCTATTTAGTTTAGAGACTATTTCAGATTATTGGACGCAATCTAAATGTATTATTAGTTTTTAGTTCTACTGGGTGCATTCATGATCAAAACTTCTGATTCGAACCCAGAAATATCTGAATCTAACAAACAGGATGGGAAAATTCATAAAACACATTTGTCTTCATGTGCAAAGATCTTTTCAGACAGACCAGGATATTTCCCACCTCATCTAACAGCCACATTTCCTGTTGCATCGTGATCACCATTTTCCAGGACTGTTTAATCCTTCACATGGAATAAAGCAGCTGAATTTCCATATTTTAAATGACTAAGTTCGTTCCTCTGGGACGTCTGCTTTACATGCCGCCAGGCGTTTTCCAGGAAGTCAGTTTTCTCATTTACATGATCGTTTCCAAATCTTTCCTGCTACAATCTGTTCAAGGTTAACTAGTTCTGAAGTGCTTCCTGGAGCCTCACCAGCAGCACTGAATGGACTCAAAGCATTCTGGTTTTTCTGTTGGACGGGTATGAAGAACAAGACTGAGACTCCCATTATATGCTGGAGGGCTGCTGTTACTAAGCAACACTAAAAAGACAAAAAGCCTTCTTGCATCGGCTTTTCTTCATCTGATTTCTGTCAGAAGAGCTGATTCCCATAATTTGCTTCAGCTCTTTCAGATGCTTCTTTGCGTGTGTGTTTTGTTAAGTTAAAACATGAGGGAAGTGATTCTGAAACATCTGATCCATGTTTTTCTTCTTCTAACCTCCAGTTTGACATGTCTGCGCCCCCAGCGACTGGAAGAGTCTGTGAAATAGATGATACCCGTTTGGGAGGAAATCTCAAGGCCATTCAGAAAGGCGAAGGGAATGCCGTCAGGACCTGAGGACAGGAAGGAGCAGCGGTGAAACCAGGCTGGTTGAACTAGTCCTATGGAGCTTTATGTAGTAAAACAACCACAAACATTACCGTCTGAATTAGCCAACAGTAGAGTCTTTTGTCCTGTTTTGGGGTCAACACTATGCAGCCCGAGGTAGGAGTCGGCGACTATCAGCTGACCGTGGCGGTCCAGACGAACACCATGAGGACGACCACACACAGGTTCATAGTCAGTGCTGCTGCCTGAAACAAGACAATAAATATTAAAGCTTCAGAATATTTGTTTTTAACAAACTCAGCAGCCAGCTAACTGTGGTGTTTAATTTTAATATAACCAAGAGAATATAAAAACATAAAGAAAAAGAAAACTTTTCATTTCTGCCGTTTGAAAACCACAATAATTTCTTCACATTTTCTGTTCATTACGGATGTGATTGGTTGGAGTCGTTGAATGGAGGTTTGAGTTTTAATCCTTTCCACTGTCGCCCGTTCTCCGTGCATGCTCAGGATGCTCCAAGTCAAGATTTGATGCAACTCAACTTTATTTATAAAGCCCTTTAAAACAACCAGAGTCGAAACGAAGTGCTGTACACAATCGGCCAAAATAAAAACAGAATAAAACAACAGAAATGCAAATAAACAACACAATAAAACAACAGGTCATACAAGGAATACAGAATTAAAACAATAAAACAAACTGAATAAATAGTGAGTAAACCCAATAATAAAAAACTATAGCAAACTGTCTTACGTTGGGTTAAAGACCAAGGAATAAAAATGTTTTTTTAAGTTGAGTTTTAAAAATGGACAGTGAGGAGGCTTGTCTGATTTGGAGGGGAAGCTCATTCCACAGTTTTGGACCAGCAACTAAAAAAGCTCCGTCTCCTCTGAGCTTCTGTTTGGACCGCGGTACATCCAGGAGCAGCAGTTCACCAAGCATGAGTGCGGTTTCCTGACTGGTTACCTTAGCGAGGCCATTTTATTTTATTTTAATGAATCAGTTTGTGTGAACAAACTGGTTTACAATTATTAATTATAAATCTGTAAAATGCCCAGAGAAGACTTGAAATTTAAAACCGAATTAGGTTGCACGGTGTTCTGGCTTTGGATAAAAGCGTCTGCTAAATGACTGCAGAATAGAATATAATAGAATAGAATCCAAAGTCATGCATGTGAGGTTAATTGATCACTAAATTCTCCCAAGAATGAGTGAAAGCATGAATAGTTGTGTGTCTCTGTGTTGTGATGGTGACCTGTTCAGGGTGAAGCCTGCATCTCGCCTTGCTAATTTCTAGCAAACATGAACTGGAATAAATGGTATAGAATTGAACTGAAAATTGAACAAATAGATAATTATGATGAGCTCTTAATGACATATGTTTAATGGAAACCACACACACACACACACACACACACACACACACACACACACACACACACACACACACACACACACACACACACACACACACACACACACACACACACGAAAGTCAAGAAGAGGAAGGATCCAACTGTCCCTGAAAGAACACGGATGAAGGACTAGAAAAAAAGAATACAAACCACATTCTGGCAGATTGTGTCCCATGTGTGTGATGAGGGTGAGGCTGTCATCAGGCCCGATTCTCCACAGCTTTCCATCCACCGTTCCTGTGTACACATTCCCTGAAAATACACACAACAAACATCTTCCTTCAATGCAATCTGCTGTTTTCCTTAGCTTTGCAGTTTTTTGGTTTTTTTATGAACTGGCTTTAACACTGGATCATATAAATCAATTTGATTTAACTGGATTATAAGTGGATTACAGTGATTTATATCTTTAAAAGAGGCTTGAGATGGCTTTGATGTGAGTCAGTGCGATCCAAAAATAGCTGAATTGAGTTTCAGCTTGTTCAAAAGGAGAAAAGTTCCACAAACAGTTTTGGATCCATTACTAATTATTAATGTATCATGGAAATTGATGTCACAGATTGTAAAATTTCCTTTGAATATTAAAAAGTGCTGCTGAAAAGCAAAACAAATAAAATAAAGCGTTTAGAAGGAGAAAGTAAATGCAACCAGATTAGATTAGTCAACCTCCATTTCCATGACAGGAACTTGGAGCTCGATGAATTTCAGCCCTGATAGGCGGGTGATGAAAATAAGATAATAGCTCTAATATTTTCACCAATGTGTCCTGTGCAGTAAAAGCCAAACAAGGTAGCAAAGCAGATAAGGTGAAGTATATTAATCAAAACACAAAAGGATTTTTGCACATGGAAGTTGTCATTTTTTAAAATTAAATTAGAGAAATCTGATCAGCTGCAGCATCCAATGATATGAGGCACACATGATGCTTCTTCTGAGCAGCAATACGGGAATTAACTAATTCACCTTTCTCATCCGCAGTGAAGGATTCTGGTCCATGTAGTTTCCCCTCAAACAGCCTGCGGCCCCTCTGAAGGCGGGTGTTAATGGCCAGTGGGCCCTCGAGGGCTGGAGGAGGCCCTTTCAGACTGATTCAACATAAATGGTTACCAACTGCCCAGTTGATAAATATCAATGTAAATAATTTTTTTTAAAAAAAAGCAAGTGTTCACGCTTACACATGTGGTTTTGGGTCTATGGGAGACGGCAACAGGTAAACTCCAAAAGAAACAGACACCAGAGCTACTAGCAATGATCTCTTCCCCAACCTGTGAAAAGCAGGAAGAATATGGAATCAGATTTGTTTCAGAATCTCCAACCAAAACTTTTTAAAACTCATGCAAAAAACAACAATTAAAACCAAAACTTTCTCAAACTAAAGTAAAATAAATGATCTCAAAATAAAAATTATCAATCATTCGCTCTGCAGAGTCCTTGTCTACTTTTAAGAGCAAGCTGAAGATTCAGCTCTTCAAGGAGCTCTTCAACACTTAGTATAGCTATATGCAAAGGTTTGTGTCACTCCAAAACTCATCAGCCAATCGGAATGAGCCCCTGAAAGAGCCCGCCCATGAAAAGTTTGTGTCAGAAACATAGACTGTATATAAAGAGATGGACGTAGCCTCTGTAACGTCACCCGAAGGTTTCTGAAGAGCTGAATTGAAGCTCGGTGGGCGGTTCCTACCATCGCCATCTTGGCAGAGGCATGTGTGTCGTCTCAACCGAAAAATACAAATATGGGCAAAGAGGTGGAGCTGAGAGGGGAGCTGTGGGCGTCATGGTGGATGATTGACATCGAGCTCTCTGTAGCCAAAAGCTAACCGAGCAAACTCGGAACTAACAGGAGCTAACCAGCTAACGGAGGTGAGCGGGATAAAGCTAAGTCACGTTGTTAACCAGCTTGAAACCGCAGTTGTTCTACGCTCTTCTGATTTGAAGCCGGAGATTGGTACCTGTCAATCAAAAGGACACGCCCCTAAATATGCCGAACATTGAGATTAAATGACTTTTAAAAGGGCGAGTTAGAAAAACTTCACTCCCCCACAGTTGTCATGAAGGTAAACCTGACCTATAAACCGAAAATGGATTTTTGAACCAGGCTGTAAACATGTTTATTTCTGCCATGAAGTTGGTCTTTTTAACATGGGAGTCTATGGAGATTTGCTCTGTTTTGGAGCCCCTAGCGGATGAAGGGGGAACTGCAGTTCCACATAGGCTTCACTTTTAACCGCCAGAGGTTGCCGCTTGGTCAGAAATTAAACCAAACAATCGTGAATCCAAACCAAAGTCTATGAAGCGCAACCAAAATAGCAAGAAGAGAGAAAGAGGAAGAGGAAACTACAAACAAAACTATTCATTCTAGACTATTCTGAAACAAATCTGATTCTATAGGAGACCAGTGTTTATTAGGACACCTGGCCAAACAACTAGGAAAAAAACTATTGTGTGATGTGCACGCTGTGCACAAAACATTCAGATAAGTCACTTTAAATAACCTTACATCAAGAATTATCCCCATACTTGTGCTGTAATGTTGAAATAGATTTGTTTCAAATTCTTTTCCAATAACATCACTCCACAATCTGGAGTCAATGGGACCACAGCGTTGTGTCACACATATTGAAGTGACCTTTGACCTTGCATAGGTTGTTCCAGGAGGATCAGACCACTAATGGTTGCGCAATTTCCATCAAATGTAAAAGAAAAAACCTCGGACACCAGTTGTTTAGTAAATAGATAATAATCAGAAATAAAGTTGAGACGTGACATAGTGGTGCCCAGTCAGTGTAAAACTTATGTCATGTTCTGTTATTTGCAGGAAAGACTTTTGTAACCTTATGCCCAGTTTCCAACCACCCCCATTAAGTAGTATTGGATTGTAAAAACATTAATTATATTGAGAGATATTTCACAAGTCAGAATTGATGCACAATCAAATCAACATGTGTAGCATTACAGTTTTGTCTCATTGCTTGGCTGCAAAAAAAAAAAAAAAAAAAAAAATCTGTCCTGCTTTGTTGAGAAATTCAGCAAGAAAAACACAGAATTTTTAGGAGACCCTGAACGCAACACATTAAAATGATTAATTCCTCTGCTGTGTAGTCTAAACAAACTTTTTACACGCACAAAACCACAACTTTATTTTTTAATGGAACCTCTCAGGAAGAATAATCCACACTTTTAAAAACTTTAGACTTTCTCCCGGTACTTTGATTAAATCTTTTATCTAGACAAGGTGGTGTATGTAAGTCACACTCTGAACGCCTCCAGCTGTGTGCATTAGCGGATCAGGTAGCAGTTCAGTAAAACTCTCTGCAGACAAACTCGCGGTGTCATTTTTGTTCCAGCTCGAAATAAGAAAGTTTGGGACTTACATGGCTGAACCTGGAGCACGCGACTCTCCTCAGGTGCGGCGCGAGGACTCTTCAGCGAATGGGTCACAGCGCTGCGCGAGACGTTGCAGATCGTAAAGCATAACGGAGATTGCGCGAGCTCATCCGGTGCAAACTGTCAGAGTAAAATAAACCGCCGTCCTATATCCAAGGATATTACCTTATTTATTTATATTTTGTATTATTTATTTATTCATACTATTTGTTTATATTATTTATTTTATTATTTTATTTATTTGATTTTTTTAAATTATAAAAATAAAGTTTTTATTTTTCATTTTTTATTTATTCATTTCATTCAATAAGTCAAAACATATTTTAAACTACTTATGCTTATATTATGTGTCCTCTTTTCACCCACACATCAGCACAGTATATAACCAAACAGACCAAAAAATTAATACAAGATGAAAATAAAATAATCATGTACGTGACATCCTACAAACTAAACCCTTTTTTCTTATTTCCCCACCATTTTCTTGTATTTTAAGTATGAATGTTCCCCAAAAAATACTGTAACAGAAGGAGCACCTTCACTACCTGCATCAATAAAAACTGGAGATTGTTCTCCTTAACAGACTTTCTGTAGAATATGTTGGTTAAATCACTGCAGAAACCTACAACAGGCTTTTTAAAGCAGGAATTTACAGCTCAGTTCACAGCAGCTTGTTTTAAAGGCTGCTAACTGAGGATTTGGATGGAGATAAAGAGTTCTGAGTGTGAGACATCTGCTCTGCACCCAGATCTGTTTTATTATTCTAAATCTTGATTATCATTAAATCCAACTTTTTAAATTAGTTTTACTATACACTATGGCAACATTTTGGTCTGTTACATAACTTGTCTATATTTATTCATGTAAATATTGATGTATTTAGTATTAGCTGTTTTTTTACATGTTGTGAATCTACGTGCGTTTTAATGTTTAATCCATCTTTATCAGAATGAAAATACAAAAGACAGAAAAGGTTTTTATTAATGTCCCAACATTTTGCAAGATGTTGGGACATTTACTCTGAAAGCAGTGTTGGTTTTGGTTTTTCTCGGCTTCACATGGATCAGAGTTCAATGTTTGGCTGTGAGACTGCAGCCAGGAGGGGAGGGGTGCCACTTTTTGTCTGTGGGGTAATTTCAGATGGGGTCAAATGAGGGGCAGAAGGAGGAGCTGCTGCATCTGGTCCAAACAACAGACCCTCCAAACACACTGCTGCACAGTAAAAAAAAAAAAAAAAATGAAAGAGATGGGAGGCTGAACTGCTGCTTACTTTCATGTGCAGAAATGGTTCAGAAAATATTTATCCAACCATGATCAGTTGCTTTTGTTGAATTCAAGCATTTTTCATGCAGCAATGTAAATCTTCACAAACAAACACCAAAGACAACTTTATGGGTTACATGTTGTATTGTTTACTCTTTTTACTTCTGTGATTAGTTCATCTGTTCAGCTAGGCTGAGATCAAAATTATTTGCAAGTAATATCTGGAAGTTATAAATTCAAAAAAAAAAAAAAAAAAAAAAAAAAGTTATTTATTAATGTATTTGTACCCTCACAGAGATACAACTGTTGTGTGAAACTTTCTTTCCAAAAAGGTTTTTATGTGTTGCTTTGCCAAGACTTCTACTTATGTCTCAGGTGGTTCTTTGCTGTTTTTTGTTCAATAAGAAGCTAGTTCCCACTGCTGGCAACAAGTCGAACCCACCTCTGGTGGGTTTTAGACAATAGTTGTGTTTCTAATCTACATGGACGGAACTTCTACATGCAGCCAATGCTGGAAAATTTCCAACCTGTTTGGTTTCGGATTCCATAACTTCATAAATGATGTGTTCCTTTTGGCTGTGTTGAGCTGTGATAAGCTGCTGGGAGAAGGAGGAATACTTCCAAACTGGTGAAAATCCCATTGTGGGCTGGAAGTGCCTTAAATGGACGATTTCATGCATTTCAGTTCCTTTGGACATAAACAGATCAATGGGTTCAAGGCAGATTGGAGCTTCACCAGTTTGTTGTGAACTTTTAGGCAAAGTAAAAGGCAATGTTATTGATTCTGTTCCAACTTTACCCACGTCTAATGAGCGTAAATGTAGAGTCCAAAAGAACCAAAGCTCAATTTGAACGGAAGAATAAGTTTCCTGTAAATAGTTTCTGGATCTGGCAAAGAGAGACGTTTTAGAGAGGTCTCCTTCTCACAACTTGCTGAAAAGAGTCATTTCCTTTTTTCCCCCCACCTGATGGCGATGGAAGAGGTGGTTTTGGGAGAAAAAAGTTCAAGGATCTCTGCTCAGGCTGCTGCTTGTCACCCATCCCAGAAAAACAGCAACAAATTTAAGGATTAATGCAGATTAATAAATAATCTAAGCAGTGATTTTTATCTTCATTCAAGGGCATGAGGAGCAGATTTTTACCTGACAAATAATTCATTCACAATGAAGAAGAAATATAAAAAACAAAAGCAAATAGAAACTTTTTTCTTTTAATTTCACTTTAATAGCATTTGCCCACGTCGACGGAGGACAAACTACACTTGGTAACAAATTTAAAGAAAAACCCCCAAAAACACCTGTAAAAATAAACCCTTCTGAGGGAACTTTTTGCCCACACAGACACGAAACCTTCAGTCTCTCTACAAGGTTGGATTTCTGTCTGCAGCTGTAAAACTTGTGAAAGGCACTACTGAGGCCAGAAAGCACAACGTTTCAGACCAAATTCAAGCTTTTAGTACAAGTATATGACAGAGTAGTGAATCCAATTTTGGATCTTTGGATATAAAACAGTCAGCAAATCTACTTCAGCTGGATTTTCTGCTCATTTGATTATTTTGAACAAGGTATTGTTGCTCAGAAAATGAAATAAAATGGTATAAAATGTCAGAAAACCATCTGCATCTTTGGAAGTGTTGGGTAAAGAACGAAAATGTTAGAAACCAGCTCTCAGTACATCAGCACAACCAGACCAAAGGCTTTTCATACAAAGGAAACTTATCTAAAAGCTTGATTTATATTTGAAATTATAAATCAGAATCAGCTCTGAGCAGCCCGGATGTCAGCGTACAGTGTGAACATCTGTCAGGCAAACATGAACAAGCCATTAAGAACATTTCATAGGTAACTTCGAGCAAAATATGGATATAGGTGGATGAAATGACCAACTTGTGCCACACTACACTTCTGTTAGTTATCATAAAAGAACAAACATAAGTGGCGCTTCCCAAATAGGATTATAGTGTAATGTTAGGGTGAAGTACAGAGTGGTGGAGATTAAACAGGAGAGAGAAATAAGAAATAGTAGTCTTCCCTGAATTCAACCATAAAGTGCCCAGAATAAATTTGTTAGTCTTGTTTGATGTGTTCCAACAGCTAAAGTTGTTTATAAGAAACACAGCAATACAAACAAACATGGCTGGAAGACCCCCTAACAGCTCTCATGCAGACTTCATGTATGTTAAAATATAATGTACGGAGGCAAAAAAGGGCCAAAAAAGTTTGACGTTTCTATCCAACAAGGAACTGAAAGTTTAATATACGTTTTTGATTAAACATCCAACTGAAAATATCCAACTTCTGCTTAAAAGTTTTGACCCATTTAAATAAAACATTTTTGCTTTCAAAAAATGGCTGAATGATTGAAATTTTATGTCTTTTGTGTTTATCTTTTTTATATTACTAGATCAAACTTGTGGATAATTTAATACATGTTATCATTAAACCTTTGACTATCATACATTTGTATTCACATAAAGTCAAACAAATGAAAAAATGGCAAGAATTAATTAAATATGTAGTATGTATATGAATAAGGGATCTTTTACACATGTTGGCTCATGATGCAATCTGATGTCTTTGTTTAATACTTCTGTTTTTATCCAGCCGCTTTTAAGATTAAGATGAAGTTAGTTTCTTTTCTTTTTTGCCCTTTAAGCTTCCATAAAAAGGAACCCAGTGTTTGATAAAAGAATAAATCAGGGTAAACGCCCCTTTTAAATAAATCTCTAAACATTATTGGTTTTCCCTGCAGAGGGACGAGGCCTTTAGTATAACTTTGCTCCAGGCAACACCACAAAAATATCTTTGGTTATAAGAAACAAAGTAAAATAAAATAAATCTGTGAGATAATCACTGCATGTTTGACACAGAAATGAGAACAGTTGCAGTTTTTGACTACTAGATGGCAATGTCGCACAGAACTCCTGCAGCACTGTCAACTTATCATTCAGCATCTAAGACACATAATACAACTTCATCTTAACAGTTTTGTTTATCCAAATGATTGTCATTCTAAATATCTGAATAAATGCTGGAACAAAAAGCCAAAAATAAGCAGCCTCTTTATAAGCAGCAACCCGCATATATAAAACAAATAACTGCAAAAAACCCTTACAACTTCACCTTCTTCACTTGCTTTTGCCTTTATATGAATTTTCAACATTTCCTTTCCATCTTGCTTGTTGTAATATTCCCCTATATCAATTAGTAGATAAAAAAATACAAATAGGTTGACGAGGAGGTCAAGGCTGCACGTTGAACTTGAGATAACAGCACAAACATGCATCTGGAATGAATGGCTGCAGACAGACAAGACTAAAAGACAGGCAAATGGGACAATGCAGCCATTTTCATCCTCAATTCTCTGCAGCTATCAGCACTTACAGACCTCTTTTTCTCTCAGATATGGATTATAAGAGCCTCCATGAATACAACAAAAGCAAACAAGCCTTTAATCAGAGCAACTTGAGCTCAGAGGAAAATCTTGTCATTGTCCTCAAGGCCATGGTTACTCTGCTCATATGACTCATATAGTTCCCATGTTTTCCAAAAAACCTCTTTCATTTTTCTTCCTTTCTACTTCTAATGTTTCTCTTCTACGTCCTCCTAACACTTCTGTCAACTTCCAGTTACATTCCCGTGCCTCTTCCTTCGACCTCGCTGGGTCAGAGTTTAGCGTCTACCCAGCCGACATCGGTCTGTACAGTTCATGCCTCATCAAACTCTGCTGGTGGTGTTCAAACACAAAGGCTTTCCCTCCCACCAGCGCTTGCCTATAACTCCTGTCTTAACTCTGCATAGCAATGTTTTTACAGAGCAGACAAAACTAAGCTACTTTCAGGGCTCAAAAACCTCTTAAACCTTAGATTATGTGTCCGTACCCACAATAAGAGTTTTCAGTCTCTTTAAACCTGAAATTTTACTCTTATTTTGTTTCTATGTACCTTTGTCTGCAACTTTCAGTTAACTGACAACTGCGGAGCCCAAAATGTGCCACAATTATCAATAGATTAAGTATGTATAAAACAAGTTGGTTTAGCTTGTGTCTAAGTCTTATATAGTGTATATAACAATAAAATAAGAAAAATGATACACTGAAAATGTATGAAAAAATATTACTAAGGTTTTTTTCAGTGTTCAATATTCTGGTGTCTGTTCATAAAACTGGAAAAAATAAGTTAAAACAGAAGATGAATTTTACATGTTTTTTAAAAGTTGAAAAATTTGAGAATGGGGAAAAATAGATTTAAAAAAACAAAAAAAAAAACATTGCATATCATCACCATTTAAAAAAGTAAGTGGCTTATGTAATTTTTTTCAATTTTCCTCAAAACATTGAAATTAAACCAAATACTACTACAAACTAGAGGAAAAGTAAAGAAAAAATGTTTTGAGAAAAACTGGGGGGAAAAAAGCCATTAATACATAAAGTGATTGAGTATAAGAAAAGATCTTTGTAGTTAAACTATAAAAAAAAAAAAAAAAAGTAATACAATTAAATCATTTTTGGTCTTTAAATAATGCATCATTTTCCAGGTGTAAGCTCATCTGGTTCGATTGTGATTTTTACTGCTTATTTTCTTATCAAAAGCAACAAAATGAACACGATCCAATATGATTAAAATATTCATACAAAAAAAAAAAAAAAAGGTAAATTTGTCTGGCACACTTGGGACTCCATATACTTCCTGAACCTACTTTTTCCTTCTTTTCACAAATATTTTTCACCTGCATTGACGACAACTGTCAGCATACAAAACCATCATGAATATGCAACCAAGACTTTTGGGCCATTTCTGATTAAAATCAGCTAAACTTCACACAACCTGGCGTCTGACGCTCATATAATCTGTGTCTATTTCTCCAGTTTTAGTCTGAACGAACTGCTCTCAGTTACTGTGTCAAATCTCAGATCGATTCTGCCTCTATGTTATGAATGAAAATAAGACTTTGTTTTAAAAAGAAACACATTAAAGAGCTTCACCCATATAAATTAAGAAAAAAATATGTACAAACCTTTAAAAACAAACAAATTAAATAAAAATAACCCAACATATGGCCTTGAGTCTTTCACAAACTTGAAGGATAGAAGCAAAGAGGAATCCGAAATCATGTTTTGACAGCAGAAGAGGAGAGGGGTGGACGGAGAACAGCCGAGAGGATGAATGAATATGGCACAGCTGAGTAAATCTTTGGTGTCTTCAGGTCGACCGAGCTGAGCAGACAGCTGACTGAAGTCTTGCAAAGCCGTCCATTTATTCTTTATCTGCTTGTCCTTCAAGAGTTGTCTTAAATTTTTATCCCCTTCTCATCTCTCTATCAGTTTCATCCTGTTGCCAAGGCGCTGAATCCTCTCTTCACATCCCTCCCTCAATCAAAATGTACAATGGATGTTGGAGATGGATAAAAACTCCTCTGTCTCTCCCACTAGGGGGCAGTAGTTCTGTTTCATAGAGGTTAAATCCTCTGAGAAGGTCCCCTGGCCTCCTTTAATGCTTCCTGGAGTCTCTGCTTGTAGGCTTCATAGCGGCAAATCACCGCCGCCTCCTGCTCCTTTTCCTCTTTGTCAAGGATCTGCAGGAAGTTACGCAGCTCCGGGATGGAGAAAGCGTCCCACTGGGGGGGGGCAAGAAGACTATTAATAAGGAAGATGTGAAACATTTTGTTTGGTTGTTCATGTTTATGGATGCAGATGGTAGAAAAGAAAGCACAGAAGGGCGGAAGTCTCAGTGATAAGGAAACTAAGAAGGAAAGAACGGAGAAATAATAAAATAGATGAATGTTAATAGGAGCAACTGATAATATTTCTGTGTTTTGGATGTCAGGGAAAGAAAAGGTGAGATGAAAATGAACAGGAATTAAAAAAAAAAAAAAACAAAGAGGTAGAAACAACAAAAAAAGTGTCAATAAGGAAATAAAAGTAAAGGGAACAAAAAAAACTTCAGAAAACACAAAAGATGAAGAATAGTTACCAGGACTTCTCCAGTCTGTTGCTCCCTCAGCACGAAGCTAAGCGTGTTCAGGTCGGGTCCCGCCACCAGGCGAAGAAACAGCGGCTGCTCGCCATCTGCCAGCTTACACACATACTCTGCAACACACACACATTCAGTTAGTCTGTAGAGCATGTGCGTTGTCACAAACCACATACATGCAGGCATGTGTGTGTACATGTAAACAGAGCTGGCAGAGGATGAATGGAAGGGTGCAGCACTTTAACCAGTAACAGATGTGGTTAAAGCCATGTTTGCCTGAATCTTTATATTCAGTTCTCAGTTTTCATCAAGATATTTCCAAAAGAAATGACCAATCACATTTTATAACCATATTATTTGTTTAATTACTCTGCAAATGGTTGAAAATATTTATTTAAAAAGGTAAAAAAAGTCTCTAAGTTATGTGCTTTTATTTTTAAATCAGTTGATTCTCTGTAGAAAACAAGCAGGAATGTTTGATGTCTTCATCCAGCTGTTGTCACACTTCAATCTTAACATCTGCAGTAATTAATCTAAACCAAACCAAGAGCGACTCCCACCTCAGGTTTATTTTTAAAGTTTAAATTCATGTTAACGTTGTTAAAGCGACTGAAAGGCGATACGTGACATTAAACAACAGCTGCAGCTTCACACACTGTGCATGCGCGCTGTATTTATACGCAGCGCAAGTTCCTGGGTATCCCTGGCGAGCTGATGTCGGTGGGAGAGCCCCATGGCATCTGGCATGAGGGCGAGGCCTCCACACAGACACAGAGGACGCCTTTACTGTATCAGAGCCAAAGCTTGGCATGAAAGGCATGAAATGCCGTCTCCACGGCTGTCGCATTCGCAGCCTCAGACAAAGTCAGGAGTCTTACCCTGCTCCTCCCGGTGGCAGCGTTTGTAGAGGGCGTATTTCGCTGGGTTGTCCACAACTGTGTACTTGTCCAGCAGGGCGACGATGACCTGAGAAAACAAGAACAAAGCAGCGTGTCAGTGATGAAGGCAGTCAAACCTCGAGCCAATAAGCCACAACTTGATTCTGAATCATTTCTGACGTCCAGCTCCAGATGGATCCTTTTATTTTTCTGCTGTTACATTATTATTATTATTATTATTATTATTTTCCTCTTACAGTTCTTAGTGACTGCATCCAGTATCATCTACCAAGCATTTAGGCTTTAATTGTCTTTTAGATTTTACATTAAAACTAACCTG
The DNA here is from genome assembly GCF_933228915.1 of Telmatherina bonti. Classification (NCBI taxonomy): domain Eukaryota; kingdom Metazoa; phylum Chordata; class Actinopteri; order Atheriniformes; family Telmatherinidae; genus Telmatherina; species Telmatherina bonti. The sequence goes on along the minus strand of NC_136632.1, from coordinate 22,153,238 downwards.
ATTTTATTTCTATATGTGCTTTTTTATAAGCTTCACCGAATTGTCCAGATTATTCATTATTATGTTTGAAGATGTAGAATTCATGAAGTGAAGCACATTTATTTAAAATCTAAAAGATCTAAAAGTTAGCAAATGCTCTTCCCACTTTTCTGAAACTGTTCTGCATTTAATGCTAATTTTAAATCCACTTCATCAGTCTGGTAGACAGAATGAGCATGTTTACACGACACTAGAAAAGTAAACAAAACATGAATTTTAAAATGTATGTAGACATGATAGTTGGAATAAAGTTGTAAATCAAAGCTCTTGAAACCAAATTTGAAAGGCTCTGTGCATAAACTCTTTAAAAAAAAACAAAAAACAAAGACCCCCCCCCCCCATCTTTGGACAAGAATGACTTCCTGCACAGCTTGTTGTGGCAGGTGAAGAAGCCTCTGACTGAACATGCTTTGTTGTTTGATCCGTGTTATGTATAATGTGTAATATTGACCATTAAAATAATAATAATTTCAATATGAACATGTCCATATTCCCAGTAAAGCTGCTCTTATTCACATATTTTCCATTTTGAATTTGTTCTACAGCAAAACGCATCAGAAATCAGAGGATCCTGGAGTGATAGTAGGGCTGTGACCATATGCTTTCGTCCCGATTTGATTCCGATTATTTGGGTGTCGATTCAATTTAAATTGCGATTCTCTAAATTACTCAATATTGCTGATTTTTGTCGAATAAAAACAAAAAAAAAAATGTAGAAACCTTTTTTTGCTCCTCATTCTTCTTGATTTCAATTAGAAAAAAAACAAAGCAGTAGCCAGATCATCATTCTGCTGCTATAATGCCCAAGATGACAAGTAAAAAGATCAATAAAACAAGAAAATGACAAAAAAAAAAAAAAGTCATAATGGATTATTTATATTTATTTGGGGAAAAAAAAAAAAAAAAAAAAAAAAAAAAAAGATTTTAAAATTGTGAAGCAAAAAATCCCGATATTGGTTTTTTGATTAGATTTTCCCACCCCTAGCTGACATCATTACCTTTATGGTCAATTTTATTCACATTTTTAATCAAAAGGAACCTAAGCTGGAGGAGTTTTTAGGCTTTCACTGAACATTACGTATGAAAAGTTGTTCAAGTCCTTTTTTACAACATTTTATGGTGGTAACTATCTCAGATCACTTCAGAAGTGTTTGACAAACAGGTTTTTGGTTTAATGTTGTTTATTTTAAGTATCCAAGAAAAAGGAAATGCCACTGAAGAAAGAAACTGTTTTATTCTCATTTTACTACATGAAGTGCTCAACATTTAGACAGATGGCCTTTTCTGAACCCTGATCTGTGGAATCAGATCCTAATTAAGTTTTCCAGTGTGTGTGTGTGTGTGTGTGTGTGTGTTCACCACCTGTCTGACTGTGTTATTGGAGCTGATGTGGAGTGTTTTGGTGACTCCTTGGGGCAGATAGAAGGCATCTCCAATCACAGTTCCTCCAGTTCCTGTTTGACCGTGCACCGTCACTGGCCTCCTCAGATCCATTTGGACCTTGATGAAACCAGTGTACACACCAGTAGAACTCTGAGGAGACAACATTACCGCGTCAAAACATCTGCTAGAAAATAAGTAACAAGAAGCAGTAAGAGGAACTCGTAACGCTGGTAATGTCTCAGTCTTTTATGTGCTCCTGTTGGCTTCAGACGCCGCGCTGGGTTGACGCCGTCTCACATCGGTTTTCTGGTTGTTTTCATTTTTCACCTTTAAATTCACATGTAAAAATATGAGAATCAGTAAATATCTAAAATAATTGGTGATTTTGTTGTGTCTAACTTTTGATGTTTGTTGAAGCATAACTTGCATAACTGAGCAGTTTTATCATCCGGCTGTCCCACAGAGGAAAGCAGAGTCCTCTGTGTTTGGCTCGAATGCAGTGTTTCTTAATTCCAGTCCTCAGGACCCCCCGCCCTGCATGTTTTACAGGCAAACCAGGGACAGTTCTGGGATCAGAGGTTTCAGGGTGCTGAGAATCCAGAGAGCTACTGGCCAGGCAAGATAAATTTGTACATAAACACAGTTTCATTCCCAGTATTACTTTTTAAACCAGGTAGTGAATAGTTTCTACACTTTTATAGTTTCTTTGGTTTGTTTTTTGAAAGAAAAACACCACTCAGATTTTATAGGTGCTTTGCTTCAGTCTAGGTCCTTTAACCCCCCCCCCCCCCGAAAATGGGCTAAAAACGCCTTATTCAGCCAACGCTACCATAACACACCTGAATGAAATAAAGGGTTTATTAAGTTGCAAAGAACTTCAATAATCTGACTCAGGCGTTTTGGAGGAGGATCATGTCTAAAACATGCGGGGCACGGAGGCCTGAGGACTGGAATTAAGAAACGCTGCTCTATTTGATGTCAGCCAGCACTGTTCTTCCTCCTCAACAGGCTCGTCTGAGTCATTTTTACATCTTCATCGGTCTTCTCTTCATCCTCGTGTCTGTGGAGCAGAAATCATTCACACCCAAATGTTTAAAAGTTTGTGTAAATCCCTCAAAAGCAGAGAGAGGAGGCCGCTGAAGGAGCTACCAGCACCTTTGTAGAAGTTATTTTTTGTAGTTGTGATTTGTTTCTTGCACCAAAGTGAATATAAAGTCTGTTACATGCAGCTTTATCGCCTGATTCCAGTGGAGGAACCGAACCAGGAAATTTGCTTCCAGTTAGAGCAAAGACATCTACTGAGTTATAATCCACCGGCGCATCTTGTGCAGCCACTATCTGGTTGAGTTGGTTTCCTTAAAACCGGTAAATGACAATGTGTCCGATTCTCTTTTCTTTTAGGCAACTTTCTTTCTTTCAAAGGTTTTTTTTATTGAAACTTTCAAAGGTCAACAAAGATCAGGAAGAAACAGTGACAGTATTTTTGTTTTTCTGCCATTAATATGTATGGCACTCTCAGTATTAGAACAAAACAACATAGTGCACACCCACCCCCCTTTTAGGCAACTTTCAACAGAATATTTCAAGGTTGCTTTGCGAGACACACACCACCTGCATGCAACTGCGTGGCTGGACTACCAGACCACCAGAGCAGCCATTGGTGCTCCTCTAGTTGTTTAAATAGCATTTTAATCATCATCTCGCAGCTGATTTTTTTTCTTTTTAATTACTTTTTGGTCAGATATATAACTATTTATTCTAAAAAGAAGAAAGAAAATACACTGTGTCTGCTTTGGTAGGTTAAAGGATCATTAGCTTTCAGATTTTAAAGAACCCTAAAGGGGATAAAAAGGAGGAAAACAGCATCTGACTGCGGTTATCTACAGTTTCACACATAAAACTGAATAAAACACTCAGCTTATAAAGATATTACACTTTTATCATTTTCATAACAGCTGAAAATGTAAAAAAAAAAAAAAAAATCAAACAAAGTGTTTTGAAAGACTGATCAGAAATAAAAAAAATAAATAAATAAAATCTGGTGCATCAGTGAAGAACTCCACGTAACACAGGACAGTGTGTCCTGCAGGACAGATGGCAACAGACAGAGGAACAACATCCTGATCTCATTCTGGGACCGTGAGGAGTGTGTGTGTGTACGTTCACGTGGAACAATCGAAAGACGACCATGTCAGCATGAAAGTTAAATGTCAGATGAAATGATAAAAGGATAAAAGAACACAATAAGGAAGTGTGGATGGTAAACAAAGCAAAGTGTAATTTTCACATCGTGATTCCATCCGCTCTGATGTCTGCAGCTGATTCGCTAATCGATCAATGACTGGAATTTGAACCAGGAGTTCATAAACAACCAGTAAAAACAACCAAAGATTCTCTGACAGTAAATAAAGAAACTTGCACTAATGATGATAAAAGAACATGAATAATGCAGGAAAATATGGAATATTTTCCCTGCAGCATTTCTTTTTAGTTGCATTTCACCCCAAGTTACTTTGAACAACTTCAAACAGCTCGAATGCTGCCAAGGAAAACACTGAGGGGGAGAACAATGGAAGGAACAACATCACAGAGCTCTGACGTGACTTCGCAGGAATGTGGGGAGCAGGAGGGAGGTGGTGCTGATGTAGAATCAGACAAAAATCAGGTGTTTTTATTGCATGAAGCTACTGAGAAATAACAGGTTTCATGAATACTGAAACATTGTGGTGAAGTTGGAAAAACCTACGTCTATCAGTGGCGGATCCTGTGTGTGTACGTGTGGGCGCTCCACTCACCAGCGTCATTTTAAGGTGGTCTTTGGTCTGCGAGTTGTAATGCTCGATCTTCAGCCTGATTTCCTTCTGGCTGAACTCTGTCCGCAGCTCTCTCTCCTTCTCCACATCCTTCCACAAAGAGAGACAGAACAAAAGGAAACATGACATGATGAGACACGAGTCAGACACGAAAACCAAAACAATGAAGTCTCCGTTGCAGCAACGCAAGCAGGACGAGGAACATGTTCCTCCATATCTGAAGGTGTCATTATGATGAAAACAAGTAACCATCACGTCTGATGCAGAAAATTCCTCATCTAAATGAATCCAAACCTTTTTAAAAGGTGGAAAGTTGCTGAATTTTTACTTTTCAGATGGAAAAATGCATCATACCTGTGCAGAAGCAGAGCAACAGCTTGAGGTGTATATATATATATATATATATATATATATACATACATATATATATACACATACACACACAACACACAAAAGAGCATTATGGGAGTTTCCATGTAGCCCAGCCTCTCATGATGAAGAGGAGTGTAAACAGAACTTTTAAGGTCACATTTATGTTTGTTTAGAGGTAAATAACTTTCACATATATTGGAGATGGATAAATACCTTAAAAGTCAGGAGTCCCCTCATTTCCTGATTGTTTACTTCTTGCAGCCAAACGTTGTCATGTTTTAAAGGGGGAGTATGTAAGATTTTCAATATTTTCTAATTAACTAATAAAATAACTACAATCATAATTAGATAGTTTTTTGAACATATAGGTTCCAGTCTGTCCATATTTGATGTGGTCTTAAATTACAAGTTTAATTAATGACAAATGACAAATGACAAGAAGCACTTTTTTTTTTTTTTACTGGTAAGCAAACATTTAAGAAAGGTCTTTGTCATTAATTAAACTTGTAATTTAATAACATCAAATATGGACAGACTGGAACCTACATGTTCATAAAACTATCTAATTATGATTGTAGTTATTTTTTAGTTAATTTATTTTGAAAATATTGAAAATCTTACATACTCCACCTTTTAAATGGTTTTAAACAAAAACAGTTTAAAACTTTCAGGTTTTCTGAAAGTTTTTTTTATTAGCATTGGCTGCTTTTTTTTTTTTTTTTTTTTTTTTTTACACACTATTTTTGAGTTGTTTTTTTTTTTAATCCCTGAAACATAGAAATGGACCCAACTAATTCTGTTTTTGCTTTGCATTCTGTATTTCCACTCTCTTTGCAATTTCAAACCTATTTTATATTTTCCTGGTAAAAGATATGAAGGGTGGTTTAAGATTTTTGCACATTTATAAAAGAGTGCATTCATTCAGATTAAGCCCAGTGTTTCCCTGAATGATATCACCCTCTGATAAAAACGTGTGAAGAGGCCTCGCTTCTGGAGGGAAAGCACATGACAAAAATACCGTCTGAATCGGCCTCGGTCTCGTGCTAATTTTAGACAACAAGGTCCTGCAGGAGCGAGAGCTCCAACACCACGAGAACCATTCAGAACGATAAATGGGGACAGAAAAGGCTTTAGTTTGGTCACGACACTGGAGAGCAGGCAGAACTGATTTCTGGACTTTGTGCTTAATGTGTGTAAAGTTATCCAGACAAGCGAGGACAAAAGAGAGCCAGCAGCCGAGTGTGGTCGGGCATAAATAACCGAGGAGGGTGGAGTTGACCACAGAGGGCCTGGAGGTCAAAACCGAGGTCGGCTGGCAGGAAAAGATCTAGAAAAAAACAAAAAGATGATCGACACAAACACGTGTGCAGGACAGAGACAAACATCTGCATGTGGGTTTCAACAGATATGATCCTGAAAACTAGAGTCACGATGACACGTCAGAACCTTCCGGAAACATGAAATGACTGCTTCACATTGGCAACGTCTGCGACTGAAGAGGCACAAAACTATAATTCAGGTCACATGAAACAGCCAAGTGGTTACATAATCAGCTGTAAAAGACTGACCTCCGAGCCCATTAAAATGTTTTTTAAAACAAACACACACACATAAGCACTGAAGGAATGACAGACTCTTACAACAGCTCTCCAATTCATTATCTTTACTTTAAATTCTAACATAAAACATGCAAACTGCTGAGTTTTCTTAGCAAAGAAAGATAAACTTCATGGAAAGAACTGCAAAATGGCTCCAATGGAGTAAAAATAAGGCGGGGTGAGATGTCAGGGGTGTGAATCACATGTTTGTTCAGAATATATCAACTAAATGGATGAGGATTCATTCAAATCGCTTCGGATTTAATGCAATCACTTAAAAAGTTAAAATCACAGGAGTAAACATGCAAACGGCGTCAGATTCCTTCATTTTCTGGTGGTTTTAAACATTAACCATACAACATGGGGTCAAACAGGTTACTAATGGGAAACTTTTTATTTCCTTGAAGCTTCATGTTTAGTTTCAACAAGATTGTGACACTTTGGACCATTTCCACACCGATAATTCCCACTGGATGACAACATAAGAGTTTAATGTGTGTGTGTTTTTTTAAGGGAAACATTAGCAAGTTGTAAATAATCTAAATTTGATCCCTTTTTACATACAAATAGAGGTGATGAGCTGCATATTTGAGGTTTAATCATCATTATGGAGCAGCAGGAGTGCCACAAGAGAAATTAAGAAATAAAATTACAATTTAAAAAGAGAAAAAATATATTCATTTAAACACAAAAAGCAAAAAAAAAAATATAAATAAACAAAATAAATACTAGAATATATGAAGAAATCTCAGAATGAGCATTCGTATTTTACTTTATTTGCTGACACTTCCTGATTTATTTTGTTATTTCTCTCTGGATTTATTTATTGTGCATGTAGTTTGCAGATCAGCACAAGTTTGACTGCTGCAGGGTTTTTTTTTTTCTACCACTTCAAGGTTTTTAAGTTTCCAGGTGTTTAAAACACAATACATCTGCTCCAAACATCTTCAGTGGGTGAATCTCAGAGCAAACTCTTTAGACTTGCTCTGTGTATTCAGTGCTTACATGGGCATAGTGCAGCTCTCCACTGCATCTAATAAAAACCACACACACACACACACACACACACACACACACACACACACACACACACACACACACACACACACACACACACACACACACACACACACACACACACACACACACACACACACACTGCAGAATCCAGGGAAGCTTCCAAGGCACACACACCCTTATATGGAAAACACAATTACTGAAGGAAGAAACAAGGTGCCATACGGCAAGTGTAAGCTCCAGAAACACACACACACACATACTGCAGATCTGAGAGGCTTTAAAATTGCTGTGAGCCCACTGGGGGGGGGGGTTGCAGCAGAGAAAGACCAGTAATAGAATTCTGGGACTCAGATCCACTAAGTGATGTGTACGACTCCAGCTTTATTGTCGTGTTTGGGTTGAACAATCAATTAAAAAAAAAAAAAATTAAAAAAAAAAAAACATCTTTGGGGACTGAAAACACAATATTTCTGATCAAGCAATAGAGCTAGATCACTCAAATAGCCTGCATTTAACTCGATTATCCACCTTGTCAATATACAAGATTTTTTATTAATAAAATCAGCAGAAAACACACTATAAACACATAAATATCAACTATGTTTAACAGTAATTTACTGTTTTTAACATCAGCAAGGCTAATATTTGATAACTGAATTTGAAATATAGTTATCAAGCAAACATGCCAAATAGTTCACATTTAACAGTCTAAAGTGTGAAGATTTTGTGTTTCTCCATTTTATATCATTGATATACCAAATACTGATATACTTCACTAATTCTCATGGACCAACCTGTTTTAACTTCTATCAAACACTGCTGCTCTGTCTCTTAAATGAGGTGTAGTTTGGCTCTCAGAATATTAAAAACAGCAGCAAATGTCAGCATTTTGGAAAATTTAATTATGACCAAGCAACATAACTCTCAGATAAAGTTGTTTTTACCTAGCATCTGATGCTAAATGCTAACTCAAAAACTGGAGCATGATGCTTTCAGGGTGACAACAGTTTTGTGCACAAAGGTCACTGTTGCCACTACAGTTTATGAGAATCAGGTTATTATGTCATATTATAAAAGGTCAGTTCACTGGGCAAAATATTAATTTGACAAAAACTGCAATCTGGCTACAACCAACACCATAAATCAGGAGGACAGGTGGAGCTAAAAGAATTGATCAAACAAATGGAAAAACTGGAATACAAGAACTTCCCAACACAAATTATTTGCTTTGATGTGTTTTTTTCTCAGTGGTCAGTGTGTGTCATACAAGCCATTATCACTTCCATGCAGTGCGCTGCATTGTAGCCTACTAGCTTCATTTTCATGGCATGATTTTAAAAAATCCAGTGAAAAACAAAACTAAATTGAGAAGAAAAAAAAAAGACAATTTTATTTAGTTTAGTGGCTTTTAAAAGTAAAGCAAAAATGCTGTTAAGCGTTTCCACAGTAAAACCACATCAGCTTAACACAATCGCCCAATGCTAATGCTAATGCTAATGCTACAGCACTTCTGCAGAAAGCAAGCAGTTTATTCCCAGTTCAGAGAGCGAAATGGAAATCTGTATGATTGTTAGATGTGATGAATGATGGTCAAAAACATTAACTGGAACAGAAGCTGAGCAGTATCATGACTAGCTGCACCCATTTCTGAAGAAATATCACCAAAACAAGCCCACTAGTGCATGTAATTTATAGTAACTGCAAGAACTAAATTTGCCGATTTACTTTAAAAGACATGTTTTGTTTCGCTTTTGAAAAGTTATTATTGGTCTTTAATAAGGCAAAAGTATTTCTTTTATGCTTTTCAGACAAATATGAACTCATTCAGCTGGATTTTAATTACATTTCAACTAGTTAGAGCCTTGTCACTCAATTAAAGTTAAAGAATCTTGCACAATACTAGTTCAACAAACAGCCAGAATATTCAGTTTTATTATCTTACACTGTAAAACAACAAAATGCAAGATTTATTTGTGCTTCAAAACCTGAAAGCACAGACAGACCGCTGATTATCAGCATGTATTTCAGAGATCCTCCTGGTCCTTGAGGGCTGGTGTCCTGCAGGTTATCCAAGTGTCCCTGCTGGAACACACCTGACCCGGACTCACACAAGCTCTGCACATGTCTGTAAACACACTGATTTGAATCAGGTGTGTTGCAGCGGGGACCCTTGGAAAACCTACAGGACACCGGTCCTCAAGGACCATGACTGAGGATCCATGCTGTATTTTTTTTATTTTCTGCTCACTCACTTATAAGCTAAATAAAAAGCATCCTCCATGTGCCTGTGTAATGTTTTCTCCAGCCTCTTGTCACTTCTTGACACATTGCTGATGATGACCTGTCAGTACAGCAGACAGACACTGACTCACCGGGATTAGAGAGGATGAACACGAGGATATTCTGGCTCCAGAAGATCCAATCAGTCACAAGCACACACGCAGAAAAAGTTGTGACAGGGCTAATTCCCAACTTTACAGATTCATAGCTTTACTTCTAAACGTTTCCGTTAAACGTTGCTGTGGCGTTGACTTCTTTTTTTTTGGCGATTAATCTCGGATTTGAAGCGACTTCCAGGTCGAACGAGTCAAAGCTTATTGCCAGGAAGCGACAGGTAAAGCAGATTATCAGACATCTCACCGTCAACATGAAGGGGAAAGAATCCTTCCACTTGTGTTTGTGCTGTTACAGAATCATTTATGTCAGCAGCAATAAACACAGTTTAGAGCCATGATGCAGAGGATGTATAAAATATAGTTGTGAGCAGCGTAGCATCCAGGACAGAGCGGTTTAGAGAGAACTGGGAGGGTGAGAGCGCCAAAATCCAAACAAACAGTGGAGGCACAGCGATAACACAATGAGGTCATGGTCCTATTTAGAAGCACAGCGAATCCTCCGACTGAAGCTGGAGGATGAAAACTGGACAGACAGGAACAGCAGCATGGTAGCTTCCTTTCAATAAAGGATTCCAGTTTCTTTCTCAATAACTTAATGATATTCACCACAAATAAATAGGAATAATAATTAACTTCTGTTAAAGTCTTCTTTGCACATCTCTTTTATGTGACAGACAGTAAAAACAGAAAGTTACCAGCCTTCATGGCAGTGTCTGATCACGTTGCTTCAGGTGGAAAAACCATGATGCAAGTGTCATTATTTCACAACATCTTTGATGTAAAAAATGCTGATATGCAACATGGTTCATCACGTATGTACAGTAGATAATTATAAATACTAACATGTCTGGTTGCCCAGGCACTTCCTGCACGTCTACTTAAAGCACACAGTACTGGTAGGCTGGGAACTGTGGGTGAGACGCATCAGGATGTTGGGAGGTGTTTCTTCAAGAGATTAAAAAATATTAAATAAAGATGTTGAAATGCAGAATTGAAAGGTAGACTTCTCTAACAAAAGCAGGATATCTTGACTAAAACACAACCAATCACATCTTATACTTAAAAGACGGCATGCATGATGCTTTCAAAGCTACAGAAATATCAGATATTTTAGCGTTTCATTGACAGTTACAGGAAATATTTGATTGGAGTGATTTTCTCAAAAGATTGTGCAACAAAATATTAACTTAAGCCTCCCATCATTTTTGTTCAGGACTGTTTCATGAGTTTATTTTTTATACAATTTTGTTGAAGCGTGGTTGTAAAGCAATTTCTGACTTTCTTTGGTTAATCTCACAGAATTATTTTTACTTCTGTCAGATTCAAGTTATTTCTGCGACCATTGTGAGTTTTTCTTTCATTGACTGAAGGGTAACAACAGTTTTGTCCATGTCCTAAGTGCCCAATGAGCTGCAGAATGTTTTAGCAAACGTCTGTTTCCTTATTTTGTTGTTTAGTAGAAGCTAAATGCGGCTAGCTGAAGCTAGCTGGCGACAAACCAAAGCTAACGTGACTCCTAAACATTTTACACACATTGGGCTGGTTTACAGCAATAAATGCATTTCCTATAATTCATGTAATATTAAAGAGATAACAGAACTATTGGCAACTGGCCTGGTTTAGTTTTATGCTTTTTATATGCTGTTTAATAGGAAGCAGTACTGCTGTAATGTCCCATAAGCTAAAGGCTAATGCTGACTTTTCATGATGATAAGTTATTAACATAAGTTGAGCCAAAGTTACTGCTTCATTTAATACTGAAACTATCATTTATAATGTTTTTGTGGCAAATTTTGCTTTATTTGTTTGTTTTGTGAATGTCACTGATTTAATTTTGCAACAGTGTCCTGAGGCCTGTGGGAAATTACAGGTTTAGTGGCCAAAAGTTACATGGTACCCCGTTAAATGAAACTATAGAACCAGTGGAATAAAGTTCTTGTGCATGACGATGCAGGAACATGTTATCACCTCATAACTGCAGACTAACACTGGACAAACTGTACTTTGAGTTGAGGTTTGCTGATAAGAAAGAAAAACAAAAGGGGCTTATATATCATCATGTTATGACAGCCGCTGCATCTCTTTATTGGTTCATCTAGAAAAGAAAAAAAAACTGGCAGCATTTATTTCAATACAAGATTGAACGAGCCATCAGACGCTTTACTTGTTGCAGGGAGGAAGAGAAAAGCAGAAGTCTGCGCTGACATCAAGCAACGTCAGAAAAAGCAGAAGAAAAAGGTGGAGATCAGACTTTATCTCCATGTCAATGTTTCCCTTGTCTTCAGCCACAGATAAAAAACAAAACAACAAAATAATTCACCCTTGACAGTCAAAGTTTTGTCTGAGAGCAACTCGGGACTTTTATTTAGCCTGTTATCACACACACCTGCGACATTCCTGTCTTTCTTTAGCATCGTCACGCTTGTCTGGCATCCTCCATCTTTACACAGATGACATCACCGGGGAAGTGTGTGTGCAGCTGGAAAAGCTTCATCCTCAACCTGAGTGTGTGGCTGTAATAGGCAGACTAAACGGTCATTTAGCTGCGCAAACTGTTTCCAAGTAGCATTTTAAAGGAGATAAAGGCATTTTTATCATTTCTGTCCTTTTGTTTACTCCACTGTGTGGCAATCCCTCACTACGCTCCCCAAATGTGGTGGTTATGCCACCAAAGTCCTCCCTCAGCTCTCCTACAACAATCTGGGGGGCCTTCTGGGGGGAAATATTTCATCTGGGCAGCACAAACACTGCAAAAAGCTCAAGATCAGGTTATGTTTAAACAAACAAAACTTTAAAAAGGAAAATGAGAGGAATGTCCAAAATAAAAAAAATATTCAGTTTGCCATAAAATAAGAGCAGAAAAACTGTTTATTCTAAATTTTAACAGCAGAAGTGACTGCAAATTAAATCCCTGCACATATAATCTGCTGGTTAATCCTTTTGGAAGGATATTACTCCTAAATATGCAACTTTTTAACCTTTTCCTTCATAAACATTGAACATTTCTGCTTATTTACACACAGATTTGGCCTTTTTTGCTCTATTTTCAGACATTCAGTCACTTAATGACTTCATATTTAATTTTATTTCAGTCAACATCAACAAAGAAGTGAATCTTGTCTCTACTGAAAATAACCCTGATCTGAAAGCTTTTTCCTTCCTGGAGTTTTAATAAAATGTCTGATTTATCCACTTATAGAATGACTATTATTTTCCCTTACCTTCTCTGGCCTCCTCTCCTCCATCCCTACTCTGTGTGACTTCCTGTCGAGTTCGCAGGGGGAAGCAGACTTCAGTCACACCTTTCCTCTCGGCATTCCCGCATTAACATAGTCTACATACGTGTGTGTGTGTGTGTGTGTGCGCGTGTGTGACATAAATGTGCTGTAAAGTGCTCACACCTTTCCGCTGGTATGGACATTCCTCAGCTAATAGAAACACAATCAAACGCTTCTGGAGGGGGCATTCCTGGGCTAATGGACACTTCTATACACACTGCACAGTGTTGTTAAAAGGGGACACATGCATATCTATGTGTATGTATTTTATTTTCTTTACTCTACTTGCGTTTCAAACCTGCTAACATATGTCATGTCAGATGGAGCCACTCAAGAAAAGCTAAACAGATAAATGACATAAATGCAGAACACCAGTGCACAATGCAAAAGATCAATAATACTTGTTTTTCTCTTTCTATTCTTTTCTATTAAAGAAATTATTTAAATAAAAAAAAAAAAAAAACACAGAGCAACAAAACATTTTCTGTACACTCCCTTCTCTTGTTTACTTCCCATAACTTATAGCAAACTATTTAACACTGTGCAGATGAACATTTCTTTTGGGGGAAATTTTTTGGTAAAATTAGGCAAGAGTGCATGAAATGAATCAAATACAGGGGACTTGATATAAAAGAGAGGAAAGACAAACCAAACAGGCTTTGAGATAAATTTGTCATCAAACTTGGTCTGAAAAGACTGAAAATGACGACTTCTACCTGCTGTATCAAATAAGCAGAAAGAGCTTTACTGATGGCTTTCAAAGCATTCTGTAAACATGGAGAGATAGTTTAAGTTCATGTCATGAATCATTAAACTCATTTAATATCATGAACACTTTATCTGAACCTACTTCCTTAACCTAACAACGTTAGTTAAACTTAACCAGGAAACTGCCTTTGTCTCCTCTCTCTCTTGTTGTTTTTAGTAAGAAATGGTGTAAATAAAATAGACAGGACTAGACTTGATGAATAGAAGCTGGTTATATGTATAATTTTCTTCCCACTGTCGCCTTGTGCATGCTCAGGATGGAGGATTGGATCAAAGTCATGACTCGATGCAATCAGTTGGTTTCTATTATAGGATATGTATGAATTGGCTTGAAATGATGTGTATGTTGATTTGTGTATGTAAAGTGCCCTGTGACAACATTGTTGTGAAGTGGCGCGATACAAATAAAGTTGAATTGAATTTAAATGAATATAATCTCTCATCTCATCTTCAAAAAAGGGAATTTTTTTAAAAGGGAACATTGGCTTCCTGTGTATCTGTGCTGCATCGTCTAGTTCTACGTACCAACTTAAAATGAACAGGAAGGAGGAAGAAAAATCTACCTTTTGGTCTTAAAACCAACAAACCCTGCAGACTAAACTAGCTGGACCACACGGCGACAAGAGACTACACTCAGCACAAGGATGTGAGCCAAACTGGACCACACTGGCATTGTACTGGTACCGTGCAGGAGCCTGTGAGGGGAGACCACAGTAAGTCTGTTTGGAGAGGCCACCCAGAAATGTCCCAACTAAGCGAGGAAAGAGCAAAATGATGTGAAGGAGAAGAAGTAGAAAAAAAAGGAAGACTTGGGAGAAAAATATGTGACAAGATGTGGAAGGACGACAACGAGACAAGAGGAGATTTGAAAGAAATAAAGCAAAAAGAGGAAAGCAGGAGGAACCGATAACAGCAACAGATCCAACCTCAGTCATGTTAACTCTGCTGCTCTGAAGATAAATATAAAGAACATTTGGCTCGTCTTTCCACACTGTAGCTGCTGTTTAAAGTGCCTGCTGAGAAATGTTCTCATTAGCCTGAAATATGTTTGTTTGAATGGCTATGTGTTTATCTGTTAGTCAGAGGGACTTGCACAGGTCTCATTTGTTAACACAAGAACTGAGCAACAAAACTCAGAAGTGTTTGCAGAGCGGGTATATGTGGGCTGAGATTACGAAACTTCATGGTTGTGACCTTAGAGGAAGGCCGTGAAGGAAAATAATGCGGACTTTGTTTCAGAGCTGAACTACAGCCTGTCTTTCTTTATTAAATGCCACCATCCTTGATCACATTTCTGAATAATCCTCCACTGTTTAATCCAGAAACTGCCATTAAAAGTGCAGGATAATGTCTTCAGTGTCTGACGTTCTGGTAAATCTGGATGATTGATGAGCTGCAAAAAGATAATATTTGACATTTTTTGGTTTAAAATTTCACTCATTGAATGAAATGCAGTTTGCATAAGAATCAAGCTGCTGAAGTCATTTTTTATTCCCATTTATTCACATAATTCTTGAAGCTGTTTAATGTTTAACAGTCTCAATACTATACTCAAGAGTACTATCAGTTCAAATACTGATCTATATTTTCCCTGTACAAACATATAAAGGTTTTTATAAACAAAAATAAGCTAACCCAGTCTATACAAATCTGAAGCCCAAAGCTTCAACTTTAGTGTCACAAACAGCCTCATTTCTTTATCTAATGAGACGGATAAACTGCCTAAAAGGCCACAAAAAGACTAAACACGCCAAACACAAGGTCAGCCAATGAAAGCCAAAGCAAACACAACCTCAGTAATGAAGGATAATGAGCTTCACCGCGGTTCACTGAGTCACATATGAAGCAACTGAACAATTCACCATCTGTCATATCAGACAACTTTGTTCCTGAAAGCCCCTCAAGCTGCCTGACACTCCTACTACAGGAAAGTGACAAAGTTGTTGCTCAAATTACACAAACTGACACTTCCTGAAAATATGTAGGCTTTAATGTCTGGATATGTCCTCACAACGGAAATAAATCTAATCCTACGTGTGTGTGAGATCACCTTCGCACCCCCGCGTTCAGGCTGCATTCCCATCCCAACTGAGATGATGTTTCTGTTGCGCAATGGTATTTTTAGCCACTTTGGAGCTTGTGGTTCTGGCAATGAAAACATATCTTTCTCCTGGTCAAACAGTTTAATTCAGACTGAAATGTCTTGATAACTATGAGACACGTTGCTGTTAAATGTGAACTTCAAGCTAAATTTCTCAGCTTCTAAACGGCAACATTAAAAATTCTGATTTAGACTTGGATCGTGTAAACCATCGTTTCCTGAACGGTTGTGTCGACATGTTTGCAGAACTTAGAGACTTCCATGTTTACCCACCAAAACTTGCTTCTGCTTGACATCTTTTCACAAAGGTTCTGCGAAGATATGTGCCACTGGCGAGCATACAACCATGCTAAATACCACGGAGTGTTTGATGACAAGCATTATAATCCAAAAAACACGTCTACAGGTAACAACAAAAGGAAAAAAGAGGATTTCTTTGTGAAACATTACTCTGAAAGGCTTTGTAAAGTCTGTTAAGCTGCTGAAAACCCAGCATAACCCCACTCAAGATACACTCCATCATAAAATAAAACCTTTCTAATTTCACGCACCACTGTGACAAAAAAGCCTTTTCCTGCTTTATGACCATTTTATTCCAATTACCCAATAATTCTCATATCTCAGTTTAGTCTTTTGTCAAACAGGACAAACCACAGACAGCAGTTTGATCTAAGACTCATTTAATCCCAGATTTTCTTAGCTGAGTGAAAAAGTGGTCTTAAATTACATACTGTAGTATTGGAGTACTATTTCTTGTCGCTGCGATACAAAGGACACAATGAGGATGATGAGGTTTCCAAAGGAAGGTGTGTCTTGATGAAATCAGATAATAGAAAGAATGGAAACAATACCTGCGCTGCTGTGACTATATGTCAGTCTACAGTCACACCAACCCTGCACCTCAGATATGCTGGAAAATCCCTGCTTAAGAAATGTTTAATGTCATACAGGATGACGGGTTATTTAAGAAGCATGTCTGAGTCGATGTACGGCCATGGTGTGTGTTACCGAGCGATGAGCAAAATGTGTGCAATGAAAGACCTAAAACGCAGTTTACCTCAGGAATCACGCGTCTGTGGGCATGTCTGGACACATTACAGTGATGTGGTGCTTTGTGCACCGGTTCTGCAACATGATTTGAGTGGAACTCAGGGTTGAGTATCGAGCGCTTTTATCAGATACCTGAACCTATAATGGAGACCAATTTTTTAAAATTTTATTTTCTTTTGCTTTCATTGTTTTGTTTAGTTTCTTATTAACAAAAAAAAAAAAAAAAAGCTGTGCTAAACAAGCTGGCAAAGTGACAGTAAGAGCTTAATGACAGATACGAAGTTCTTCTTAATGCGTAATTATTCTTTATTTTTTTAATATTGCTAAATGACACTAATTCTGGCCCTGATGAGGGGAAACAAGGCAAGAGATAAGCTGTGTTTGAGTATCACATGAAAAATCTGATGCTTTTATTTATTTTTTCTGCTGCTTTGTGCAAAGTCTGCCAGCCAATCACAACATTTGGACTAATCAGAGTCAAATATTGTGCTTTGAGCTTTACAATCTCAAACACACACTGTCAGCCGCTTGATGATTTTGGGACATTTAATGTGTTTTAACCATGTAAATGTGATCAGCTTTTGAGGTGGAAGTTCAAACTTTTATGAAACTAAACAAAAAGCCATAAAACAATAAAAACAAGCTAAAAACTTGCCAAGTAAAACTGTTTCTAAACTGTACAAAGGGCTGCAAATACAAAATGGTAATGATACCTTGCATTTTAAGTTAAAATGGCAAAAGGAACTGCCTTCTGAAATGTCAGAGGATGGTTGGCTCTTGATGTGCGTGACACAACAGACGTCCACTAGTTTAGAGAGGTGGAGGGAATCTGGATGGAAGAGTCTAGTCAGATTCTTTTTTACATCTCATATCATAAGTAAACAAAGGGGAGAAAAGCAGCAATATTGGAGACAGTGTGGACATGGGAACGCCAATCACTCGCACATATTTTGGACATGTCCAAAATTGGATCCATTCAAATTACTGGGAAAATAATGGGTCATGACATCCCCAAAGACCCTAAGATCTTCTTGTTGGGACTACTTCTGAGAGAGGTGATTCAAAAAGAGGACTTTTATCTCTTAAAAGTTCTAATGATTGCATGAAAAAGGCCATCACCGGTACAGGATCAAAACGGCCCCACCTCGGACTGGTCAATAGCTGGAAATTGTGGAGGAACTATGGAGAAGTTGACATTTGTTCTACGCATCAAAAGGCATGTTTACAATAAACACTGGACAAAGTGGTTTGTATATGAGAAAGATGCATAATTATCGTCTTTACTTTGTCTACCGTATTTTCACGAGCATAAGGCGCACCGTACTAAAAGGCGCAGTCTCAGTTATGTGCACCCTTTCTGTATTTAACACATACATAAGGCGCACCTGACCATAGGGCGCGGGTTTTATATACCGGTACAATCCACGCCCACACTTCCCCCTTTAACATTCTCAATGCACACAAGCATACAAGTATGCCTTTTTAAAAATAGAGCAGGAGTTTGGTTGTGCTTTATTTAAATAGTGATTACAAAGTACTAACATTTTTTAATCATCAATAGGCGCGGGCATGGTAAAACACACGGATAAAACAAGCACACAAGTGTGCGTATTTAAAAATAGACCGGGACCAAAACTGAGTTTGGTACTCACATTTTTTTTTTTTACCGGTAATCGTCATCAGTCAAACCCATCAAAGTCCTCATCCTCTGTTTCTGAATTGAACAGCTGCGCTAAATCTCCAGCAAACATGCGAGCTTCACTTTCTTCACTGTCAGTCACTTTCCGTGCCGTGCGGCTCCTCTGAAATGATGCCGGCTTTTGCGAAAGCGCGGACAACAGTGCCAGCAGACACGTTAGCCCAAGCGTCTTTCCTCCAACTCGGGCCACCTTGCCTTACGTCCACGGAAACTCAGCTGCGTCTTCTTTACCTGTCGGAGCTCGTTTTCCATCTTCCTCCACTTGCGAACCATCGATTCATTAATCTTAAATTCTCTCTCGGCTGCTCGATTTCCACGTTGCTTGGTGTAGTTGATGGCCTTCAGTTTAAACTGTGCTTCATAAGCGTGTCTTTTTGCCATTTTCAGGGTTGTTAGAAAAAGGTGTTCTGCATAACGCACATACCTGTTCTTTTATATGCGATCAACGCCCGCGCTTCACCCTTTAACGTTCTCATGGTGTTCTCTACTACGTCCGATTACAACAACAACAACAACAACACGCACACAAAGGGCGCACTGCACTATAGGGTGCGCCGCACATTTTGAAGCAAATCTAAGACTTTTATGTGCGCCTTACGGTCGTGAAAATACGGTACTTTATATTTCACAAATGTACAGTGCCCCTTGTGTTCTGTTTTTGTGTAGTAATATTTAAAAATGCTAAATAAAGAGTTTAAAAAAAGAAAAGTCTGGAAAACACTAAGTCCAAGCTACTTCAGGACTTCTGAGTTTAAGGATGACTGCAGAAATAAATGTATTCCAGACTTAAAATCTCATAAAATGAATCATGAAAGCCAAAAAAAAACAAAAAAAAAGCCCATTACACAGTAACCAAGAAGCCTGTTGTCATAAGTAAAGTGGAAGCACTGTACAGTAATTCATTTTTAATTCCACACACACCTTCACACATCAACCCTCGCTTTTCTAAAAACAGCTGGCAGACTTTAATCATCACCCACCAAAACACAAACTTCTGCAGAATAGTTCCCTGCGAAATGACAATCTTCAAAAGCTTCCAGTGAAGGTTGTCACACACACCTTTCGAAGACAACTTCCTCCTCTCTGCCATTTATCTTCATCTGACGCTCACTTTCTCCCGTGCACATCAAAGAGACCACCTCAAAGAGCGCTGTGGTTTGGTGATAATGGCGGCCCCATAGATCACAGTCAGCATAAACTGCTCCCAGATGAGCACTATTTGGTGCCCTGCGCTTCATTACTTGTCATATAGACACCGGCAAGCAGAAAAGCCAGCTTGCTTTGCTGTAAACTTGAATAACTGCTCATTATTTTCTTACTTTGCCTTCATAGATGCCACTTGGAGTTTAGGAATTTATCTGATGAACTGTGATTAGCGTGACTTTTATCTGCAAGCAGCAAAAATGCAACAAAATCATGACAGAGAAAAAGATCCTGCTCGGAAATAGCATGAAAAAGCTCCTAAAGCTGCTGGAGCTGATGCTCATTATAAGGTAGGTTTCCTCTTCCATCTGGCACCCTTTGACCCCAAAGGGTTCCAGCTCCTCCACAAAGTATGCTGGGACCACAGCGGTGGGGGTTTATGAACCACTTGACCACCTGTTCATGGAGTCTGTACAGTAGGCAGTCTGTTCAAGGCAGCTGGTTGCGTGATTCATCTGTCGACGAGCTTCATTAACTGTAACCTGGTGCACGGGAGGAAACCATTCCAGTCAGGCTGCAGCAGCTGATTATTTTCATTTTTTATGAATCTGTCTGACTAGCAGACCAGCAAAGATCACAAACTGGTAATATCAGATAGATTTATCTTAAAACTAGACGTATGGACAAAAACATCGTGTGAACAACTTTTGGACTTCAGGGACGTTACTTCTACACTTGAATTATAGAATTAATCTCTAAAAAAAAAAGACTAGTCAGTTTGTGATGCTCAAGTTCAAACATTAATGGGGTCGGATGTGATGTAGGATCAGATTTCAGCACAACACCTGCAGATTTTCCATTTAGCTGTGGGATTCAGCAACACCAGAAAGGTGCGTCTATTTCTCTCAAAATGGCGAATCGATGGTGTCGTGCAACACTTAGCCTTTTTTTAAACAAACCTGGTGGACTGATGAGTCACCTTGTGAAAGCAGTTCTGTGACATGAAACCATGCAACAGCAGCAGCTGCATACAGGTGCAGTGGAAACTGTTTCATTTAACATGACTGCAAGCAGGCAGTTCTTTAAAACCTATGATTTGACCAGCTGCTCAATGCAAGTTGTAAAATTTCACACCAACAAAGATAAGCAATGCAAAGTTAAGAAAGCTTTAATGTTCAAAGCCAGCTATATTTGAGGATTAATGAGAAAAAGAATTTTGCCCGCAACTCCACAAAGAATATCTATTTACTTATTTACATTTTTTTTCTTTTGAAAAAACAAAAAAAACAAAAAAAACGCATTCATGTGCATCCAAAAAAATAAAAAAATCCTGCAATTTTTTAAAATTTCTTCATTCACTTTCAGGTATAAAGGTTTTAAAACGTTCTACAAGAACATAAGAAAAGCTGTAAAACTAACAATGAAATTGTGTCTTTCCCATTGCTTCATTTTTTGGGCAACACAAGGACTATGCAGTGTATGTGTACTCCATCTCACAGCACCTCTGACAATAATTTAAACCCTTTTCCACACACGCAGTCCTGACAACCACCTCATATTGTCCATGACGCAGGCAGTTCCTTTCAAAGGCAGCTTTATCTTGTTATACAACAAAGCACAGAGCTGAGTCAAGGGGCTGCGTTATGTGCTGCAGTGTGTCTTTCCACCCATAGACCATATATGAAGGATGGACGGAGCCTCCGGCGGTTAAAAGTGAAGCCTATGTGGAAGTGCATAAAACTGCAGTTCCCCCTTCATCCACTAGGGGCTGCAAAACAGAGCAAATCCCCATAGACTCCCATGTTAAAAAGACCAACTTCACAGCAGAAAAAAGCATGTTTACAGCCTGGTTCAAAAATCCATTTTAGGTTTAATAGGTCATGACAACTGTGGGGGGGGGGGGGGGGGGGGGGGGGGGGTGTGTGTTTCTAACTCGCCCGTTTAAAAGTAATTTAATCTCCAAGGTTGGCACATTTAGGGTCGTGTCCTTTGATTGACAGGTACCCGATCTCCTGCTTCAAGTCAGAAGAATGTAGAACAACCGCGGTTTTTAGCTGATTAACAACGTGACTTAGATTTAGTCCGTTTACCTCCATTAGCTGGTTAGCTCCTGTTATCTCTGGGCAAGCTCGGTTAGCTCTTAGCTACAAGCTGCAAGCGTCATCCCCCATGACGCTTGCAGAGCTCCTCTCAGCTCCACCTCTTTGCCCATATTTGTATTTTCCGGACAAGACGACGCACATGCTCCTGCCAAGATGGAGATGGTAGGAACCGCCCACCGAGCTTCAATTCAGCTCTTCAGAAACTTATGAGTGACGCTACGGAGGCTCTGTCCGTCTTTTTACATACAGTCTATGCTTTCCACGCATAAAAACACTCTGGTTGTGTTTGGAAGAGACACGAAGTTAAGAAACAGCATCACTTAGGTTTTTCAGAGCAGAGGAGAACAAAAGGCAAGCGCCTCATAAAAAGCTTCTAGAAAAGTCAACAGAAGCTGCACTTCACAACACAAAGCTTCACATAACACCGACACACTAACACACACTGCTGGCCAGTAAGCATGTAATAAAGTTGTTGGGCAGGGGAGCAACTGCACCCTAAAGAAACACTAAACTTTCAACAAGTCATACAAATCATGAGCAGACTGAACATCTGTTCTGAATCTACTCGCAGTTCATCTGAATAATGTTTAGATATTCTGCTTGAAACCATAAATATCACTTTTAAAGCGGCCGTAAAGCTCGGTCTGGGGGTGAAGAAGGTCTGTAGGTTGCCTCCGCTGCACAGCAGGAACCTGGTTGAACATTTCACAACAATCTGATATTTGTTGAGGTCTGTCGTCAGGACTACTTAAAAAAACAAAAAAAACAAAACAAAAAAACAACACAGTTTTATGTGATGATGCAGTATCTGAAAACCATTTCTGATTGTTAAGTTGCATCTCTAGTGAGATTTCAGCGTTATTGTCAGGTTTAACAACTAATAGCGCCTGTTATCTTTGCATAATTGTTTTTTTTTTTTTTTTTTTTTTTTTTATGTTTATCTCAGTTTGTCTTCCTGTAAGTGCTCCCGATGATCCCCTGCTTTGTTACACAAGATGTTTTGTTTTTTGTCTTTTTATTTCCCCAATAAAAAGGCGTAGCAGCTGGTTGTCTGGGTTTTGATTATACCACTGTTGCTGTTGTTTCTTTGTCTCCATCTTCTCATCACTCTGCCTTTTCTGTTCACTGTCACCCTTCTTTTGTTCCCCTGTCAGGTCCAACATTAATATTAATATGTAATCCAGCAATAACCTCATTAAAAACAAAGACGAATACTTAAGTATCAAAGGGGGTCTTGTAGCAACAAAGCTGAATTTCATTTATGCTTGTAAAGCTCCCATTTAACAAAGCTAATGTTCCCGACGGTGAACAGAACAACACTCAGCTGCCTTCATGATTGACAGGACAAGCTTATAAAACTGAAGATAAAGAAAAGAAATATACTTCACTTCTTTCTGGGTGAGAAAAATAGAAAGAAAACAGTGAATTTATAAAGGAAATGTTTAAATTAAAGTTACAGTACTGACTGTTAAAACAAACCTAAACTTTACTTCAGAGCTCAGATATATTTTACAAATGACAAAAACATGGTTTCTGACACTAAAAGCAAACCTGTAGCAACTTATTTATCACCCTGAGTGAACGCAACAAAGCTCTTACTGACACGCCATCCCATGTTTACAGTTGGCATGGCGACGCTGTGAGTCTAAACATGCTTTAAAAGGTTTAATGAGAAAAATGTTTAATAGGCGGTGAGTTTAATGCGCATGATGCATGTGACCCATCTGTATTTAACAGAGGCTGAAGACGTGCTTCTGAAACTTGTCGAGTCGGTACCATGTCAGACAGGATCCAGTATCACCTGCCAAAACCGATACTGGTAGTAAAATATTTGATATTTAACTTACAGGAGTAAAACTGTCAAAGGAGTGGTTTCAAACCAGATGTGGCCTCAGTCAAATAAAAATAAGAGAAGATGGGAAGCTTCAGATGCATGATTGTTGATCATCTGATGCCAGCAAGTCAGGAAACCTGGGATGACCCAACCAGTTAACCAGTACTGTGGTTTCTCTGAGATCTCAACTGTATGTGGCACTTAGTCCTGATTACTTAACATAAACTGGATAAATTGATATTTATTAGGGATCTGAATCCTTGTTTGCAAGTTTTACTCACTGGAGTGGATCTAATTACATTTAGGAGTCCAGTTTCCCATGTTTGAGCTCAAAACCTGTTTGTTAGGTGAATACTTTTATCTTATATGCAGTTTTATAAAATCCAGTCATATCCTCAATTTGCTGAATCTGCCGTCCGTCAAAAGTAAACAACAACAGAACTGCAGTGGTCGTGACAGAGCGGCAGGACACAGCTGAAAACAGACAGGAAGTAGGGGCTGAGGAAGCAAGACAGAGGAAGGAAATCTAGAGAGAGAGAGAAAATGGGAGTAAGAATAGTTTGGATTTACATTTGCATGAGAACAGGAAACAACAAAACCAGGATTTCAGTAAAAAAAATGCCAATGATACAGTCTATTATAATTAAAAAATAAGTGATTATATTAAAGGTCACTATATTAAAGATGAATGACATAAATAAAACTCTTCAGATGGAGAAAAAATACAGTAATTCAACTTAAACAAATATTTATCCTAACATTTTCATTATAGGTGTTATACCGTCTCATTTTCCTGTTTTATTTTTTAAGCTTTTTATTTATTCATTCATTCATTCATTTATTTATGCATTTACTTTTTTTCCTTTCAATAAATCTAAGACTGATGCTGCATGAGTGACTTGATGTTTACGCGAGTTAATGTTTAAAAAATAATTGCCAATTAATTAGTAGATGACTAACTGGTAGTAGCTTCACATTTTAAGCTATTATAATAAAAAAAAAATAATATAGAAAAACCTCAGAGTTCAAACAAACATTGATTTGCAGAGAATAAAGTTTGCAGTGAAGTGGAAGAAAGTAAAAACTGTAAGCAGGGTGGAGATACTAAAGAACAGATAAGATCTATCATGGTGGCAAGCGCTCTCGTTGGAAAGTCCCGTTGTACGTTTCCGACAGCGGCAGGTGAGGAAGAAGCGAAAAGCGAATAATGTCACTTTGATAGGCGCTGGGACACCAAAGAAAAGCTCCAACTGATCAGATCTAAATAAAAGCAGGACACACACAGACTGGTTTGACAGGACAAATAAAATGAACTGCAGGTAAAATCCATACCTGGCAAAGGTTACAGGGTGGAGTTAGGTAAATATATTCTCTCAGCCGTGGACATGGATGATAAGAAGTGGAGAATGATCCACAAACATCTATTATCTCCCCTGGTCCGGCATGATGTCAGCCCTCTTCAGCTCATTTGAAAGGCAAACACAGAACACGGCAGTCCTCTTCAACCCAGACAGTCTCGGTCAAGACTTCTTTACAGAGAAACATGCTCCTGTCATGCATCTGCAGGGTGAACGGCCGTCTTATCGTCCTGCTGCTGGAATCATAAGCTGATTTACAGGCTGAGAATTCGCTGGGATGATGTATGATTAACGGAAAGCAGAGAGCGGTGGGGTTAATGCTTTTTTTTCCCCCTCTTTCTGAGAGACTGTAAATGGAAGAACTGGGGAATGTTTAGACTTTCTCTTTCATGACCCAGATTATCAGCAGCTCCTGCATCAGAATCTGGCACATTTTCTTTTTATTTTCTCTTCCTGAAGGCTTCACTTGGGTTAAGGTGGAGAGTTTATTGGTAAACCTTTGACCTGTGTGGGATATGAAACATATACACGGGAAACTTTTTATTATTATTATTGTTTAATCTGTTGTGGAAAAACCAGGCAAACTTTCTATTCAGGTTGCATTTTTACAGTATTTGCATGCCTTATTAAGTTATTTTATGTCCATATTTTAACTTAAATGAAGAAACTTGGGATCAGAACCAGTGTTAACCTCATGTACTGAGAAATGTGGCCTTATTAGCACTTAGCCGTGGCAATAGATGGCTCTTACAAGTCATTTTCAGATGACCGTCTCCACCAGGAAGCTGTTATAACTCATGTTAGTGGCTTAAATACCAGCTCAAAAAATAACTTAATATACTAATGCATTTGTGGTTTTAAAACAGTAGCATCTTCTCCTGCAGAGTCAGCTGGGTTAGCGAGTATGTGAGGACTGTCACTTACATAACTCGCAGTTATTGCATGGGAGTTGGCTGCCTTGTAGCAAATGTTATCCCCACCTGTTTAGTGATTTGGAAGCTGCAAAGTGAGCAGGTGCCGGATCGGATCATCTGTTGGGATGTTTTACTTGAAGGCATCCTTCGTCTCATGACGTCAGACTCCTCAGTGCATTAGTATGGTACTGGCGTACTGCATGTATCAGCAATCACTGTGGCTGGTTGGGAAATTTTAACATATCACTCAACCTTCATTTTTACGCCAGACTGTGAAAAATTCTTGAAAAGCAAAACAAAAACACAGATTTAGACACTCTTTAGAAAGCCATGTTTTATATTTGATATTTTTAAAAGTTTTCTAGAGTCCTCAGTGAGAATATAAAACAAAGGCAAATGACTTGGAAATGCGTCCAAGTCTGAGCAGCTACTTGACCCTGCAGCATATTAACTAATTCTCAGTCAGCTGAAAACGGTAAGCGGCTGACCTTCATCCATTTCACAAGCACAATGCAGTCGCTGTCACAGTAAACTACATTACATTTGCTGCACATGCGGCTGTGTGACTAAAGGAAACCTAGAGTAGACACACGCTGCAGTACCAAACACACTCTGAGGGCCTCATACAGGTTCTTTATCTCCGATTGCTGCTAAATAAGATTAATTCTGGTTAGTGAAGAGGTCTCAGCTGCTACATGGCTCCTCTTATTAAGTCTAAAAAAGGGACAAAAACACCACACATAAGCCTACAGTCTGCCAGGATGATTTGAATTGAAGATGAGCTGCTTTAGCTGTCCACTAGACGGGTGTGTGTGTGCGTGTGTGAGTGCATGTTTGGTGATGCTGGGGGGGTTGGGTGGGATTACCCTTCAGTGTTTTCTCATGTGACGCTCAGACCCACTGGTCAGCGTGACATTTCCCTGACAGAAACACTATTCACACACTGAAAAGGTGGTGGAACAGTGTGTGTGTGGTGGGGAGTGGGAGTAAACCCTGCTCCAGGCTAGAGATAAATCCTCCTCTGATCAGACTGTTACATCTCACTCGTTTCAGCCTCCAGGATCAGTTCACCACATGTTTATTTGTCGTGTTTAAACACAGTTTTACACTCTCGATCATCACGTTTTCCTAGCCATCGCTGCTGATACTCCTGGGAGTTTCTCTGAAGTGAGAATAAAAAATGAGCTGCATGTCTGTTGCTGCCATTTGTGCTGTTACAGCAACTATCCCAGGAAGTGGCTCACTTCCGTATTTCCTCATTTCTGCAAACACCATTCAGCTCACTGAGGCTCTCTGAGGGGAAAAGCACACAAAACAAACATCTATATAAAGCTAAATAAGCTGATATTGTTGCTGCTGCTTCTAACAGCAAGAAATCCAAGCGCTTGCAGGTTCATGGCAGGTCAGTGACATAGTTTGTCCTGAAGAATGCAGTAATCTTATTTATTCCACCATAATCCATCTGCAGATTTGATCATAATCTAAATTTGAGTAATCTTTATGAGAAATGTGCATGCAAAAACATCAGAAACCCTCAGAAAACCAGCTCGATTTGCAGCTTTTTTTGGCCTAAATGTTTGAGAAATACACACCGAGCTTCCGTAACTTCACTTTTATTCAAAAGCTCCTTCCACTTTGGAGATATTTAAATAAAAAAATACCAATGGGATAATCTGCTATTTGCTGAAGCTTCAGCCAGCACCAACATTTAAAGTGAACCGTTGTTGCTTCCATACAAGTACACATACAAGTACACATACAAGTACAAAGTACACATCAACACACTGAATGTCCTATTTTTCCTGATACACAACCAGTCATTTCATATAGTGGTGGCACACATTTTTCCCAAGGGACACATCCACTCTCCGGTTGTAATTACTGTTGTGGGAAACCACCACCCAGCTGCCAGCACCCCCTTCCCATTTCAGGTCTAAAGCCACAGTTTAACACACACAGGTCACAACCCCTCCTTGCAGCATGTGTGAATCCACAAACACGCACGCCGTCATGAAAGAATGAAGACCTATGGAAAAGTTAAGGGTCAAGCATGGCTGCAGAATCTGCAAGCAAGTCGCATCAGAGGGCAAATTTTAAGTGGGCAAAGAAGAAGAATGGCTCAATTCTGTTACAGTATGCTGCGTCTTCAAGGGAAGGAACAAACCAGCTGTGTTTGGAGGACTTTCTCAGATACTCTGTGCTCCTGTAGGAATGTAAGAGGGCACTGTAGGACTGTAGCAGGCCAGGACTTAGCCAGAGACTCCAAGACTAAACTTATTATTGGGTTCCAGACATGACAAACCCAAATGTTAATGGTTTTATGTCAATCCAGTTCTTAGGTCAGGAAAGATCTCAAAGAGATGGCTTGTGGTGGCGTCATCTAGCTCCGAGGTATTACTATAAGCAGAATATCATCACCTTAGATGTTTTTAACAGATTATTCTGAAATAATTGCAGGAATATCATTTGTATGAGAATAAATCTCACTCCCTTACTTTTAAAGACTAATAGTTGCAGGACATGGTGCCAAATGTCAAATTAGACTAAAGTAAAAGCAGCTGCAAAAACTAGAAAATCCGGATTGAAGCCACAAACAAGCGGAGGTGCTGTAATAAACTTCCATCTCCACACATTTTAATGCATTTTAAATTCAATGACAAGCTAATGTGAGAGGTAGAACACTGAAGCTTAAATGCAAGAAATATTCAAAGCTTTTTCTTCATGTCAACACAAAGAAAAAAGCTGCAAAAATCACGAGTTTGATCAAAACTGACGCTTCTTCCTTACTGAGTGAATTAAACCAGACACAACAGGTGACTCTCATTTTAAAGTGGTAATTCGCTTAAAAGGGCGTGAGTTTGTATCATACCAACACAAACAGAAAGGTTTCTGGTTTTTACCTTGTACTCAGAGACTTTCCCTTGAGGTTTTTTGAAGAAAGAGGTCCTGGCCGTGAAAAAGTACTCTTCGGAGTCTTCCTCCAAGCTGCTGTAGCCACTGCTCATCGTGCTATTCCACGTCATTTGCGGAGAAAACTCCTCTACTCGGATCCGATCGCATCAAAAAAAAAAAAAAAACTAAGCAACTTAAGCATGAAACAGATTTCAGAAACTGTTAAAAAAACAAACAAACCCCTGACTGTGTTCACAGTTTCAGAGATTTGCTGGAATGATTTCCTCCTTTAAATCCGCTCAGCTGTCTCCCAGTCGCCTGCTTTCCTCCTCTCCCGTCACGGGCTTCACTGCACCGGCATGAACAAAACTTATTGAAACGTCACCATTTTTAAAGAGGAAAACAAAAGTAATCTCCACTGAAACAAAGGAGGTCCATTTTGTAATAATTTGTAATAATTCGAAAATTTCTAAAGAAAAGTAACAGAATCCACTGAAAGTTCCTCTGAAACGACGCCTTTCCCGTTAACTGGTTAGTGCATACGGTGTTTGTGTGACAGCCAGACAGCTACAGTAAAGCACCGCCTACTATAAGTTCAACCTCCAATCACCTGCTTCATAAGTCATATAGCCACACCCCAAACAACAGGCTAACCAATCAGAGCTCAGATACTAGTTTAAGTAGCGCATAATAATAAAAAGAAGAAAAATGGGGAAAACATAGAAACGCCAAAATCGGCGACTGTCCTATTATTACGCCACATTTTTAAAGTATTGAAAATAAATACTTTAGAAAATCCTGTTGAAAAAAACCCCACAAAGACTACAAAATTATAAGTAAAAAAAACAAAAAACAAACCCAAATATAAATAATTACAAAAACATAGATCACAAGTACAGTGAGATCACAATAAGAGACAATATTATCAATACTGAACAAAAATGACCAAAAATATATTTAAAATATGCACAATAGGCAAAATGACCATGGACAAGAAAATTTAAACAAAACAATGCATTGTTATGAAAATGCAAAATAACTAAAGTTTTGCTAAAACAACAAGAAAGAGATGCAAAATTAACACAAAGTAAACACAAAGTAAAATGTTGCAACACATCTACAAGAAGGCCCCCATACAGACTGAAACAACCACAAACGGTATGTGTTTAGGTTTTCATTGTTGTGTGTCTGTCAGGCTTGGTGTCTTTCGCCTCAGTGTGAGTGAGTAATGGCTTCTTGAAATACCCAGAGGCAAAATTTGAGGCATTTCTTTGCTTTGGTTCAGTTCACCTGGGTAACTTTGACGAAACCTCAGTAAATTCAAAATACTGAAATACAACCCACACATGAAAATAAGGTTACCAGCATCTCTAAAAACAAGGCCAGGGGGTCACTGCGGACCAGCGTGCTGCTACTGATGCTTTTCCCCCTCATTTAATGTCAGATAGATATCTCTAAAATACATAAATAAGCCAGAAAGCAGTCTTACCTCAATCAACAGGCAACAAACCAGTGCAAACTTTCTAAGCTTTTTCCTCTGCAGCATGCTTTCCCTGCCCTAACTAGCATCAAGTAAGCCCAAAATACAGGCACCAAACAGATTTAATAGCTACTGTTGCTGGACTGACGCATTCAGCGTGTGTTTAATTGCAAAGTCCTACGTAGGCAACTTTTATTTTTGGGTGGAACTGGACTTTTCACACTTTCTGGCAGAATCACTTCTAGTTGCTTTCATATCTGTTCATGCATGGGGGGGGTTAACTGCTTTCATCATTGTTGAATCAAGTGAAGAAGTTCATTAAAAACACAAGACAACTTCTGAATGTCTTAATCAACGCAGAGCCAGAGCCACTTAAAAAAGGATTTCTCCTTTCTTCTTTGCTTTTAAATCCACTGTGAAGAGTATCTGGAGCCCTTAAGGTGTTTGCTAATGCTCACTTTGTTCACTCAATAAACCTGAGAAGAGGCCTAAGGGGAGAAGAGGGTTATATGTCCATTCCAGTTTGACTTCATAGACAGTCCCAACAACAGAAAAAACACTCCCAAAGACAGAAACCAGAAGACTAACAGCCATAGCACTTAGAAAGTATCTTGAGGAACAACAGCCATGCATCTTTTTATCTGAGATGTCTTGTGGCCATGTGGATGTTTGCCATGGACAATGAGAGGTTCTGAATGAAATCCGCCAAACCCAAATGAGAAGTTTTCACGTGGTGTGGTTTGGATCTATCAGAAAATGATGTTTTGGTTCAAAGAAAAGCCAAACATTTACCCTTTTTACAGACAGAAAGTACCATACTTGTGCATAAAAATAAAGCCATCTAAATGCATCACTGTAGAAAACAAGTTTGTCATTGAAGCATACAAAAATATTTTGTTTTTTTCTGCTTCAACATCTATGTGTGGAACAAAACCTAATCTAAAAAGACCTGTAACATCCTTAGCAGAGAATAAGAAGTCCATTAAAACACATTTCTACAAAATCTAACATTTTCAGTTGATGATGCCACAGGAACGGGAACAGTTCATTCAACAGATGCAATGTATTTATATAAACATTTAAAAGCTACAGATCTCCAAGTAGTGCCGAATGGCGAATCAGTATGTTTCATTATTTAGAAAGCTATTATTTGTAAGAAACTGAACCCTGATCAAGTTGATGAAAACAGAATAGAAAACAATGACGTGATGGTGAAGTGAGGGATAAGTCCCGAGTACGGTGGCTGGGAAGTGCAAAACAAATTCAAATTTCAAAACCACATTTCAAAATTCAAAAACAGAAATTGCATTTTAAAAACCAATTCACAATTTTAAAAAAAATCTCAATAAAAAAAAAAAACAAGTTTAAATTTTAAAAAACAAATTCAAATTAAAAAAAAATAGCCTTTTTAGAAAACAAATGTACATTTTTAGAAAAAAAATAAAACTAAGAAAACAAATTCCTAATTGAGGAAACAAATTTATATTTCAGGAAACTCTTTTAAAAGAGCAGAGAAAATTTACCATTGGCAGAACACTTTTGCAAATCCCGAAACAAGTTAACAAAAGGCAGCTTTACACAGAAAGGGAGGGACTTGCAGGTTCAATTCCTATTTTTCCCAAGTGAGGTAAGGATGAAGATCCAAAGGCAAATCAGTGCCGCATCGGCAGTGTTGCAGACTCTGCTATGTCTTATACCAGGGGTGGGGAACCATGGTTCTCCTTCTGAAAGTTTTCAATGTCTCCCTGTTTCAACACACCAGATTCAAATGAATGAATCAATGTGCAGATCTTATTTAGCTGTTGGATCCATTTGGTTTGAAACAGGTGTGCTGGACCAGGAATACATGGAAAACCTGCAAGGTCCAGCCTTCGAAAACCAGGGTTCCACATCCCTATCTTACACGATAAAGTAGGGATGCCCAGGTCCAGTTGTCGAGATCTACCATCTTACAACATCAATGTTCAGTTATTAGTTCTGAAATCTTCCAGTGATAGCCCATTATCAATGTTAGACATTAATAACCTGGGTAAAATCTCAGAAAATTAGAATATCATTAAAAAAGTTCAATATTTTTTTGTCACTCATTTCAGAATGTGAAACCCATATATTTTATAGATTCATCATAGACTGAAACATTTCAAACATTTATTTCTTGTCCAGCGTGAAGTTTCCACAGTCAGTGATGGTTTGGGGAGCCATGTCATCTGCTGGTGTTGGTCCACTGTGTTTTCTGAAGCGCACAGTCAACACAGCCATTCACCAGGACATTTTAGAGCACTTCATGCTTCCCTCTGCTGACAAGCTTTATGAAGATGCAGATTTAATTTTCCAGCAGGACTTGGCATCTGCCTACACTGCCAAAGGTACCAAAAGCTGCTTCAATGACCATGGTGTTACTGTGCTTGATTGGCCAACAAACTCACCTGACCTGAACCCCATAGAGAATCTGTGGGGTGTTGTCAAGAGCAAGATGAGAGACACCAGACCCAAATATGTAATGACCTGAAGGCTGCTATCAAAGCAACCTTGGCTTCCAATACACCTGAGCAGCGCCACACGCTGATCGCTTCCATTGCCACACCGCATGGCAGTAATTGCAGTAATTCACGCAAAAAGGAGGCCCAACCAAGTATTGAGTGCACGGAAATTAACATAATTTTCAGAAGCCTGACATTTCTGTTTAAAAATTTTTTTTTTTCATTGATCTTATGCAATATTCTAATTTTCTAAAACACTGCATTTTGGGTTTTCATTATCTATAAGCCACAATCATCAAAATTTCAGGAAATGTTTGAAATGTTTGTAATGAATCTAAATAATATATTGGTTTCACATTCTGAAATGAGTGACGAAAAATACTGAACTTTTTCATAATATTCAAATTTTCTGAGATGTACCTGTATTAATTATGGCTAATGACTAGACTAGCTCCTACAAAACCACTTAACACATATAAGACTGAACTCCCAATGTACTACAAATCCACTGGTTAACTGCCATCATGTAAAACAAACACATATCTATTCATTCATTCATTCATTATCCTGACCGCTTGGTCCGATGAATGGTCACTGGGAAGCTGGAGCCTATCCCAGCAGTCTTTGGGCAAAGGCAGGGTACACCCTGGACAGCTCACCAGTCCATCGCAGGGCATAAACACATATTATAATGTAATAAATATTTATAAATTGGTATTTGTGTTATTCTGTTACAGCCATCATAAATGAAAAATTGAACTATAAAAACTCTTTTTTTGCTTGTTTATTTGTATCAGACTGTAAAACATGCTTATTTCTGCAGTAAGCTGAGGGCATTGTAAAACGGCATACATAAAGATTTTTATTTTTCACAAATAAAGTACCAACATATGATTTTCTGCATCTGTCAAGCTTTAGCGAGTCTCTTCTCGACATGCTGCTGGTAATTTTTCTACAACTCATAGATGCCCTGTTTCACAATGTGCTTGTAATAAGTTTTATAGCAGTATGAGTTATAAAACATAGCCAAGTTGTCGTCATTCAGTTCCATAAAACATGGATTAGCTTCAAAAGCACTGAAAGAGTATTATGCTCTATGTTTAGGCAACTTGACAGACTTACTTTTGTGGTTGTAAAAAGGCTCAAAGATTCACTCACACTTTAGCAGGCAGTCTTAAAGGCCCTTATACCATCCCCTCATGGGCCAACAAATGGAAACTATTAGTGAGCAGCGCAGCAATTTAAAGGGACTTCTTTTTGAGGCTACTTTCACCATGTTTCTTAAATGAACATGAAGTCAAAAGGTTTTCATGTAAGAGTAGCAGCCCACCCAGCTGCAAGAAAGCCACAAATATCAGCAATGGAGGTTCAGCTGTAGAGGGAAATCTACAGTACATCTGCAATAAATCAAGCCTAACCCACTCATACACACACTTACACACACATGCAACAGTAGCAGCAGCCACTGGACACACTGGGAGATTTTTAGACATGCAGGCTCTAATTTCAAACCAGAAGGGTTAGAAACGGGACCACAGAAAAATATGGCACATGTGGAGAAGCCAAACCCAAATCTGCTTCCTTAAAATGCTGCAAAGATACATATAAACACACATTCAAACACACGGATAAGCATTCATCTCCTCTGGTATGTCTAGCTTCCTGCGTGGATGAACTCACTGTCAGCAGAAAAGCTTCATTAATTCATTATTTCTTGGTGGCGTAGAGGTTTAAGACTTCATTACTGGTGATTCTTTGTTTTGTAGATTATCTATTAGACCTTTGATAATGCCAACAATGGTGTTAAAATCTGAATACATACCAGAGTATTTACGGCATTGTTATGCCAACATGCTAATTAAGTGGCGATATTTGGCCTCTTTGTCTTGCCATAACAAATGTATGTGGCTGCATGTGCAGGGCGACACACACTCTTTAGGGTCAACTCCTGCAGGATTCCTGCAAGTGGCCCCAGTGGGAGTGTGTGAAGCCAGTCCTGACATTTTTTTCACACACGTGAAACTTCATTCTCATATATCCAGTTTAACTGGACCGAGCCACACCCAGGGCAAACACTGACACTCATGTGTGCAGAGATCTGTGTGTGTGTGTTCACTGATGTTAATCCTCTGTCCAGTCAGTTTGGCCCAGAGCCAGTCTGGTTGAACATTACTGGCATTCCAGTGCAGACAGCTACTAACATACATACAGCCGCTGCACAGAGAGTCTGAGGAGGGATTAAAAGCAGCTTGGCATCGAAACGGGCTTGGTTCGTACTGTGCAGTTGATTTGGAGAGGGAATGTGTGGAAAAAGAGAGCTGGGGATGGGAAGCAGCAAAGGTCCTGGAAGTCAACCCAGAATCTCAGCTGCTGAGGGCATTTGATCCCGTTTGGTATGCACCCTCTCATTCCCCGCATGGAGCAAGTTTCGGCTATTAAACACTGCTTTGTGGCTTTTTCTTCCTCTTAAATCCTCAGTCAAACCGTTCCCACAAACATTAAACTTACATGAAAGTTATTAATCTTAATGTGTAGTTTGTTAACATCTGGTAGCAGAATAAAAACAAAGTATTACAGTCTGTACCAGCCTTTTCCACGTTACTTTTAAAGGCGGTGGCAGCGTTGACTGTCAGATTTTTGTATGCACTTCCAAAACCCAAATAAAATAAAAAGGGAAAGGATTTAGAAAATTACAAATAATTTTTTTTTTTAAATAAAAGGCTGAATCATTATACAATTGTTTCAGTTAACAAAAACCAACAAAACGCCTGAAAGTGGTAAAAAAAAAAAATTTCATCCTGTCTCACAACACCTGACACTGATTTCCATCCAAAAAAAACATCGGATGTGACATAAATTACCTGTCTTCCCTCACCGTTCTCACACTCAAAGAGCTAAATAACAGACTTTAAATAAAAATATATCTGTGTAATATAACATAATATACTAAAATATAATACAAAAAATAATTTAACGTAAATAACAGCCTTTTCTCATAAAAGAAAACAAAAACATAAATGGCCTCTACACAGCCATATAGTCACAGCTACAGAGATGGAGAGGCTTTTTTCAGTAAGAACTCTGGTTAGATGACACAGATTATCTGCAGATACACATTATATACATTCTGACGCGGAGTATCATATTTCTAACACATCTGGCAGCGCTGGTCAGTGCCAGTTTTGTTTTGTTTTTTTCCTATTTATTGAGAATTAAGAATAAAACTGCAATTTCCTGCAACACTGTCACGTTTATATACAGAAGATATGTATATTTGGTGTCTCACGCGGTTATTTCACAGATAAATTAAGAAAATAAATCACATAATAGTTGAAAATGTGGACACAAAGTCCTTTTTTTTTTAAAACTCAGGCCAAAACTGTTTCTTATACCTGAATAAAAAGTTAAATTATTCCAACCTGACCAAACCTGCAGGGACATCCAAAAACTTATTTTTGTTGTTCTGTACAAATCCAAGTCTAATTAAAAACTTGAGCCAATAATGTAATAATAAATACAATATAATAATAAAATAATATTATATACATAAAAATTATTTAAAAAATCATTTCTTGAATGAGAAAAACAGGATATGGTATACAAACATAAAAAATAAAATAATAAAATAGAAACAAACAAAAAGACTAAAGAAACAGAAATCTATATAAGACTGGAAACTGGTGGATGTCACTAACATGATTTATATTTACAGTTATTTGTCTATCATCTTAAATTAGCTGCCTTATTTAATTACATTTTAACATTTGATCATATTATTAAATAGGAGAACTGTAAAACCTTAATTCTCTTTGTCAATCATATGAAATTATTCTATTATTAGAGTGTTTCAGTTTCCATGACTAGAACAAGTCCTGTGGGAAAATCTGCCTGCAGTTAAATGTCTAGTTAAACATTAATTCAGTTTCAAAGCAGACCAAGCTGTTACAGACATCAGTGTCTCTTCACAGATGTTGAGTTTGACTGCATCAAAGCGTGCGCTCCGTGCGCACAAATGAGTTGAAGTTCACCAAAATCTGACGTCATACTACATGCT
Organism: Telmatherina bonti; assembly: GCF_933228915.1. Taxonomy (NCBI): domain Eukaryota; kingdom Metazoa; phylum Chordata; class Actinopteri; order Atheriniformes; family Telmatherinidae; genus Telmatherina; species Telmatherina bonti. The sequence goes on along the minus strand of NC_136632.1, from coordinate 22,116,464 downwards.
CACCGTTAGTTTGTAATGGACAGAAATGCTAACCTTTCTCAGCAAACACAGTCTGTACAGAGTTACAGCGCCATTATAGCTACAGTCTGGAGAAGAGCAATGAAGGAGGATGGATGGCTTGACAAAATGTTGGACTTTTTTTTTTCTAGCCAAACAGCAATAGTCAGCACTACTTTAACAATCATAAATAGCTTCAAATCATTGTAATGAAATTTAACTTTAAAAGGCCTTAAAGGTCAATCTGTGAGGAATGTGTTGGATTTGGAAAACAGCATCAAGACAGAAAAGAAGAAGATGCAGAAACAAAATGAGCAAACTATGAAAAAAATTCCCTTGGAGCTCTAACGACCTTCCCTCTAGAGATGCTATTATCTTGTGTGAGTGTCATTTGTGCATTATGTGTTGTCTCTTTTCCGCAGGGTGTGCTTGTTGTCTAATTAAAAGGCAGAGGTCCGGTGGATGGTGGGTATTTGTGGTTTATAAGTACTGTAAAAGTAGGAACCAGTGCAGAGGGTGTGTTTTTGTTGGGAAACTCCCATCATCAAAAGAGAAACTGGATGGCGGACAAAGGTTTTCACAAAACCTTTTACACAAAAGGGCAAAATAAACCACATAAAGAGAGAAAAACATGTAAGTAGTCACATAAAGGATCTTTGTCCTTTTCCTTTCGTGCTTGTGTACATGATGACCTGTGGAAGTGTACTGGTAAATGTTTCTGAGCTGGTGGTGTGCTTTTGCACATGACTTCAGAGCTCTGGATGATTTTTTAATCTTCACTGAAACTGGAACAAATAACCTTTAGATAAATTCAAATAAAAAACCTGAAAGTATACATGAGGCCCTGAGTGGAACCAGTTTTCAGCCCTGGAGTTTGACAATTAAAACCAGTCCACCTTGTTTTAATGTGGAATAAACAGGATTAATAAAACATATTCCACAAACTTCCCGATTAGCTGCTCCAAACAATCTGATCTAGACAAAACTAAAGTCACTGCTCCGAGCATAACCAGTTCGGTGTGTTTCCTATACGGACAACTAAAGATTTCTTTCTTGTTTGACCATGAATATTTTTAGTATTGAGTTCTAACTGGCCCTGCGATGGACCAGCGAGCTGTCCCGGGTGTACCCCGCCTTTCACCCAAAGACTGCTGGGATAGGCTCCAGCTTCCCCACAACCCTTCATCGGACTAAGTGGTTTGGATAATATATGAATGAACGAGTTAAAACTGATGCACATGTTGGCAAGCAGCTCTGTTGTCACCACTGGCTCTTTTCCACCCAATGGCTCCACTGGGAGGGAGCAGTTTGGTCTGGTAAACCCTGATCTCTGCAGTGTTTCCACAGCTGACCGTAAGCTGACCTGGTACGACAGGGAGTAGCAGACAAATAGCGATAGTTGTGTCAGCTACCTATCAACGCAAAGTTGCACAACGGCATCCTAACAAAGCGTTACAGAAACAAGGGAGGAGAATGCAAAAGGTTGTGCTTCACATAACAACAAAAACCAAGTTCACATGAGAAAAATAAAAGTAATTTAAACTCAGTAGATCATCATGACAGTCGGGAAGTTCCAGTGACTTTCAGACGGAGCCATGCAGCTCTCTGCGTGCTCTTTGTAGCACTACAGCACACGTGTTTGTAAGTGTGTGTAGACGCTCTTGTTTCTGTGTTGTAGGCGTCAAATGTCTAACCTGAGTATCAAGTTGCCTTTGGGACTCATTAAGCACAATGTGTGAGATGCACATTGTGCTTAATGTCTTGGGAGAGTCGGTTGCAGGGTGCTTTTGGAATTAGAAGCTCCTAGTCATTATTTAGAGTGGTGTGCCTGCATCCTGTGTTTTACACCAGGAAACCCAGTACATCATCCTGACAGACAAAACACCAAGTGTCTCTCATGATCAAAGAGCAGAGGAATGCAGTTTGAGTATCACGTGCAGGTTCGGCGTATCAGATAATGACCGACAGGCCGTGAGAGCAGGCATGAAGGCTGAAACGCAGACACTGCAGCTGTGTAGGTTCCACTGGAGCTGTGCTAGACGGCTACTGATGATTAATGTGGGAATGATGGGGAGGGTTCAAGGAGGAAAGCACACTGGACTTAAGGTCAGACATGGTGCAAACTGATCAGAGATTTTATATATAGGAAAACAAAAATGATCGCGATGGATTACTGTTCATTTACAAATAAATAAGATTCAAGTCACAATTTTAAAGAGATGCTTCCTTTCTTCCAACCGTGTTTCTGCATCCATGTGTTTTATCAGTGGTTCAGCAAGACACAAGCTATTCCTCCTAGCCTTCAACGCAGCGAAATTTCTTTTCAGACGGAATGATAAAGGCTTGATTTAGCAGTTTTTCATCCACTTTATGGAAAATTTACATGCAAACAGCAACAAAAGTAATAAAACAAGGAGCCTGGTAGCTGTTTTTCTTAAATACATTTTCACTTGAATGTGTTTGTAGTTTGTTTGTAGTGATCAATGATTAGCATCGCTGTCAGTTTCGCAACCTGTTCAGAACTTCACTTATCCAAATTCATCATGATACAGTCCTGCAGTGAAAATTTACATTTTTAACACACTTTTGGAAATTCATACGGCACAGTTTTATCTGCAATGAGACAGAATCTCGTCAGAGCTAACACACATCTGATTGCTTATGACGCATCTAAACATGCATCTATGTGGTAAAAAGCCTCATCTTCAGAGAAAAACACTCATCAGCCACAAACTAAGGTTCACTAAGTTGTGTGTTTCACACTGATGAAAGCAACTTGGTTAGCAACAAATACCAAAACAGCACAATTTGACTGACCTCACCTTCCCTGTGTCATCATGTCAGGAATCTTGTGGTGTGATTGGGCTCGATTAAAAGTGCACAGGCCCCTGGGCCCAGAGTGTTCCAGAGACCCAGTTCCACAACATAACATTGTAAAAATTGAGAATGATACACTGTGAAATGAGTTTTCTAACATCTCTCAGCCAGTAGTACCAATAGCAGTGCACTAGACACTGTGGTGGAACTATCTAGCTTTTATATACATTTTATTTCATGTCTAAACTGCTGAAATATGCCCTACATGGGCCCCACAAGGGCCCCCAATGGGTGAGGCCCCTGGGCCCATGCCTATATTGCCCATTGGATAATCTGGCCTTACCGTGTGAACATATCAAAGTACAACAGCAATTGAATATAAAGGTTTTTTTAGGGGTTTATAAATGTCTTAATGGTGTTGGGCCTTCTTATTTGTCAGACCTGCTCTTAAACGATGAACATTAAGGACCCTGAGGTCCTCTGGTATCGCCCTCTTAACCATTCTTAAGTGAGAACTAAAGCTTAAAGTGGAACTATTATGTGCATTTCAGGCTAATTTATTTTTATTTCTGAGACCAGAAGGGCTGGGATTGATCAAGTTATTGTCACAAATGGCTTTATTTACTTCAGACCGACCCTCTCCGTAGGCTGTCAGATCAGACTGCGGGCAAAACGAGTGGATTGAGACTCTTCTGCATTAAGCCCCGCCTCCCGCCACTGCACTACATCGGGAGCGCGCACCGCACCTGCTTTCACCGTCATTGTAACATCTCATAAACAGAAGGATTAGGCTAATATGAACTCAATAAAAAAACAAAATACAATGTCAACACATAGCATACAGCCCTACATGTTGGAACCTGAATCAGAGCCTGAAAACAAAGTGGAAAACAGCAACCCACAGCAACGAATGCAGCAGGATGTCTCTCTTTGGTAAACTCACCAGCCATCGTTGGAAATAACTTTATCCCACGTTTTCCACCCGCCTGATGTATTTGTACATGCCCTTGTTAACCAGTAGAAGGCAACCAATCACCGAACCTTATCCCCCGGGACGTCACAAGGATTTCCAAGTAGAAAAAACTCTAAAACGTTGCCATGGAAACCGAACAGACAGCGTGCTGGAACTCAAACTCAAACATGGGTTTAGGTGATAAAAAACAGTGTCGTTCACATGTCTGATGAGGATTCAACACTGTAACAATGTAGAAAAGCTCAGAAAACTCCAAATACCATAATAGCATCTCTTTAAGGTGGGGCCTCGTTCCACCACTCAGGGCTGCAGACACTGGTGATGTTTTTAGGGCTCATCTGCATCAGCCTTTTGATTAGAATCGGAGTCCATTTGCTTGGAAAGTCCGCTTCGTTTGGGGAACTACAAAAAAAGTCACTTCCTGCATGTGACATAGCATTGCATCGTGGGTAAATACATATTGATCGCATTAAGAGTCCTCTGCCTAGTCTGTTGTTGATACTGCGGTCATTGTTGCAGTGTTTTTCTGCTGTATATTTTAATAAAAACCCAAAACAGCAATAGTTTTGTCTCCATGTTTAGCTCCCAAGGGAAGAGTTTTCTTCTCCATGTGAGTCTTGTCGTCTCTTTTGCTAGATACTAGTGCAGCGCCACCTTTGGTGGGAATGAGGATTTATTAAAGATTTGGCGCGTTTGACCAAAGTGCAGCGTCAACATGACCTCGGTCTGCATGGATACATCCTCCTACAACTGAGCCGAGTCTCCAATCGTACCGAGTCTACCAGACTATCCTGATGTGAATGCAACCTTAAAAGAGGCTCAAAACCTACATTTTTAATAGAGCTTTTAACTGGATTTTTATTCATTTATTTTTGTTTAGTATCTTATTTTATTAGATTTCATAACAATCTCTTCATAAAGTCATTAATGGTGTTCTCACACTTGTTCCTAGCTCCTGTTCTTATTGCTTTTGATGTTGATTTTTATATTCGTTTCTAGATTTTAATACTTCTGAACTCCAATGTTTTCCTCATGGGGATCCTAGACAGCAGAAGCTTTGTCTGCCTGGTCTGCAGGATTGTTTCCTCGGGTGGTTGGGGGTCCTGCACTGCAGCCCTAAGGCTGTGGTGTGGATCATACTACCTAACAGCAGTGTCAAGCCAGATATTTTATTTCTATTTCTATAATTTCTATTCAAACAATTTTATTTCTAATTCATGTTTAGAGGGAGGGAGGGAGTCTATTTTTTGAGTGTGTGTGCTTGCATGTGTGAAGGAGATTGTTATGTGGTCTGTGTTTTTAAATGAATACTTTGGCATGTGAAGGCTTTATTTTATTATGTAATATTTTTAATAAGTCCTTTGTGTTGCTGGTTGCATGAAAAGTGCTTTAATAATAAAACTTGATTTGATTTGATTTAAGTCATCAGTGTGATGCGATTTGAATGAGCAGATATGGTGTTTTCCAGTCTGACTTAGTTTTTTATGTACTAACATAAACTCATGCAGTTTTGTGTATCAAGTTTGCAGCTGTTGTGAAATTTTGCAGTCATGTTTTGTGTGTTTGTGGTAAAAATGTTGACATATTGATGATGGTGTTAATTCTGTTGTGCTTTCTTTAGTTGTTCTGTATTGAGCAGAGCAAATATATGATAAACACCTTGTACTGTATGCACATTATACTGTGGGGGAAAATTCCATGTGGACCATATTTTAGTGGGCAAATAGTATATTTTTGTATATAAGAAGTGAATGCAGATGAAAAAACCTCCAAGATAAAAAAAATCCCTGCCAGATATTTTGAGGTTGGCGACATCTGAAAAGATGTTTTCAGTGAGCCAGCAGCACACAGCGCTGCATCAGAGCATATTACAGCCTAATTAAGAGACTTTTTAGAGGTTTTTATGGGCAGTGTTCCAATAACGCTACATAAACCCTTTTAGACCATTGTTTTTGTATGACTTTTACAAACCTGGGTCACCTCAGCGCATGACTGGTAATGAAAATAAGCCCAAAAGTGATTGGGAGAAACATTTGTCTGAACTGGAAATGTTTGGGAAATAATTATGTTCCAGTATCTCGAGTGAGAAAATATCTTCTATCATTCTGCACACTTTGCAGGGACTGAGCAGTTAATGCACTTTAGCTTTTCTTAAAACAACACAGTGACACACTCCACCTCTTTAAAAACGCCCTGCTAAGCCTGTCTCGCTGAAATGATAGTATTCTCATACCGATGGCTGGTGCATGAGCACTAGGTCATTTGGCAGAAACGGTGCTTTCAGTTAGAATAATATTTTCTGCTGAACACAGAATTAAACAATCTAACAGGATAAAGCAGCTGGTTTGAACCCACTCTGTGTTCTGGAGCAGCACAATACAGAATCGTTTAAGACAGTCACCAGTCAAACATCCTCCAGGTTTAATATGATTTACTGGCATAATAATCCTTTCTGCCCTGTAAATACCATCTGATGCTATCTGTACTCATATAGTACTCAGCTCCAAATACTGGAGGTGCTGATGGTTTTCTTGCCATGCAGGTTTGTTCTCCTATACTTTATAGGAAGAAATAAGCAGATATCTACTCATTTAATTTAGCCTGAATCGAATAGCAGGCTGCATGAAAGCTGAATGTGGGTCATTTCCAGTGAACTCTCATCCTGTTTGCCCAGTATCTCGGGTTGAGATCATCCATCGGGATAACGACAGGATCCAAGATAAAACCCAAGCAAACAGACACTGTGCCAGATGAAATGAACTCACCCTGAAGTCCCACCCTGATAGAAATCTTTCTTTTACTTTGAACCTCCCATACAGAGCAGAGAAATACGCCTTGATGCACTCTTCCTGACTCCTGCACAAGATTCAAATGGGTTAGATTTCAAGATTATGTAGTCAAAAGTGTGGCAACAGATCTGCAGACTGGTTTTAGCCTGTTATCATGTGTGGGCATATAAATACGCAAACACATCTTGTGTCAAGTCTTTGATTCCCACAGAGCAGACATGTTCAACTGCTCATTATTATGATATTTTTGGAAACTCTCCATAGGATAAATGTAAAGAAGGTGAAGATGGACAATTAGTGGTGTTGCCATAAATGGTATTGATCAAGAATTAGACAAAGCTTATCCAATTAGCAGAATTTCAAATCACTATTTGTTTTAAACACTTAAACTCAGACAGTTTATTAGCCTCCTTGCTAGTTATGGGCTCCCTTGATTCCCGGTGGCTGAGATTCAACAAGGTGTTGTAAACAGTTTTCAGACTTGGCTACATACTGACAAGTTAACATCACAAGGTTGTTGCAGTTTTGTCTACAGCTATGTTGAATGCAACCACATCCTGAATGGGCTCTACTGGATTGAGATCTGGTGACTGTGGAGGCCACTGGAGGACAACTGGAGTCTCCTACTTTTTCATATAAAAGCATTTAATCTCAGCTCTTTGTGTACATTTGAACTTGGCTGCACACTTGGTCTTGTCCGGACACGTTGGCAACCAAATATAAGGAAAACGAGTGGGACCCGTCTGTTGTTGAGTCTCTCAGCTTCAGACTGGTGCTTTCTTTTTGCAACAGGCAGCTGATGATGTGGGAGCTTTGTCTGTCAGACCAGCATCTGACTGAGGAGTTAATCCACAAAGATTACAGTTCAACACTGTTATAATCATCCCTCTGTTTCTCCCTACATGCTGTTTATGATTCTGTCTGCTTATATTTTCACAATGGAGGATGTGGATACAATCATGATAGAAAGCACAACAGTACTTGGCCAGTTTGCCACATCACATTTTGTCTTATTATATAAAAACTAATGTACGACTGAAATAGCTGGATTGCTAATCAATACAGTATATCTTGTTTGACACGTCTTTATGTTTTTCCAAGATAAACTTGATAAAAACATCTGCATTAATTGCAGTCAGGATTAGATCAATGTTACCAAAAGCTGGTCAAATCAATGAGCCTATGTTAGTATCTGAGGGTGAAAGAAACATTTCTGCCCTCAGTTGTTGCTATTATGGTGATATCTTGATCGGTCTAGGGATAAACAACATTACTGGGCCTTTAGCAGAGTCTGCAGACATCTAGTAAGACAAAGTTTACCTTCAGGTAAACATTAAGCAGAAACCTGAAAGCTTACATGAGCTCATGTTTTAACAGATAAGTAGAGTTTAATGACCTCTTAAAACAAAAATCCATCTTTAAACAGCCATAAAAATGCCTTATTGTAGTTAACGATGTCCACATAATCCATCTTGAACTGTTCAAAACAGCTAAATATGAGTTTACGTCTTCAAAACATCCCAATCAGTCCAACCCTCCCCTTAATGACAGAGCATTTATGGTTTCTGTGGTAATTGTAATGTTTCATTTCATTTTAAAATGACTATTTGTGGGTTTAACAAATGTTTTTCTGTGGAACACATGTTTTTAAGGTATCAGTATTATAATTTTCTTCCCAGCTTGGGTTAAAATACCAAGATAAAATCAAATATTTAAATCGGAAAATCTTGCAGAAGAAGCTTGTTCTTAAACTATCTTTTCCATCTCTACATCTTCCGATCAGCAAAAGTAAGGTTTGTCTGCTGTGTAAACATAATTTATCTGAACAATTGTGGCTTTTTTCTCAGTTTCTTAGTCCATGTCCTCCTCTGGGTTCGGCAGGTAGGCCTTCACTGTTTGTCTTCTCCTTAACACAAAAGGTGGCTGATTGGAGCACTGCTGGAAGGAAGGATTAGTACAGATACACGAAGAGGAAGAGCTGCACAAGAAGCAGATGGTGATGATGTCTGTTTACAAGAACAGCAGTATGAATCCAGATGTGTGCGTCTAACAGGACAGGATAGTGTGGTGGAGTCAGATCTGAGGTCTTTAGGATTATTGTTGGTCTGTGAGTTGCTTCAAGTGTTGTGCCTTCATAAACCATCAAACCTTTCCATCCAGCGATGGATTTACATTATTTATATATTCCTATTTACAATTAGTTAAGAAAAAATGTATTTATACAGTGAAATATCTAAAAATGACAATATTTTTCTCAGTATGACCTTTGCCTCGAAGTTATTAAGTCCAAAGCTGAGCCTTCAGTTTTACTGTCTGGAAAGGTAGCTTAGCATGAACACTAAATAAGGGTAAACAGCTAATAATGTAAAGCAGTTTGCATTTGACATAAGTAAAACTCTCTGGTACTCTCTGGCCACATAAACACTGATAAGGTATTGTTCTCACTTTTAATAATGAAACTAAAGATGTTCTTGCTGGTTATTGTTACTTTTAGATGGCAAACTTGCTAGCCATTTCACCCAGTACCCTGTGTTTATGCTAAGCTAAGCTAACGCCCAGCTCCATATTCAGTTACTCTCAACAATCACATGCATTTAATAACATTCAGTCAAGAACGTTAAACAGAACATCCTGTATACGTTGAGAAATACAATGGTAAATAACTTTGTGTTCTTTACTGAACCAATGCAAACTCTGACTTACTTGGAAAAAAACACTGACAATGAACTGGGGAGCGTGTGCTGTTTTGGTTGTGTTATAATATTGTTGAGCGGTGAACCATTTAGAATAACAGTTTGTGGGTTGTTTTTTTTTAAGTTCAAGTGATTTAGAGGTGGCATTTATAAGTTTTAGCTTCAGGGCAAGTGGGTGTTTTTGCTGAATTTCCACATTTTGTCACCACAATGATGTCTTGGTTTGATAACTTTCTTATTTCAACTGAGAAGTAGCTGCTTATTCATGCACAGAGACACAATCATAAGCAAATGCGGCTTAGATAAGAGGCAAATTATTTGGTATAATAAAGATAAACGTTAAAGAAAATCTGCCCTCAATTTGGAAGAACTGCTAAAACAAATCCAGTTTCTGTAGATTTTTAGGGTCGGTAAGTTTTCAACCTTTAAACAGTGATAATGCTTTACAAAATGTTCAAAAACAGTCACTAGTGTTTCCTAATTGTTCCATCTAACAATATAGAGGAAATGGCCTTGACTTCACTAAACCTGAAAACCTTTAATACATCTGCAGGCCTTCGATTTGACTTTTTGGGACCTGATTTAAGTGAAAGTGAAGGAAATCCAAATGCCATTGAAATGAAAAGTCTGCCTATAATTCGCAATGGGACAGTCACAGCTGAATCCCAAAGACATCATCACAAAGTGGGAACACAGAACATTTACTAATGGACATATTTTTCTTCAAACACTAATTTTTTTCCATTATAAATTTTGAAATTACTTATGGTAATCATTTAAATAAAGCTCAAAATATTATAAAAGCCTAATGAGAAATGTAGACAGACAGAAACTACTATATTAGGCTTTCTCATTGGAATACAGTGGGTTTCGGAGTCCAGGCAAACATATCAAGTCTAGAATGGCATGACAGAATTGATCTATGCATATAAATTGTCCAACACTACAAAAGACAGAAAGTCCGAGGTAAAATCATAAACTCTGGTTAGAGATAACAGTTGTAGTACATGCTAAAGGTCAAGGCGAGACACAGAAAAAAGGATATCATGAAAGATAATAAATGGAAATCTGTTTTGCATATCTTAAATGTAAGAAATGACTCAACATTTTGTCAGACAAATGCTTTTCTTAATTGTTTCTTACATCTTCCTGTGTGTGTTTGCAGATGAATATTTACCAGAGTATTACATCTCTGATTCAAGCCTCCAGCTGTTAATGAGTAACCATAAAACCCAGTGGAAAAACACATCAAATATCCTTTTGTGTCTTTCAAAGTAACTTTTAAACAATTGTGTTCTCAGTTTTCTTGAATGTGCATCATTAAGCCTTCCATGATAATCCATGCTAATGATTCCCATTAAAACTCCCTAATATATCTTTATTTGAATAAATAGAAAAACATCGACATAACAGAAGAGCAACTTTTAGGAACCTCACTCCTCATCAATTTTCCTTAGCAGATATAAATATTCTTGATATCCTCATGTTTTTTTCAGATTAATATTATCTACACACTGGTAGGATAACATAGCAGGATGCATAAGAAAGATCCCATATGTGTCCACGCAACATTCCCTATTAAACAACCTCCCATTGGTTTGGTATTTAGCAACCAGCAACCATAGTTAATTTTTATGTTAGCTGTCTCTCATGGCAGCTAATTTTAAACTGCATTTGTAAATTTCAGAAACTTTATGTTGCATAGTTTGCCGACTCATATTGTTATCTTAAATATGCAAATTTATCTTGTAATCGTCTCCAAAAACAGCACTGTGATGGGCTAGCGACCAGTCCAGGTTGTACCCTGCCTCTCGACCAATGATTTCTGGGGGTTCCAGCTTCCCCCGTGACCCTTAATTGCACCAAGTAGTTGGAAGAATGAATAAATTAATATCTGCCAAAACTACAAAAAATAACTTTACCCATTTACATATAGCATTTGCTAAACCTGGCTCATGGTGCAAGTCTGAGCTAACATGTTAGAATGCTAATCAGTATTTTCAATAATAATAATAATAAACAAACAAACATAGATTTAATGTTTGTAACTTTGACTTTATTTTTGTGATTAGATGTACAAAATAAAAACTAATCATTCTAATGCCAAGTGCCGTGCATTATTTTCATATATATATATATATAACTATGTGTGCATATATATATATATATATATATATATATATATATATATATATATATATATATATATATATATATATATATATATATATATATATATATATATATATATATATATATGCACACATAGTTTAGTGAGTTAAATCACAGTAATGCTACTTCATTATGGGGCGTCACCATAGCAACACGTTAATCAACTGATTCCGATCAGCTGGCTTTTGACAGGTGAATGAGAGAAACACTCTGTAGCTTGACAATGGTTGTTTAGAATAAAAAGTACATCGAGGCCAACATGAAATGGTTCCTATTCTTTAGCATACTTAACAAGTGTTGTAAAAAAGAAATAAACATTTGTTATAAACTGTTTGAAAAAAGAATAAAAATGTTTACTGTGTGACCATGCTATAAGCTAATTTATTCAACTTGGATCCGTGCATTAGATGGTTATAATGCACTTTGCTGAGGAATTTTCCTGCACATCGTGGCGTTCTAGACTCTGCGTTGTGCATTAAAACTGTCTAATGCTCGGTCCTCGTCGTTTAATCCTTATTTATTAGCCATAGACTTTTAACACAAGTGTCTATGCTAGACACTGAGATTTTCTAATGAAAGTAAAAAGTAGAAACTCAATAGAAGACAACTGTTTAGTGTTTTGCTGCTTGACTTTACAGTAGGCCTAAGTCATGAAAAGCCAACAATGTCAAATCATTCCCAGACTCAGATAAATTATTACCAGTTTGGACCCAGTGGCGTTAACGAGCCACCATTAGAGTCGAAGAGAATACACATGAACATTCCTCTCCATCCTGACTCCCTGCTTTTTTCTCCCTCATTGTGCGGTATTTGCTTCCTCTCCTGTGCCTGTGTTTGCTTTTCCCAGCAGACAGGAAGTGGACCTTATTCTTTCTTTTCTCCTTGTCAGTCATTTACAGCCTCTCCTTACACTTAAACCAATGACACTGAAAAGGACTGTAACAGCCTGTACGGTCACTCCGGGGCTGGTCATATAAACAACATGTCCATTTATTTAAAAAAAAAAAAAAAAGAAATTAAAAAATGTATTTCTTGTTTGTTTTGCTGGGTTGAAAATTATCATTCTTTTTTCTTTTGTTTTTATTCAATTCTAGGTGCTACAAGATCCAAAATCACTAACATTTTTACTTGGAAAAGTAAGCTTTTTCCACCTCAAAAGTGCCTTAATTTAAATAATCTAAGGAGGAATTACCTTTTGGTTGAACTGCTCACAGCTTATAACTTCACTTTGATATCATTTTGAAGAAAATAAGCCAAAACTGTTTAAACCTTTTCAAAAATCAAGACTTAATTTGACTAAGAAAGGACAAAAAAAAGAAAACTTCTCTCATAAAATTATAAGACTGTGTAGCTTTATTATGGTGGCTCTACTTTACAAGATACTAAATAGTTTTACTGTCTGGAAATTGGCAGAAAATCTTTGTTTTTGTTACTTTTCTGTGGTTCTCATGTCCAGGTTTCATGTGCCACACATTTAGAGCAGCTGATCATATTTACTGTTGATTATGTTAGTCAGTTAGAAGTTTAATAATAGCCAGAGGTTTGACTCTAACAAGGTTTGATAACTCAGAGTGACGTCAAGCTTCAAATTTTATTGTGCTGTATACAGCTGTAGCTCTATTTATTCACAGAGGCTGGTAACAGAGTCATACAGAGGTCGTTGCAGGTCGTATATGAGTTTTAAAGGTTGTACTTGTACAAAAAGGGCAGTAAAAAGTCAATCGATACCGCGCTGTGTGCTTAAATCCAGCCAGGACTTCCCTGCACTAGTATTACATTCTGGTAGAGTAAATGCCTCGTTGAGCTGGCCGACTGCCCTCTGGGATCACAGTGATATTTGACACAGGTGTGTGTATACGTGAGCGGGCAAATCACCTAGTGTTGACAGGCAACCGTGTACTGTAGAGAGCGCTGCTTATTTTAAACAAGACATGCAGAGATCTTCACTAATAGGCTCTACACACACTACCAGGCAAAGTTTTTACTGAGGTTCAAGCAGTTCAAAGTCTCAGTGAACTCAGCAATAAAAGCATGAAACAAATAAATAATCGAGTTAACAAAGGATTCCATTCATAAACCAAATTGTTTTTCTAATCTTTTGATAAATCAAAGTTGCCACCTTTGGCTTCTATTGTTGGAAATATGCCCAATAAATTTACCAGTTAATTCATCCATTTAACCCAGCGCTCCTCATTGCACGGCTCGCAAGTCGCATGCGGCTCACTGACGCTTGACTTGTGGCTCGTGAAGCAGCCACTGGCTGTCTGAAAACGCTATCTAAACAAGCCATAATGATCCTCAACGGTGCAGTTCTCCTCACAAACAGATGCAGGCTGCTTGCAGAAACTTTTATGTCAAAACGGCCCTAACTGACCCAGTCAGAGTTGCCAGTTTTGGCTGATTTCAGCTGCATCGAACTCCGCCAAAGAGCTGCTCCATCAGTAGCTCTGTTTATATACTGAAAAATAAACATCCAAATTCAAGAGCCATTATTGTATTTTATATTTTTCACCATATACTGTTGCATAAGAATGCAATTACTCTGTGCAAAGTTTAGGATAACGATTCCTTGCTAAAAAGCTGAATTTTACTGATTTGGCAACGTAGCAGGATACATAGGGTAGGTTTTTTTTTTTTTTTCTTGGGAAAAAGTATCTCTCCTCTTGTCTTAGTATACAGAGTGTGGCTCTTGTTGAATTAACATATAGGATCACTGATTTAACCTCTAACCTGGGACACACTTTAAACCATTTCAGGCTATTTTTATTTGACTTGAACTGCTTGAGTTTTGATTAAGAATAAAAAAAAATATGGTGTTTTAAATGAGCAGGTAGTGTATATCAAACTTGCAGCTCAGAAATTTACAGCAGTCAGACTCTGATCCAACCTTATACAAAGGGCACATTCACACTGGCACTATTTGGTCTGCTACAAATCCTGGTCCGCTTCTGCTTTGGAGTAGTCTGAAGGCGGATTCGGACTCTGGTGCGGACCAAAGCAGCGATCTCTGGTCTGCTTGAAAACCGGGGCTCTCTGTGCTCTCGCAAGTGAACTCTGGTCCAGTACGGTGACTATGTGAAAGCAAAAGGACCATCCAGCAGACTGCAGAGAGGAACTGGTGTAGGAAGTGATATTCTGCAACATGTCAGATATCTCGTTGCCATTCCTGCTGCTCATACTGGACAGATTCTGCTGAAAGACACATTAAGTTTGAACACCAAAGTAAAAAACATTTACTCCAAGTCTGAATACTTTTTTGTTTTTGCTTTATAGCTTACTTTCGATAAACAAGCTGTTTTCCTGGCTAATCAATCAGCTGGATTTAGTTTTCTTTTGTTGGTCAGAGGGTGTTTTGATGGATATCGCTCCCAAGTGAGCAACAGTTGTAACTGCATGACTTAATGAAGGTGGTTTGGTCCTCTTAACTTAAATAAAGTGTTGTCCTCCACCACTTCGATAAGGTGTTTGTAAGGATATGTTATCTATGAGCCAAACTTCTTTATGTCTCTTTCCACAGGACATTGGGTCTCATTCGCCAATTGTGTTTTTTTTTGGTGTATTTTTTTGTTTAATTTTGTTTTTATATTTTTCGTTATGTTCAAATAAACTTTCTCATTTTTCATTTAAAAAGAAAGTGTTTTGTAAAAGCAAATTAAACCAAATATAGGTGTGAAACATGTCAGGAAAAGATGACTTTTTGTTCAGGACTTTCTCTCTTTTTGCATATTTTAACATTATGATCATTGGCGTCGTTATAAGGAAAAAGACATTAGCTGGGATTTAATCCAGTTTGACTGGAAATTTTACAAAGTTGCTTCACAGCAAAATGAATCTAATAAATGTTGCTGAAATACATGAAAGCTCATGACTATCTTATGGCTACACATCATGTTATTACTGCTGACATTCAGTCTCTAGACGCTTTCTACACCACAAACCACAAACAAACAGTCTTTCAGATGGTGCTGCACTTTACAGCCTTACAGGCAGTCAGAATTTAGACAGAAACTACTTGGGAACTAGTTTATTTAGCTAAAGTTTCTACTAAAAACAGACAGAAAATTATTGAAAATTCTCAGATCACCTTAAGAAAACGCTTAGTTTTGCTACAAAGATCCACACACACACATTTTTACAGTGACTTAAACTAGAAACAGACATTGGCATGCATGGGTATGGCCTCCACACCCCTTTCCTACATCAGCAACCCCACACCGACCCCACCACACACACAGCAAAAACATACTCTTATGGAACTACTGACACCCAAAAACCCACAACACTGTGCTCAGCAGCACTCAGCAGTGTCAGCATGGGTTGGAAATGTGCTGAGCTAATCCTCCCCCTGCTGAAAGAATAAAACCACATCAGTGTTGACAAGCGCTGGAGCCAAAACCGCAACATGAAGAAATATTTTAATATCTAAACTCCAGACGGTGTGCAAGCAGCAAGGTGTAATGCTGGCTTGTAAGATGATGATTTATGAAAATATCTCAGCTTAAATATAAACCTGCTATGAAATATAAACAAGATCATTAAAGCATTTAGAACTATTCAGTCTGTACAAATTTATTTAATCAAATACATTTTTAACCCTTAAAAATGACTTCTTTTTTTTTACCCTTCTTGCCATTTTTCATCTGCTTCTTTTTTTAATGTAAATCTGCACGTAGAAGTTCAACCCTTTTAATTTTAGAGTCAACATTATTTCTCTCAGGACAGCTTCAATTGTCAGATTATGAGATAAAAATGATGTAAATTAATGTAACAATAGATTATGGCACTGTAAAAGCCAAGAAAACTGAATTTATTGCTCAGTATTTTGCATAAATAACACAAAGATCAACATAGAACAAGTCTTTTTTTAATCTACATATCGTTCTCTCCGGTCTTGGCTTTTTTAGGGGAAAAAATATTGGCGCTAAAACAAAACTGCAACAAAAACTATTTATATATTTATACCATTTTCTCCATCTGTTTTCTGCTGTCTGCTATTTATGCTACTATTTCCACACTATCCTCACAAAACCAACTCCAACTCAACTCACTTGTGCATTAAAAACATTTTCTTAAATTTATTCCAGACATGAAAGGACTTTTTGTTTTCCCTTTTCAGAAAAACATAACTTTCTGCTCACCTGTTGATCTTCCGCTGCTCCTCACTGGACATTACCACCGCTCTCCGATTGGCCAAAAGTGTCAGAAATGGCTTCATAAAAATTTCCACGTCAAGCTAGAAGGTCTCTTAGCTACAATATAGAGTCTCTGAATAAACACTAAATCTTGTGGTTGGATTGTAAACCAATTGTATAAATGCCTGGAGAACCTCCATAGATCACCTAAAGGGGAAACAATCCATCACCATTTAGCCCCCAACACACACACACAACACACCACACCACACACACACACACACACACACACACACACACACCACACACACACACCACACCCACACACACACACACACACACACACACACACACACACACACAGTATTGTTCCTGAAAAATTATTTAGATAAGCGCCAATGTGAGTAATATGTATCAGTATTATATGCTCATAAATAGAAACCATGAAAGTGCGTCAACTTTCCGACAAGCTCTTAGGTGTAATCAATAGTTGTAACAGTAACGTCAGCATCCAGAACAGGAGGGTTGGTTACGAAGATACAGCTTCAGCTGTATGTTAGTAAGTTACCTTGAGAACTTCTACATTGTGGTACCTTCTTGTGTTGTTTCAAAGAGCAACAGAAATGCAACTTTATGCTCTGGAAACAACGTCACACACTTACAGTCCATTCAGAATCAGACTTGCTTGTTTAGTGGAGGGGAAGGAAGTCAGAGTTCCTGGAAAAATCCCACATTGGTGCAAAGAAAATCAAGCAAACTCTTAACAGAGAGGCCACAGCCCAGTATAACTGGGAGCTTTCTTTTTCCAGGGCAAACAATCACATGACCATACACCCAATCTATCAAATTTATCTATTTCTCCATAAACTGAGTCACTAAAGATACAATCCCGTATCCTAAGCTGTCAAAGTTGATTTGCATCATTGAAATGAAACAAAAAGGTCCAAGCATTTACCTGGATAATTACCCTGTACGGGACATTTCTCTAACATACATGGTATTTTTCTGAAACAGTACCTTTAGGTGAAGGACTTAAACTCATATATCTGCTGTCTTCCAGTGCAGTGTCACAGATGACTGGAGACAATCCTTGTTGTCCATCAGTGTGGCAAAACACAGGCAATTAAAACAACTACTTACCACTGGAAATATGTATGTATATCATATGATATGATATATATATATCATATGATATGATATGATATGATATGATATATATATATCATATGATATGATATGATATGATATGATATATATATCATAGATATGATATGATATATATATATATATATATATATACTATATATATATATATATATATATATATATATATATATAATATACATATATATATATATTAGCGCTATGACGATATGCTTTTGTCCCGATTCGATTGATTCCGATTTTTGGGTGCCGATTAGATTTAAATTGCGATTCTCAAAATTCTTCAATATTGATTATTTTTGTAGATTAAAAACAATAACTTTTTTTTTTTTTTTTTTATAAAACTTCTATTTGATAGTAATTTTTCTTGATTCAGTTAGGAAAAAACAACACAGTAGCCAGATCATCATTTTGCTGCTGTACGTCCAAGAAGAAAAGTAAAAAGATCTATAAAACCAATGAAATTACAAAAATTTTATAGTGGATTAATTTTATTTATTTAAAAAAAAAAAAAAAAAAAAAAAAATTTTTAACAAAAAAATCTATTTTAAAATTGTGAAGAAAAAAATCCAGATTTCCGATTTTTCGATTAGATTTTCCCACCCCTAATATATATACATCACTGGGATAAAGCCAGAGTACCAGAGAGTCAGTTCATGCATTCACCGGATGAATGTGCAAACTCCACACAGACACACCAGGAATCTTCTTGCTGTGAGGTGACAGTTTTAACAGCCGCATGGCTGCGTTGGGCAGATGCCATGCTGCATGTTTCTGATTCAACAGATCAGATTAGTTTTTTTCTCATCTTAAATATACTTCAACTTTCTTCCCAGCATGGCCTTCAGGTCACGATGAAAACACAGGTATATCATGGAAGCAGGATATCTCTCAGGATCTTTAACAGAGAAGCAGCAACTTCTTTGCGCTGGCATTTGGTCATACCTGAGCTATTTCTCATGTATTCTAATTTTTACTTTTATTTTAGATTTTTATTTTGTGTCCAGATTTGATTTATTTTTGAATGTGCAGTGTTTAATTTTAATTTGTGGGGGGTTGTTGTTTGGTGTTTTATTGTTCAGCCCTTTGGCAGCTGCTGCTGTAGAAATGTGCTATATAAATAAACTTAAATGTGAACTTCTTCTGCAACACTATTTTTACAAACTGCACCTTTAATAAGACGGATTTTTGTAAAGAGAAGTCCATCCATGTAGTTAGAGCTATGCCTCATATTGTTCAGATGTTGCTACCAAAAGCAAATGCCACCACCAGATCATGGGTAGTATGATCAGCAGAGCAAATCTAGAGGAAGATAAGTGGTTGTCACAATCATTGTGATTAAACATGCGCCTCAGTGTTGACATATTTGCTTTGAGTCAGTGTCACACATCCTGCAACTGTTTCCTGTGAGGGAAATAACTCTGACCGGCTGCCTGAGTTGCTCCAGTCCTGAATGATGTTGTAATCCAGCCTGGTGTGGTCTGCAAAGAACACTAACATGAACAGACCTGCTGCACACCCAGCCGTCCTCCAGGAGTTCAACTCACCACCATTCTTGGTGAGTGATGTATGGTGGGGTGTGTGTGTGTGTTTACACTGAGTTGGGGTACAAAAACATGGACTCATGTTCAAAGATCATTGTCTTAAATGTTCCTTATGTGGCTGCTGGGCTGTGAGTGAAATTTATTTTAAAAAACAACTGATTATATATTATTTTCTCCATGAATCCAGGTCTGTAAAAAATCAATAAAATCATAAAAAATGTCAAATAAATCTTGCAAAAGTTTATCTTTTCAGACAACAAGAAAAATAATGAAAACGATAGATTTCCCTTCAGCTTTGCACTGTTAAAAAGTAAAAAGAAGTATAAACTTTTGGTTTAAAATTTAGGACTTAATTGAAAAATATTTACTTAATTCTTATCAAAGAGAATTCGTGCACAAATGTAAGTTGCCATTTGCTTCCTTTTATACATGTG
>NC_136632.1:22029249-22089249 GCF_933228915.1 Telmatherina bonti | reverse complement strand
CTTGTGCAGTACAGAAGTTGTCATGGCAACAGGACATCATCTCATCAATGCGTACACTGATTGTCTTTTTACCCGACATAAAATCAGGAATTTCACATTCATTTCCATTCATTCATCACTTGCATGTTTTACATTTCTGCTTTAACCAAACAACAGAAGTGACATTAAAGCTTTCTTTTTATTATTATTATTATTATTTATGTTTTTAATCTCCTCTGAAGTTAAGAAGAAAGGAACAAAAGAACAAATAAAAACTTACTAGAGGAAGGTTAGGCAATGCTTTTAGTTATGCAGCAATTGTTAAATAAATGGCACGCATTTAAAGTTTGAGTTGTACATGAAAAAGAAAATCATACTCAACTTTATCCCTAATTTCTTTCTCATAAATGAAAAAAAATTGTCTCGTTTTGTTTTGGTCGTGTTGATTAAGAATGAAACCTGAATAATCTTAAAAAATTGGACTTGCAATCTATCAATTAGCCAGCAGAGGGAGAGTCAAGTAGCTGGAAAGCAAAGTTGGCTACGCATATAAGGATTATCGGCCTGTTTTTGTCCCAGTTTTCCCTCCTTCCGATTTAGGACGGGAAACATGATTATCTGAAGCCTTATAAGATTATCCAATACAACTATTCTGTGGTCTGAGGTGTGTTATAAGTTCATTTGTCCCGGCACGCCACTCCAAAATGTGTCAACAATTGCTAGTATTAAATTTGTTCAATATTTACAACCAAATATCTTCGTGTGTGGGGGGGAAAGCCAAAGACTCCTGAGTGGTGGCTTTGTGGATTGTGATGTGGAATGAAATGTAGCTAATAAAGAGACCGAGCTGACTGGGGAAGAAGGATGTAGACAAAAATAATAACAAAAATGGCCGACAGTCAACAAAAAGTCCAAGTTCCTGCTGTTTCCAGGCTTTTTTCCAAAGTCTTTTCTTTTTTTACTTCAGGATTTTTCTGTCATCAATCGTCCGAAGACCACCATCATTCCTTAGTCTTGTATCTCCTCAGGCATCCTGGGTGTTGTGTTTTCCAGTTGTTGCTGTTTCTCCTTGTTAGATCATCTCTGAAACAAATCAGCACAGTCTTCCTCCACTTCCTGACTAGGGTAGGGGGGAGGCCAGGCAGCTGTGTATCCATTACCCTAGACCCCCCTAACCCTCCTAGTGTGGAGAGGGTTCAGGGGAATGGAGACCTTCACCCGGATTGCTCCAAGTTTACAGGGCAGGAAGGGGGCCTTCAGCTGTGCCCCCCCCACTCCTCTTTATCAATTCGTTCCTCTTCCATAATTATTTAGACACACACACATTTTGCATTGTATTTGCACAAGTCTGCACGTTTTCTATTTTTATTGATTTTACTGTATCATTATGTCTCTTTTTTGTACTATTGTGTTAATGCATGTTTGTCTGTAGCTAATCTTGCACTATGCGCCCATTAAATTTACCCTTGTGGGACAATAAAGATTAATTAAAAATTCAAATCACATGAGATTTCTGGGTCAGAGGACGAGAGTCTAGATGGTCTGTGGGACAGAATCATTTGGAATGTGCTGAAATGAGATTATCGAAGCGCACCACACACAACACGGTCAAAACCATTCCATTCATGATTTTCTATCTCAATGTGGGATCTCTAATAAATAAAAAAAATCTCTTCAGATTTAAAAAAAATCCTTGTGTGTTCTCATCTAGATTGTACTTTAACTCACTTTAGGCTACGCATGTTATGATTTTTTGCTCCTATTAAAAGTAGAACATAGGATAAAGAAAGTTGTGTATTAAGGCTTACATTCGGGCTAAAAGGCTTCTCCCAGTGGAGGTGCATCATTTCTGTGGTATTCAGGTAGATCTGCCACTTGCTCACAACATTTAGACTCAAAGAAAGAACCAGGAGGACAACTACGAAGATTTGTCCATCTAGTTTTGGATAGTCTTCCCTGTGGACGGACATGTAGGTGTTCTGGGCTGTGAGCTACTCTGAATTGCCAGAAAGTTGGTTATAAGAAATTTACAAAATGCAAAAAGTGATTTTTAATAATTTCTTCTTCTCTTGTTTTTATTAAAAACAGAAACAATGCTGACAAAAAGACTGCTTGATAAGATACTGGGTAAAAGCATCTGTTCCTCTCTTTTCAGCGGGATAGAAATGCCTTGTTACGGGGTCATTATGATGGCATTAACAAATAATATAAATCCTACATATACCCAGTAAGACCTTTGTATTTGGCTCATATTGGTAAATACTGTATATATTAGCATCAACACTCACTGGTCACTTTGTTAGGTCCACCTTGCTAGTATGAAGACTAATGGTTTGGACCCCTTTTTTTCCCCAACAAAACACACAAACAAAATTCACAAAGTGCTGGAAACATTCCTCCGAGTTTTTGTTCCATATGAAAACCAGAGCATCACACAGTTGCTACAGACCCGTGATGAGAATCTCCTGTTGTACCGTATCGCGATAAGAATCTCCCCTTTCACCGCATCACGATGAGAATCTCCCCTTTCACCGCATCACGATGAGAATCTCCCGTTTCACCACATAACAATGAGAATCTCCCGTTTCACCACATAACAATGAGAATCTCCCGTTTCACCACATAACAATGAGAATCTCCCGTTTCACCGCATCCATCCTGCCGAGAGATATTACGGCATTGCTGCAGATGCCGCACCAATCCATCTGTTGGTCTCATGCACCATCCTTCCCTCACTCGTGAACAAGACCCAGAGATATTTAAACTCCTCCACTTGAGGGAAGCTAACAGGACCACGTCATCCACAAAAAGCAGAGGCCCAATTCTGAGGCCAACAAACCGGATCCCCTCAACACCTCAGCTGTGCCTAGAAATTCTGTCCATATAAGTTATGAATAGAATCGGTGATAAAGGGCAGCCTTGGCCGAGTCCAATCCTCACTGGAAACAAATCCGACTTACTGCCGGCAATGCAACGACAGGTGTCAGAGCTTGTTCTGACACCTGTCATGCAGGGACTGGAAAGCTCATACAAGGTGGTCATGTATCCATACTCCTGGAGCAGCCAGGACAGCCCCACATCATCCAGAGCCTTAAGGAACTCCGGGCGAATCTCATCCAGCCCTGGGGCTATGCCACCAAGGAGCTTTTAAACCACCTCAGCGACTTCAGTCCCAGAGTTAGGAGACTCCACCCCTGAATCCCCCAGCTCTGCTTCCTCACTGGAAGACATGTTGGTGGGATTTAGGAGGTCTTTGAAGTATTCCTTCCACCGACCCACAATGTCCCGAGTTGAGGTCAGCAGCTCTCGATCTCCACTGTACACAGTATTGACGGAGCACTGCTTCCCCCTCCTGAGTCGCTGAATGGTAGACCAGAATTGTCTTGAAGTCGTCCGGAAGTCATTCTCCATGGCCTCGCCAAACTATTCCCATGCCCCAGTTTTTGCCTTTGCGACAGCCAAAGCTGCATGCCGCTTCTTACAACTCTGGGTTTAAGATAGGACTCCTTCTTCAGCTTGACAGCATCCCTAACTGCTGGTGTCCACCAACGAGTTCTGGGATTACCGCCATGACAGGAACCAACGACCTTACGGCCACAGCTCCTGCTGGCCACCTCAACAATAGAGGCACGGAACACAGCCCACTTGGACTCAATGTCCCCCGCCTCACTCGGGACATGGTTGAAGCTATGCTGAACGTGGGAGTTGAAGCTCGCTCTGATGGGGGACTTAGCCAGACGTTCCCAGCAGACCCTCACAACACGTTTGGGCCGGCCCCACCACCTGAGCCAACTCACCACCAGGTGGTGCTCAGTTGACAGCTCTGCCCCCCTCTTCACCTGAGTGTCCAAGGCATGTGGCCACAGGTCCAATGATATGATTACAAAATCGATCATCGAACTGTGGTCCAGGGTGTCCGGATGCCAGGTGGACAATCCATGACGAGCACAGAAGTCCAATAACAAAACACCATTTGGGTTCAGAGGGGGGGGACCATGCCTCCCAATCACTCCCCTCCAGGTCTCACTGTCATTGCCCATGTGAGCATTGAAGTCCCCCAGCAGAACAAGGGAGTCCCCTGAGGAGCACCCTCCAACACTCCCTCCAAGAACTCCAGAAAGGGTGGGTACTCTGAACTGCTGTTCGGTGCATAAGCACAGGCAACAGTCAGGACCCGTCTCCCCACCCAAAGGCAGAGGGAAACTACCCTTTAGTCCACCGGGGTAAACCCCAATGTACAGGCACCAAGCCGGGGGCCAATCATAATGTCCGCACCTGCTTTGCGCCTCTCACCATGAGTAACTCCAGAAGGGAAGAAGGTCCAGCCCCTCTCGAGGGTACTGGTTCCAGAGCCCAAGCCATGTGTCGAGGTGAGTCCAACTATATGTAGACGGAAACGCTCATCCTCACGCACAAGCTCAGCCTCCTTTCCCGCCAGTGAGGTGACGTTCCACGTCCCAAGAGCCAGTTTCTGCAGCCGAGGATCAGACTGCCAGGGTCCTCGCCTCTTGCTACTGCCAAGCTCATAATGCACTTGACCCCTACGGCTCCTCTTGCAGATGGTGAGCCCACAGGAGGTGGGCCATCTTCTGTTGTCCAGTTCTGGTGAGACTGTGTGAATTTTAGCCTCAGTTTGGCATTCTTTGTGGTCTTCTGCTGCTGTAGCCCATCTGCTTCATGGTTAGACATGATGTGTTTATACTGGCTAGAATAAGTGGTAATTTGATTTGCTATTGCCTTTCTATAAATTTTTCCTCTGTTTCAAACCATTCTCTGAAAACCCAAGAGATGGTTGTGTGTGAACAGGAAGCAGATCTGAAATAATTAGACCAACAATCATGCCACACTCAGAGTCATTGAAATCCCTTTTCATCTCATTCTGATGCTTAGTTTGAAATTCAGCAAGTCATCTTCACCATAGCTAGATGGCTAATGCGTCGAGTTGCTGCCATGTGATTGGCTTATTACTTATTTGTGTTACCTCATAAAGTGACCAGTCAGTGTATATGGGTTGAGTATGTCGTTTTTAATTTACTTTTTTTTTGTTTTGATTCTTTAATCAAAATCAGAAAGATTAATGTAAAAACTTTTTTTAGTTAACAATCTCCAGATATTTTTCCTTTATTACAGCTGAATAACTGAAGAGGATTAAACCTTTTGTGCTTTGACATATCCTAAATTTGGTAAACGTGTTCACAAGAAACACTGGAATCAGAAAATGTCAAATATACGGTGTTATTTAAACACTTACAGCTAGAAACCCAAACATCTGATGAGACAGTTGATATGTTCGCTTCTGTAGCTACTTCTACAGAAATTAGCAGACAAAGACAGGTGTGTGTGCGTGTGTGTGTGAGAGGGCAAAAGTCTGGTGAATGCAGCCGCCATCTGTCTTTTTCCTTTGTTTCTACCAGCCAGGACATGTGTTCAGGTATTTCATTATACAATCAAAACTTGAGCTGCTCAGAACATAAAGGATGAAGCTACACAACGTATAAAATTACAAAAGCACACTCATTCATTCCCATAAAGACGCACAAGGCTGAATAGCTGCAGAAACAAAGCACACAGTTGATATTGGAGATGTTTTGAACAAGTTTCAGCAAATTTCCAACATGTACAACTTGATTTTGATGTTTTTAAACCAGTTCTCCCCATTTAAAGTTTCAACATGAAATGTTTCCTGCTAACAGACGAGTTTTCTTCAGCTTACAGCAGAATGTTGGTGAGACGTCAGGAAAAACAGGCATTCAGAGGGAAAATGAAAAGATGAAGATGCTCATCTAAATATAAGTGAAAACTTACCAGAGTTTCCCCACAACAGATTCACTTCCAGGTGTCCAGAGCGCCGCATCAGTTTTGGAAAGCGGCAGAAAAACCTGGACATCCTCCTCACAGTTTTCCCAAAGTTTTCTCCAAACCCCATCACGCACACCCTCTGATCTGTAACGCTCTTTCAAAGTTTTAGCCTCCAGATGATAAAAATTAGCCTTTGCCGTCAACCATGATGTGTCGGAGTCTGTGGTCTGATCTACAATGATCCCTCCCCACACAGAAGCTGCCTCCCATCTGTGTCAGTCGCATAAATGTGGGCGTGTGTCACTGGTGCTGTAGGTTAAGTGTGCCTTGTGGAGCCAAACTGTCAGAGCGACTGAACAAACAAGAGCATGGCAGCTGACAAACACACACACACACACACAGATGAACGCAGACTCCTCTAAAGAGGTTTAGACAATCAGCTTCAGTATTTCCCACAGAGGATCTAAATGAGTCTTTGCACTGGGAAACCGCTCCGCCGTCTCAGGCTTTGGATTCTTCTGCCATTTCTGGACCGAGAATTTGTTTTTAATTTCACTGTAATTAATATATGCATGCACACACACACACACACACACACACACACACACACACACACACACACACACACACACACACACCTTCTGGTTTGTATGGGGCTATTTGCATTCAGTGTGGCAGAGGGGAAGTTTATTGCATTTTTAAAATTAATGAGCGAACCCACTGAAGACAAATTAAGTGTTTATGTCCTTAATGTAAAAGGGGGACAGACTAAATCAAGCTGCAGGTACCTGCAGGAATTCCGTCCACCTACCTTACTAATGAACATGCACGCTAATGCAACATTAAAGCCTATCGGACGAAGATCTGCTGCTCTGTTTGCAGGTTTCGGTTACTTCACCTACCAAGAAAAAGACAAAGAACAAGAGACCCACAAGAAAAGTGAGCTGACCCGTCCAACCAAGCAGCAGCTACTCGCATCAATTCACTGTAATGACCTGCTCAAACACAAAACCCAACAAGGTTCTTTAAAAGCATGGAATCTCTTTATTCCTATTATTCACTAACAATGGCTAAATGTGAGGCGATTAACATAAAAATTTATGAATAAGCAAAATAATTGATAATAAAGTTTTAGTTGTAGCTCATCAAATATGTCAGCATTCATTCAATGGCCACTCGATTAGATCCACCATGTACGTACAGGATTGGATCCCTTTTATCTTCAGGACTGCCTAAATTCAATAAGGTATTGATAACATTCCTCAGAGATCCATATTGACATGAGAGCATCATGAGAGAATCTCCGTTCCATCACATCCCAGAGCTGCTGTGGAGGCTGTTGGAGTGCAGTGAACTCATAGTCATGTTGAAGAAAGCATCTGGAGACTATGTGATCTTAGTGACATGGTGCATCATCCTGCTGGAAGCAGCCGTCAGCTGTGGCTATAAAGGGATGGACATGGTCAGCTTGGCACTAAAGGGTCCAAAGTTGGCCACGTAAATGTGTTTCACACCATAAGAGGCAGAATGAATCAATGTTTTCACGCTGTTTGCACCCAATTCTGATCCTACCATCTGAATGTGAAGTTGAAATGGAGACTCATCAAAGCAGATGAGGTTTTTCCATCTTCTATTGTGCGGTTCTGGTGAGTCTGTGTGAAATGTGCCTCAGCTTCCTTCAGCTTGTTCCATACTCCACGAGAAGTGAGAACTTTTTTCTTGTTCTCGAGGCTCCGAGAAGAAAATTACATAATTTTGTTCTCGTGGATGCGTTTCAAGACATTTCTCGACACACCGGGCTGGAAGAACTTTTTTCTTGCGGGGCTCCGAGAAGTATCGTGTGATTGGTCAGACATGTGAGGTGGGCGTGGTTAACATAGAGAAAGAATGAAGTGGAGTTGCTGTTTCTGCGTTTTTACTGTTGCAGGTAAAACGGATTGTTTTGATACAACAGCTGATTGAGGTGGTGAGAAAGTACGAACAATTTTACAAGTGTCATTAAAACACTCAGACCCAGCCGCGTGCACGACCGCCCTGCTGCGGACGAAGTTGCTCATTAAATATGAAACTAGAAAAGCACTCAGAGAGCGGAAACCTCCGCCAAGCACAACCTTAAAGAATCCTTTTAAAAAATTCCTGGATCCAAACGGTGAACCGGATCACCACCAAAATTTAATCAGCTCTTCATTTTCACATTTCCAACAAATCTTGAAATTTTCATAAAAATCCGTCAGTAAGCTTTTGAGTTATCTTGAGCAAAAAGACGAAAAAGAAATTTCTTCTTGTTCTTGCAGCCTCGAGAACATGAACTCAGTTCTTGCTTCTCGTGGAGGATGGATCAAGCTTTAGCCAGCAGGAGTGGCACCCGGTGTGGTTGTAGCCCATCTGCTTCATATTTGGATGTGTTTATTGTTCAGAGGCTATCGCATACACTGGCTGGAATCAGAGATTTATTTGTTTGTTAGCAATTGTACGCAATACTGGATCAATTTTTGAGACTGGGTCTTAGTTTAACTTATGTTTCACTATGTTTCGGCGGCAGGACTGTGTGATGGAAGTAGGTCTTTGCTGTCCAAGTGCATTTCTAGTTTTCAGTCATGTTGCCTCTTCATTAATTTAGCCTCTTTTCCCAACATTTTCTGTAAACTCTCGAGATATCTGGTGTAAAAATTCCAGTTGATTCCGTTCTGTAATACTTAGACCAACAACCATGCTCAAAGTAGCTTAAATCCCCTTCCTACCTCATCCTGATGCTCCTTCTGAACTTCAGCAAGTCCTCTTCACCATGTCTAAATGCTTTGAATTGCTGACATGTAATTGGCTTGTTAGCTATTTTGTGCTGTGCTATTTTGAACTGATAAACCTAATAAATTGGCCGGTGAATGTATATGCATAAAGAATCAGATCCAAATTGTGTCAGAATTTTGGAAATAACTAAAACAGAACCAATCATGTAGATTAGAATACAAAGAAAAACCTTTAGCAACACTTACAGCCTCTTTTTCATCTAGAGGCCTCTTGTATAATGCTGCGCGGACACTGTGCGATTTCGAGGGGATTTCACCACCATTTTGCTGTCGCACACCACACTACGTCATCGTGGAAACATCGTAGCGTCGGGATGTCCGGTCGGGAGGTCGTACGCCGAACAGTGTGACAACACTCACGAGGAAGGATTCATTGCTGCTACGTTCTAACGATGATGCTGCGACCTCCCGATCAAACTTCTGGGATGTCAGAAATTTTCGCCGTCGCTCGTAAAGTCTGAGTGGTGTTACGTCACGATTCTACGTTCGCACCTGCGCAGAAGACACCGGTGGAGCTTTAAACAATGGCGGGCAACCCCAACTTCAGACGTGTGCGGTGGACACAGCTGCTAGAAGAGAGATTAGTAGAGCTATGGAGAGAACACGAGGTTTTCTTTTTTTATTTTGTTTCAGCGCACAAGACAGCGCACACAACTGCAACAACTTGCTGTCTGCTCGCCATCTTGTTGTCAGGCACGCTGTGGTTGTCATAGGAACAAGGAACCTTTGTTTTTTGTTGTTCACACTCGAGCACGTCGTGCCGTCACACGCCGACTGACGCCGACAACTAGTCGTGGTTGTCAATAATGGTGGCTGACAGCAGTCGTACAGTATGAGGACACATGTCGTAGGGTCAAATAGAGTACGAGGGACAAACCCGTTCGTGCAGTGGGAGCATTTCCCCGACAGTCAGATTTCTAAAATCGCAGTGTCCGCCCAGTATAAGTCTGCAAAATCTCATAGCTATAGGCTACATTCACGTTGTTTTAAGTTCTCAGAGGTCTCATACAGAATATCAGATTTATTCAATCACTGGGCTTGAATAGGACTCAATCAGTGCTAGTTGTAAAAGGCTCGTTTTTTTTTTTTGTTTGTTTTGTATTGTTATCCTGCAAAAAGACTGTCCCAGTTTGCCTTAGTTCTAGTTTTCTGCCAAACATTGCTCTAAAACACCTTGTTCATCCTGTGAGTTAATCATTTCTCTGGTAGTTTCATTGTGCAAGAGGTAGCAAAGAACCCCACTGCGTTTTACTGCAGATGGGTTTATTGCAAGTTTTCCTCTTTTATGTACTGCATTTCCAAAGTGCTTCACTTTGGTTTTATCCGTCTGTAAAACATGATCCTAGAAAGACTGAAATGTCTTTGTCTGATCTTTCTTTTTCAAACCTTTATTGAAACAGTGGTGTCCTCCTTGGCCTTTACCCCTGGAACCACGCTTAGTTTAGTGTGTAATGACTGACACAAGCTGAAAACTGCTGCAGGTTACTTTGTTTTTTTGTGCTTAGAAACATTTTAACGGACCACCTTCTAATAAAACTAACAGGAGAATGCTGGAGGGAATTTTAGCACACTTTTGGAAGCAGCTACCCACATGTTTAGCTATGTTGTTCAATCTACAGAAGCACATCCCTTACAAGTTGTGCTTCATTATAAAAGGTGATAAATGCAGCTTTATAATGAAGTATAATAAAACACCAATTAGTGTTATTAAAGATAGGAAACTGTTTATTTCTGCTTATTTAGTAAAATTTAGAAGACTGTAATAAGAAATTGCAGCAAGGTATAAATCTGGAATCTTTAGTTTCTTGTGTTAAACTAAACTGGGACCTTTCTGCATTCTGTTCTGCACAAGAAATTCATTTTAAGTAAAAAATTAAATAAAACGCTTGTCCTTTTACTCTGCGGGTACATAAGTGACCATTTCTTTTAGTTAATCAGTGAACTGTCTTCTGTGCAGATAACACACTACGTAAAAGCTTGTCCTGGGTGGCAATCACCTGACATGACAATAACTCAAAACACAGAAACTCCATCAGCATGGCTGGTAAAAGTTACAGTATACAGAGAATACAATGTGCAGGTTCATTGTCTGGACAAGTCATGACATTACAGCTCCAAATGGACAAAGACAGATGAAAGATGGCAGACGTTTTCATCCAAAGCGACTTAAATGGGAGAAGTGAACAATTAACCCAACATGCATATTTGGCTGGTGGAAGCCGGATTACCAGAGAGAACCCATGCATGCACAGGGAGAACATGCAAAGAAAGGCCACTGGTCTCCCCAGCCGGAAGAAGCCGGTTCAGACTTGAGCCAGGGAACTTCTTGCTTGCTGCAGCATGCAGCTCCAGATGCAATACAGATATAAGTAATGGTTATTTTTACGAAGATATTTACCATAAACTGTATATAAAAAGATAGACATAGCCTCCATGACGTCACCCATACGTTTCTGAAGAGCTGAACTGAAGCTCGGTGGGCGGTTCCTACCATCGCCATCTTGGCAGAGGCACACGTGTCGTCTCGTCCGTAAAATACAAATATAGGCAAAGAGGTGGAGCTGAGAGAGGGGCAGTCAGCGTCATGGTGGATGATTGACATCGAGCGAACTCCGAGCTACCTGTAGCTAATATCTTACTGAGCTAACCCAGAGATAACAGCAGCTAACGGAGGTAAGCGGCCTAAAGCTAAATCATGTTGTTAACCGGCTAAAAACCGTGGTTGTTCTACGTTCTTCTTACTTGAAGCGGGAGATTGGTACCTGTCAATCAAAAGGACACGCCCCTAAATATGCCGAACTTCGAGATTAAATTACTTTTAAAAGGGCAAGTTAGAAAAAAATTCACTCCCCACAAAGTTGTCATGAAGGTAAACCTGATCTATTAAACCGAAAATGGATTTTTGAACCAGTTTTATGCAGTTTTATGCTTCACTTTTAACCGCAGGAGGCTCCGTCCATCTTTCCTATGATATTTATTCGTGCGAACCAACAACAGTTAAATGTGTATCAATGTCCAAAATTTAAAAAAAAAAAAAAAGGCTTTTGTTTGCATCTTAAGCAACCTCAAGCATGTTATCCTGGAATAATGTTTTAGAATTTACAACATGGCATATTTTTTAAATAAGTTTTAGCTTTGTACAAGATATATTTTGTTTCTTTTTTTCTTCCTTGTCTCTTTCTTAAGCTAAAAATCTTCTAACAGCATGAAATAATGGCATATTATGTATTTTTTCGTTTGCATTTCAAGCAGCTTCATGAAAAGTAATGTTAGCCAGCACTAGCTAAAGCCATATCAGTATTTACAAGAGGGTATATTATTTCATTTATTAGCAATAAATAAGTTTTAGGTTTGTACAGAAAACATTGTGGAGGATTTTTCTTCTTCTTTTTAAACACTAATTTCTTCAAGTGACACCAAATAATGTGACATTATGCGTCATTTGTTTGCATTTTAAGCAAGCTCAAGCTAAATAACATTAGCCTGCAGTAGCTAATAACATATCACAGTTTAAAAGGGGTTGTATTTTTTCCACATTTTGAAAAAAAAACTTTAGATTTCTACAAAGCACATTTAGCTCTTTTTCTTTATTATTATTCTTTAAGCTGAAATCTTCTAGTGATAAAAAATTTGACTTTACATGTTAGGCTAACGCAAGCTAGCTAACATTAGCCTGGAATAAGAAACAATTAGCAAAGTGAGACTGTAGCAGCAAAAACTGAACTTTATTTAATTTCATTTTATTGCTTACTGAGTTTCATGTTGTTTTAACGAAATGGGGGAATAAAATAATGAAAGCACTTATAATTCCACCATGGTGAACACGCAGGTCTTAAAAACCCCCAACACATGAGGAGGAAGCGCTTTTTTCCAGTTTCCAACTTCTATTGTTTGTCAGACAGTGTCAGACTCAGAAGTCCAGAGTTTGTAGTGAGGAGTTACGTTGGCTCATTTGTCCAACGTAACCTGTCCATCTGCATGCCACCCACATTCCAGCTGCTAAGCATGTCAGGGCCCTGCCTTTGTACATTAAACAAAACTATTATTCTTCACGACAAGTCAGACAAAACCGTGACTAACCTCATCACGTGGAGATAATTTTGATAGTAATCAGTTTTTGTAAAAAAGGTTTTAGATTCTGGTGCCATTATATACTTGCCATATAAAAGTATATATTATATACTTGATTATTGTTGTCATCATTGTTCATTTTTCTATAAAATAACCTGTTTATTGCAGGTTATTCATCGTGTATTGTGCTCTTAGAGAAAACAATAAAATCTCATACATAAAATTCAGATTTTATATACTTTTCATGTTTCTTTTAGGAACATAAAATTCTATTTGTGTCATCGAAGATATTCCACAATCTTAGGAAGTAAATCAAAGCATCTTATCCCTCAATGCTCCTTGATTAGTTTGGTCATTTGGTTCCCAACCTATCGTCCCTGAGGACCCCTAGCAGGCCTCTATCAAATTAGCCAACTTCAGTAATGCGTTCTGGGTGAGTTATTCACTTTCCTTTGATAAAACCGCAGCTTAAAGGTTAACTATCAAAGATACTTTATTCATCCCTGATGGGAAATTAAGCCTAACTTTTTTTTTTTTAAGTACTAATAATTTCAAAACTCTTAGGGTCATCTTACAAAAAAAAAAGTAAGAAATTACACAAACAATATTACAACAAATCGTTTCTCTGAAATGTTTCATTCTTTAAATGTGAGCAGAAAAAGAAAGTTTACCAGGATAAACAGAAACTACTCCACATAGCACCACAATCAGACTAAACCACAGGTGGATGAAAAAAGTCTGGATGCACAAATTGTTGCCAACCAAGAAGATTTTTTTTCACAAAAAGATATGTTTTAAAATGATTGTTTGATTCCACATTTTGATGCTTTTATTCCCAATTGGAACTGGTTTAAAGTGTTTCAGGCTCCAAAATCTTTGGTAAATGAAACAACCAAGAGATAAAAACCTTTAAGCCAGCAGTGTCTAAAGTTGGTCTTCGAGGGCTGCTGCCCTGCAGGTTTGGGATGAATCCCCGTTTCAACATACCTGGCAAATGGATCCAACAGCCAATGAAGTTCTACAGTCAAGTGTTTTGGAGCAGGGATGCATGGAAAATCAGCAGGATTGTGACCCTTAAGCGGATGCACCCCAGCTTGTCTCTCTGTGGACATGGCCTAAAACAGGCTATGGATAATCAAACCCTTGCTGACCCATCCACACATTGGTCCATCCACTGGGTTGGGAACCATCAGGGGTGTCAAACTCCAACCACCAACACAGCTGATTCAAATCAAATGGATCCAGCTGCTTCTTGTCAACATATTTATGGATTTCTGTTAGGTGTGTTGGAGCATGGAGACAACAAAAAACCTGCTGGATACCGGCCCTCGAGGACTGGAGTTTGACGCCCCTGCCTTATATCATCTGGTCCCTCTTATTTCATTTAAAGTTCCATAAAAGGATTATGATCACAGTCTTCCTAAAAAAAAATCTGTGACCCCCCCTAAAAACTTGGGGAAACACTTTTTCATACATCTCAGAGAGGCTGCTTCACTTGAGCCCCCACCCCACCCTTCTTAAACCCTCTCACCTGCACAGGTGACGCCATCATGTAGGATGTAGTTGCAGCACTTATCACACCAGGTAAGCTCCCCTCCGGACTCAAACACGTGTCCATCCCCGAACTCCTCCTTCACCCTGGGGTCTTTCTCTCCAGGGGAGAAGATGGTCCTCACATCGGGTCGGGACTCTTTCTTTTTCCCCCGGGGGCCCCCTCCTCCGTTTCTCCGCTCAGGACTCATCTGCGGCGGGTCTCTCTCGCTCCAAGCCGCCTTCAGGCTCTCCAGGCTGGTGGGCTGAGGTGACAGATGCGCTCGGACAGCTTTCATCACCCCCGCGCCCTTGTTGTTGGCTCTGGAGATCCGCATCTTGGCGCCCCGCGGCGGCCACGTCGCCTTCGTGTCGTACGGCGTGGAAACGCTGAAGTGAACAACCTCCACGGTTACCTGCGAGTCATCCTTGACCGCGGAGCGCGTGGGGGAGTATTTACCAAACTGCTGCGAGACGTTAAACATTACGCAGGTTTCACGCTCCACTGAGCCAAGGTGAGTTCAGCAGCGACAGGAAGGCGCGAGCCTCACGTTTCAGCACGCACTGATGCGACCTGCAGCTCGCGACCCGGTTTATGGTCGGAGAGCAGGTTGAGGCGGTTGCAGGTGAGCTGTCAGAGAACAGGTTGGATCTAATTTCCCCAAGTAGAGCGGGACATACTGTATTTATACAAGTATGCAAATGTAAAGGTCATACTCACTCGAAGTAACTCATCTTTAACAAACCTTTTCATCGGTTTAATTACTATTTTTTATGGAAATGGTTGACATACATTGAAAAAGAGGTCTCTAAATACTTTTTTATTTAACGGAATTTTTACAGTAAAAATTGATATTACAATAAAAAACCTGGCAGGTAACCCATAGTATACAATTACTGCTGTAGGCCAGGGTGCAGTTCTGCTTTTAGCCACAAATTGTGCTGTTTGCTTTGTTTTGGTTCTGTTTTTCACGGTCACGCGCAAAGATTACTTCAGTAACTTATTAAAACTCTTACAAGCTGCCGGAATCTCTTCTTTACAGACTTGCTGATGGTCAATCACAGTTAATCTTTGGAAAGTATGACCCTTAAAACTAACTAATGAGTTCTTTATATGGTGTTGATTTATGAAAGATGCTCCTAACTAGTTGGGATGAAAACACATAAATCCTCTTCCACATTGTACCATGTTCTTTATTGATGCTCTTTGATAGAACACAATGAATTTACAACACCAAAAAAACATTTTACATTGTGCAAATTGTTGCATCTGAATAAAATAAAGTCTTAAATATTTTTGTGCTAAAAGTGCAAATGCTGATCAATACATTTAACATTAACCTAATACAGTAATGCAGGTTTAACATTTCTTTCATATGGTCCCCCTACTAAAAATCCTCCTAAAATCTGTGTTTTCCGCTTACTGAATCATGAAGACACATTGTGATGGTATAAGAATGATTTACACTTGGCTTATTTTCCCTGAAAATTAAAAATACCTGAAAATAGTGATTATTTGTACAAACACACACCTGTATTGCTCTTACGGCTGTAAATGTTGAAACACGTGTACAATGATTTGACCTTACAAAATATAAAATGTCACAAGTCTGATATCTTTTCCATATAAATAATTTCTTCCAGTTCTTTCACACGCGATGAGGCTGAGAAACCGAAGTCAAGTCGCACTGAGGGAACCGTTTCACAAAGACAGCTTTGCCTGAAGGCGGCGCTGTGGAGCCACAATCAATCAACCTCCTCATCATCACTGTCAATGGCCACCTCCTGCATGAAGACAACAGACATTCAAGTCATGTTGATGATGTGAAAAGGTTTATCGGTCGTAGTTATTGTTCTGCTTACATATCCGCCCTGCTGCTGCGCCCAGCTTGAATAGTAGGCCTGCAGGTATCTGGCTCCGTGCTGCAGTAGGCTGCTCATGGGCAGCGTTTCCACGGCTGACAGACGGCTGGTGATCTGACAGAGGAAAAAAACAAAACATTCAGTTGCAAGCATTTATTTGTCTTTTGACCTGAAGGATGAGTTTTCTAGCTTTGAGTCTGAATGAGTCATCACATCACAGCTGTTCTGTTGCCAAATAAGTACATTTTACCCTCTGATTTGAGGACAAAACAAATAAAAAGTCCTCCTCACCTCGCAGGTCACGGCAACCTGAGTTTTTTGTGACGCTTGTGGTCCCAGACCGCTCGGGTTGGAGCTCCTGTAGCCTGTACTTATGAGCAAGGTGTTCATTAGCCTCTCAAAGAAGCTGTAGTTGAGGAAAAGCTCTGGACCGATGTTGGCTTGTTTCAGCTGCAGGTGGGACACAAGTAACATGACCTGCTTAGTGTTTTAACGACAAGCAAACACATTCAGCAGCAGAAATTATTTACAGCAGACGTTTCTGCATGATGCATCAGCAAAAACGACTTGATCTGTGAACTTTGGAGCTGCCTGCTGCGGTGCAACATGGCTGCGTGTTACACACCAAATCCAGCAGGAAAGACATCAAATATAGAAATAAACTTCCACATGTTAACCATGAACCAGGGATGTCCAGCTCCGGTCCGCAAGGACCACAATCCTGCAGTTCCTGCAGGTTTTGCTGTATCCCTAAACCTGCAGGACAGGAACGAGTGCAGGACCGACTTTGGACACCGCTGCCGTAAACTCGCAGGTTCAGAGTTACAGTAGCTGATTTCCACATCAGAGGAGGTTGTTTTCTCACCCTCTCGTTTAATTTGTCTCCGTGTTCCCTCAGCAGCAGGCCGACGATCCTCTCCACGTCATCTGAACAACAAATCGCATGATGATTAGATCAGTTGTTTTTAAATCAGCTCTCCAGTTCTCACTCGTGTTGGCTGGTAGTCGATGGTTACCGAACCAATGTGGAAACTCACCATCGTTGTCCGTTTCCAGCTCCGGAGGACTGAGCTTGATTTCATCCGCGATCTTCGTCAGTCGGTCTGCTACCTCGTCCAGCTCATCCTCCTCTTCCTCCTTATCTTCACCTGCAACAGGAAAAGACAAAGAAAAACAACACTGAGAAAATGAAAGTGGGAGGCGTCAGGAGTTTATAACCTTCATTCCAGATAAGTACGAGAACAAACCGGTCATGCGAATTAGTCCGTTTCTCTCAGGAACGTTATGGAAACAAGGAGCTGGCAGAATGAAAGTTCCTTAAAACGACTTGTAAACATCTTATGGGTCCTGAACTCATGTTCAACTCAACTTCAACTTAATTTATATAGCGTCAAATCCTGGCA
The DNA here is from genome assembly GCF_933228915.1 of Telmatherina bonti. NCBI lineage: Eukaryota > Metazoa > Chordata > Actinopteri > Atheriniformes > Telmatherinidae > Telmatherina > Telmatherina bonti. Next base: position 22,071,797 of record NC_136632.1, on the reverse strand, counting down.
GTGCCATCTCGAGACGCTTTACAGAGAGAAAAAAAAACATAATGAAAGCCAATTCATAACAGAGAGTTGAGTCCAACTCAATCTCCCATCCTGAGCAAGCACACTGGCGACAGTGGGAAGGAAAAAACTCCCTTTTAACAGGAAGGAAACCTCCGGCAGAACCCGGCTCAGGACAGGCAGCCATCTGCCTCTGCTGTGTGGGGGGAAGAGGACAGAAAGACAACAGACAACAATGCGTCCGACGCGGAAGCATTGCGTGAAGTGGGTGTGTCCAAATGAATCCTGCATGGAAGAAGACTATGTGCTTTTGTCCTGATTCAATTCGGTGCCGATTTGATTTGAATTGTGATTCTCATGATTCTTCAATATTGCTGATTTTTGTGGGCTAAAAACAAAAAAAAAAAAAAATGTACAAAACTTTTTTTCCACGTCTTTTCTTGATTTCATTTAGGAAACGACACAGTAGCCAGACCATCATTCTGCTGCTATAATGCCCAAGAAGTCAAGTAAAATTACTAATAAATAAAAACAAAATTTTATAATGGATTATTTTTTATTTAAAAAAGAAAAAAATCAATTTCTTTGAGAAAAAAAAAAGATTTTAAAATTGCGAAGCAGAAAACACCCTGATATTCGATATTCCCACCCCTAGAAGAAGTATTCTGAACATCACACGACCAAAGGCAGGCAAGGCCCTGTTTCTCTTAAGTCATGTGACCTTCTGGAGTCGTTTGCGCCGTTGAAAAAGTTGCAGTAAATACAGGAAGCGTTCTGCAACATCTGAGGTGACGTCGAGGATTTTACGTTTACATACCAGTAGTGATTTACATACCACCACTGATTCATGGCTGATATACCACCATGTTAAAATCTGACTTTACTCAATATTCTTTCATAACCCATCATCAGAGTTACAAATCCATCTGTATGTGACCATGTGTAATATCACAGGACTGTAACCAGCACATCAACACTCCCACACGAATAGTTCAACTTGGTTTTGAGTCTTCAAACTTTTGGCGAAGCAACAGGTCGTAAAAGATTCAACACATCGTCACTATGATGAACATGTCAGACTATTTTATAAGGGTGGGAAAATTTAATCGAAAAATCAAATATCAGGATTTTTTGCTTCACAATTTTAAAATCTTTTTTTTTTGTTGTTAAAAAAAAAATCTTTTTTTTTTTCCAAATAAACAAAAATAATCCCTTTTTTTAAAAAATAATTTTTTATTGATGGTGTGGCTACTGTGTTGTTTTTTCCTGATTGAAACCAAGAAAAATGACAAGAAAAAAAAAAAGTTTGATACATTTTTTTTGTTTTTAATCTACAAAAATAAGCAATATTGAAGAGTCATGAGAATTGCAATTTAAATTGAATCGGCACCCAAACAAATTGGAATCGAATCGGGACAAAAGCATATCGTCACAGCCCTACTATTTAATTACCAGTCATAGAAAACAACTGCTAACCAGAGTACAAGTCTATCACCATCATTAATTATTTAGTTTACTGTCAGCAGTAAATTCACCAAAGGTCCAACAAACGTCAAGCGTATTTGATCTGAATTTAATTAAAATAGATTTTTATGTTTAAATTCCTATAAGAGAAACTGGAGAAACTTTAAATGCCTCCTGCTTCTCTACAGAAACAACGTGATGACTACATTTGTCAACTCCGTCATTCTGACTGAAGACCTGAGATTTTGGACTGAAAATCTGTTTTACTTCCTGCTGAGGCGGTAGCGACATACTCACCCTGTCCAGGAAGAAAGCAACTTGCCCTGACGTTGTCCCCAGTCCCTGCCGACTGCGACAAGTCGTCTGTTCTTTCCGTGTCGTCGGTCTGAGGTTTGACACATTTAAAGAAAGATGAAAAGTGTCTCCATCCCTTCTTCCTTCTCTTCTTATCTTTGTTTTTCTCTGGCGTCTCCTCTGTTCCAGTCTGGCTTAGCGTCTGAGACGGAGCTGTTCCATTTGCATTGCTGCCCCCGTTAGACGTGACCAGGCTGGGTTGTGTATCCGCCCCGGCCTTCTTTCCTGACCGTCTCCTGGTTGCATAGGCCATAAGGATTCTGTATTCCTCCGTGTCCTCCATGCTGTTTGAGCCTGAGGAGGTTTCAGGGACAGAGTCTGAGGTGCCAGTGTGGCCATTGGAGTTGGAAATGGGCTCCTGTATTTCCACACGCTCATTCGCCATCTTGATTTCAAGTCCAGAGAGAGGAAAAAGAAAAAAAATGTCATTATCTTAAACCAACAATAAACTTAAGGCTCATAAATATGCAACTGGATAAGTGGTCATGTCATCCTGGATTTCCAATTAAAGTGCAAAACCTTGGTTGTGAATACAATATATAAAGATGAAGGTGGGGCTTTATTTTAACTGTAAATGTTACAACACGATGCATAAACTATATTGTTTACCTCAAAACATAATTAGTATAAATCAAAGAAAACTATTTTTCTGCATGTGCAGATGAAGATTTGTTTGTTGAGGGCGTATTGTACGACACTCGTGAGGTCAAATTACGGCTTGTAATGACGGTTAGAGTTGAAGAAAGGACAATGAACGTAGCATCTCTGCGGTGGTGGGGAAGAACTTCTCACACATTTAAAGACATTTAAGTTTAAATTAACTTGTCTCCATTCTTCAAATAATCAAATTATTATTGGATAAATTAATGTTTAATTTAGTGCTTTATAATACTCTCATATAGACTCATTGTCTTCTAGTGGGTGTGGACCAATATATGTTTTTTAAGACGTTATTTAGTTTCGGTTTTTGTTTTTTCTTTTTATCTCGGAGTCTGTAATAAAGACTGAATGGTATTGAGATTATTTTTTTCTTATATTATTTAATAACCTGGACCCTTTCTCTCAGAATGGCAGCTTTTAGTTGTTTTGTTTTGAGTTTTTTTTTTCTCATTTCCATGACTCAACTAACTGCGTTCATCTGAACTCACATCAACTAAAATTCTGTAAATTTAAAGAAATTACAGAAATCTGCACATCTGTCAGGCTGTAAACTTTGTTTTTTTCCCCCTTGATGAGAGACATTTTGGTCAAATTCATTTTGGCTTACAGTTTATTTATTTATTATTTTATTTTTATACGTCATAACTTAAAAAAGTGATTTCAGATCACAACTTTACTGACTTCACTACTTTTAAAAACAGGTGTTCACACAGAATACGTGAAACTGTATCACTAAAACAATTAAAACGTCTACTTTTCATCATATGAATAAACTCATATAAACATATCAATGCCAATTCTGTCATGTTGTCATGTTAAACATCACATGACGCGGTTCATGTCGAGGCTTATCGCCCCAAATACGTGACAAATGTAACAACAAACTAGAATAAATCTGACACTTAAACAATACAAGTTCACTTAAAAGTTATTTAGAACTATTTTAACTACCTGATAAGATTGATCAATCATATAAAACGTGGTAAAATGGTAGTTACTGACATCTGATCAATACTGATCAGGTATTGATCTTTTCCGGGTCAGCAGTTTTTTTACAATCTTTTTAAATGAGAAACTCTGACAGATTAAACTCCAAAGATATACAGTGATGATAATAATAATATTAATAAAGACACTAAAAAAAAACAGCTACTTACTGTAGTGAAAAGTCGACAAATAGACGAAACTTATCCGTATACCTTACTCCTCGGCTGAAGGAGCGCAGAATGAGCGTGCGTCCTGCGTAACACGCTCTTTATCTGCGCCGTCATTCGTTACGTCACATATACGTAACACGACGTGAAACCTTCTCATTTAAATACATGTAAATAAAATAAATAAAGGTATATACAATTCGTGCTCGTTTATGGAGCTTTTCAACATTTAATTAAATATCTTGGGTTTCTACTTATTATTTCCATAAAAAATCCCTGATTTAAACTTTTCCCGTCGCTTTGTGACGAACTTCGTTCAACATTTGAATCTGAAAATGAAACTATCCTGACAAACAGCAGTGACTAAGCAAAACTTTCCGTTTCCTCATTTAATTGTAACTAGTAATGTGACTCAAAATAAGTTCAAACAGTGAAACATGGGGTTCTTTGTCATTGTGATATTTTTATTTTGTTCCCATAAACATTTTAAAATAATTATGCACAAAGCAAACCTTCATGAAGAACTGAGGAGTGTTTAAGTATACTCAACTTTTCAAAGACCTGTGTTGGTCAAATTACAGAAACTTAATGATCTTTCCTCTGTAGTAATAAAAAAGCTCCCACACTCTTACTGACTTTTAAATAAGTACAATGTCAAGACACAAGAATAATTCATTTTTTATTATCATCAAGATATTTGAAATGTGTAAAAGTATCACTCTTTTCAGATTACTCATCTTTATGTGTGTTTACATAATCAGAAGACTACAGAGCCTGAATAACACACTCAAATATGTCAAGAATCCTTAAAATGCTTCCCTCCGGTACACTGTATGTGGTGTTTAGATGTCAGTGTTAATTTGAGTTGTATGGCCAATAATTTGTTTTTACACAATTTGGCCTCAGAAAGTGTAAAAAAGCAGATCCTCAAAAGATAGTTGCAAAGTTTAAAATATTTTTTTTCTACCAAAAACTTTTTTTCTGTCTTCTTTGTTATTCTTATTTCATGATATAATGAATGGTTTGACTTTTCTGGCCTCTAAAAGCTATTGAGATGATGTTGATGATGCTCAAAGTTGCACTTCTTTCAGGGGTTATGAAAAAATGCAATAAATACAAGAGATCTATGCACATTATGTTCCGCTGCATCCTGTCCAGGTTTATCTCACAGACGGTAAAACCACTTGTACCTGTTGACACTGCACGCAACTCTTTGGAAATGGTACAACGGTTTCTGGCATCACATGATACAGACATCTTGTAACATGCTCAGTTAAAAGAAACTGTAAAGTATGACTCAATCTGACTGTTATGCTGTTGTAAACCTCCAAGACACATGACAGTTTATCTACAATAATAAGGGTGAGTTATTTTCTTTTTGGATCTTAAAGAACTTGTTAACAATAAAATGAATGAGTCTATATATCCAACAAATTAAGCTGGAAATGGATAGATTTATTACTACTTTTAATTTAAAAAAACTATGGTCTATTTTTTTTTATTTGTGAGCAGTTTCTTTTATGCCACTTTAGGATATACTGCTCTCCTTTAAAATAAAATTCCTGCTATTGTGCAAATATATTCTGTTTTCAACCCACCTGCTTGCTTAAAAACAATACATACAATTGTAACCTGTCTGTTACCAATTCACTCATGTGGCTTGTCAGTCCAAAGACATGGGTGTTAGGTAAGCAGGTCACCCTTGCAAATGAAACTGTCTAAGTGGGACTACCAGCACTAATGAAGGTAAATAAGTTCAGTAAATATTTTTATTTAAACATATACATGTGTATATGTGTGTGCAGAAGTACTACAGCAAGTACTTGGAGAAACTTAGGCCAGTCTCCCAACCCTAGAACTCCTAGGGTATTTTTGCAGGACCCTCAAACTCCCAGGCCTCTGGTAAAAACTAGTATAACTAGTTTAATCTGTTTTTGTTGCATTAGCATTAATGAAACTGAAACTCGTGCTGAAACATTAGTCATCAGAGGTAAAAGACTTTGCAAGTGATTCTTTGTAGTTTTGCTCCATTTGACATTATGATGGTTTGATCAGATTGATCACAATTCTTTTCATTTACAAATACCATCTTAGCCTGATTGATATGTACTTAATCTAATTATTTATCACTGTACATCCTCCATGATCACCATTAGATAAGGTTTACAGTTATCAACTCACCATTAAATCAATTAACATATTTGTATTTGCTTCCCCTGTCTGCACTTTAAAGTCCATTGTAAACAAACTGAATACATAATATACTTTGACTTGGAGAACGTGCTTTAATTAGTTAGAGCTAATTAGCAAATTATTGCACATTAACACAGTAAACATTCAATTGCCCAAACATTGTGATGTTAGCAGTTTCCCTGTTGCAACACACCTGACCCAAATCAATGCCTCATTACGAGGCAGGTGCAGAAGATGACAATAAGTTCTTGGAGAACTTTATCATCTTTCAAGTGTTTTGTACCAGAGAAACGCTAAAACCTGTAGGATGGTAGCTCTTGAGGACCAGAGTTGGTGGCCTCTGTGTTAGCATATAGCATGCTAACACGGAAACATTAGCATTGTCAGTTTGAAGTTAGCAGCATATTAAGCAAATATATTAGCATTAGCTTTAAGTTGCTAACAAATGTTGATAAAAAATAAATCTTACAAAAAGTAGTTTTCATTCAGCTGCTAACACTTTTAGTTTGTCACTATGTGTGTTAAAACCTTTGGAGTGGCTTTAAAACCACAGACTGACAAAATTAGCTCTTTTAAGATCTTTAATTATGTGAAATTTAATAAAAGATTTAGGTGCTGTTGGATCAAACAGCTTTACACTTTTGACTTATTGAATATTTATAATAAAAGTATGGGCAGAAAATGTGATCCTATTTCTCGTTGACTAATCTAAATGTTAATATGTAAAACACTGTAAAAACCTATGTAAAAGTTCAAGCTAACAACATATGGATGTTGTTAGCTTGAACTTTTAACATGAACCAATTGCAGCATTGAAAACTCTCAGCCTTGATGTTGCATTTCAAATGTTTTCATGTAAAGATCTTTATTTGACATTTTACTGACTGTACTGTAATGATCTTTATATATACAGTACACATATTAAATTATATTAATGTAAATACATGTGCAGTTCAGTCAGCTACTAATGCTCTTTGTTAATAAAGATAAATTGAAAACACTGAAATTGTGAAGTGTGGAGTCACTTCTGAGCCACCTTGCATCCAAAGTCAGATGAACAGGCGTGTTTATCACAAATAAATAAGAAAGCCACAATAATAACTGCATCAATAGTAATCCCCGAAAACAGAAAATGAGGTCAAAGACAAAAACAGCATCATAAACAAATTAACAAAACAACAAACTTCAAGTAATCCCATCATCATCAGCAGCAGCAGAAAAATAAAATACAAAAGCAAAACAAAAACACGCAATACATGCCCAGCCTTAGAAGAAACGCTGCTATAAAAATGTTAAACTATAATAATTTATTAGTTTAAACAACAATAATGCCATTCTTAATGCCATTACCAGAAAACAAATTGCAAAGAGGTAAAAAAAAAAAAAAATCCATGCATAACTAACTGATGAGACACAATTCAGTACAAAGTCATGATTCTACCAGAGTGATAAGAAGCATCGTGTACGTCATTTTATATGGGCCCGGTTTATTCACAGCCATCTCCATTCATCCCCAATATTTCTCAAACATCTTACCTATTTCAAAGGAAGCTCTACATTTTGGTTATTTAACCGCAGTAGCCATTGAGGAAGTCATGTATTTTTAAAATACATTTTTAAAATATAACATTGTAATGTACTAAATTAAAATCAGGAGCCCATATTTGGTGGTAGTTTTAGACACATTATAGCAATCACTGTCAGAGACCTTTAATATATGAAGATATGCAAGTTTTTTTCCATATTATCTTACAAAAATCAAGATCTAGAAGGTCCTGTGCTGATTTGGAGCTTTTGGGCCTGACTGTCCAGAGAAGGACAATTCTTCACACCTTCTACACAACACAGTGAGGAAACAGTGTTCAGTCAGAGGCTTCTTCACATAGCTGCAAGTGAGAAAAATACATGAAGTCCTTCCTGCCAACAGCATTCGCCCACCAGAGCAATATAATTAACCATTTCCCTCCAGGTCATTACTAAAGTATTTTGGCAACAAAGTTTTACAGTTTTTAATCCTGAATTTTCAGTCTTATCTTAAATATTTATTATTTTTTTTAATCAAATTTCTTTAAACAAAAAAAAAAAAACTCTCACAGTAAATGTTGACAGAAAAATAAATAACTAAAATAAATCATAAAATGTTCAGATGAATTAAAAAATTGATCATTTCAAAGGTTTTCAGTAACACTGAATTACTGAATAAGACAGAAACCGACCAAAATGAGACTTCCATAATGGCTACATGCAGTTTGTGGAATATCTCATGAAAAACCTGGGAAAGCTCTGTCCACTGTCAATATCACTTTAGTTTACAACTTTTCATATCAGAGATCTCACAGGATTGTTTCAGTCCTTTAACACACATGACAGAAAAGAAGACAATAAAACAAGACAATCATAAACTCAACCGGCACTGAAGTAACATTGCATATTCAATACTCCTCCGTGCTAAATGGTCAAACATTAATGTAATGTAAACGATTAAGAGAGAAATGCAAAACAAAGACGTCATCTACTCATATTGCATTGAATATGGCTCAGATTTTTGTTTTTTTTATTTTTTTTATTTTTGGATAAATGCCGCGCACACACACACACACAAACACAAACATGTACGACCACGTGCACATGAGATTTGCATGAAAACACTGAAGTTCTCATCCTGTATTAACAAACAAGCACACACCGCACTGAAAGCTAGATGTCTCAATGCCACTGTGATGTTTAGTTTTAGATATGAATGGAATGAGTCTCATCAGCACACACACACACACACACACACACACACACACACACACACACACACTGTCATACACTTAGCATGTAAAAAGCATTATCAGGTAGGAGTACCACAATCTGGCTGTGAAAACTTAAAAACTAGTTTCAGATGATTTGTTGGAAGTTACAGGACAATAATAATGATTAAAACACTGATCAGATGTGACATCATGGCCGCCTGTGTGACACTGTGTGTCCTTTTCCTCCAGCCAGGAAGTTTGTGGCTGAAGAACATCTCCATACTTGTTTTGGGTCTTGTGGGTTGTAGAAGCTCGATGATAATCAAACATAAAAATACTCTTTATAATGAGCAGTTATTAACATTTCTGCTTGGTGGTGATGACGTTAGAGCTGATTGGTGCAGACTTGCTTTTTAAAACCAATGCTTTGTGCTGGTTTACTCCCATCATACTGGGCAGATACTGGTCTCTGCTCACTGAGTGACGCAGCAGGTTCAGATGTATTTTGTTCCTTATAGTTTCTGTTGCGTTATTCTGATGTCATTTAATTTTTTTATGATTAAAAACACATAGAAAATGGTGAAAAGTGTGTCTTGGCTTTCTGAAAGATCAACTTGACACCTTCATGATGACTTTTTTGATCAAATTTACCATTATTCCAAAAGACGATGACAAAACCTTTGAGATCTGTACATTTTAGGCAAAAAGATTTTTGCTATTTATTTCCTAATAATCAGTGGAGGGCCAAATATCTTACATGTTAACAACAAGCAAAATAAAGTTTGTTCTGACTGAAAGGGTCTTCACATATTTACTACATGGTATTTATTGATCTCATCAGATCTTCTACTTTGATATAAATATACCTTTGAGGGAAAACACAAAACACCTGCATCGTATTTGGCATGACAACCTTAAGAACTGCAAACTGGGGATGAATATTATCTCTGGGTTTCCATATTCAAATCAGACAAGTCAAAGAACAGAAATTTGGATGAGTGACACTCATTTCCTCCACGGACACAGTTGCGCTACGTTTACTCTCTACTAACAGATTACTGGGGATGCAGCGATACCACTACCAGTATCGGCACGGTACTATGTGCCAAGTGTTTCGATACGACAGAACCTGATACTAATGTGAAAAACTCAGGCTGTCGACGCACGAACACACAAAATTTAAGAGACTAATCTGTTTGTGGACAAAAACGTTGTTACTCATCCCACATTAAAAATCCAAATTTGGCTTCAACTCGGCTGAAGAAACCAGTTTGAGGCAACAAATGTTTTGTCACCAAAAACCTCTTGATGCACGAAGATTTGGATATTTTTGAAGCCTTCCACATGGAGGATAACTGCTGGACAACCAGTGGATTTATCGCATCATCACTCAGTCACTACATCTGACATTCTGGTCCACCTACCTGTAATGGGATCATAGACTGTATAGGAAAGATGGACGGAGCCTCCGGCGGTTAAAAGTGAAGCCTATGCGGAAGTGCATAAAACTGCAGTTCCCCCTTCATCCACTAGAGGCTGCAAAACAGAGCAAATCCCCATAGACTCCCATGTTAAAAAGACCAACTTCACAGCAGAATTAAACATGTTTATTTCTGCTGTGAAGTTGGTCTAAAATGGTTGAAAAATCCATTTTAGGTTTAATAATTCAGGTTTACCTTCATGACAACTGTGGGGGGAGTGAGTTTTTCTCTAACTCGCCCTTTTAAAAGTAATTTAGTCTCAAAGTTTGTCATATTTGGGGGCGTGTCCTTTTGATTGACAGGTATACAATCTCCCGCTTCAAGTAAGAAGAACGTAGAACAACCGCAGTTTTTAGCAGGTTAACAACGTGACTTAGCTTTAGCTCGCTTACCTCCGTTAGCTGGTTAGCTCCTGTTATCTCCGGGTTAGCTTGGTTAGCTCTTAGCTACAGGCAGTTTGCTCGATGTCAATCATCCACCATGACGCTCACAGCCCCCCTCTCAGCTCCACCTCTTTGCCCATATTTGTATTTTTTGGGCGAGACGACACACGTGCCCCTGCAAAGATGGTGATGGTAGGAACCGCCCACCGAGCTTCAATTCAGCTCTCCAGAAACCTTTCGGTGCGTCATGGAGGCTCCGTCCATCTTTTTATATACAGTCTATGAATGGGATTTATTACTATTTAAACTAGAACTCTGTGTCAGGAAGTACTTGTACTTAGTTTGAAGAAATGTGGTATCAGTGCAACCTTGTTTTTTAGTCTTAGTAGAGACATTAAGGATTTTTTAAAATTTATCAATAAACTTTTCACTGTGCCTTGAGGAGCAGTCCAGTCAGCCAAGTCAGCTGGAATTCATCCATCTAGTGGTTTTATCGTCTGACTCGCCGTTTCTGAACGGTCTGTTATGAACAACAGATAAAGGGAAGGAAGTTTTGGAATAAGGAAGTTCAGTACAGGAGGTACTGCAGGAACTAACAGACCGTTTCAGGGCTTCTGTGCAGATATATAGATTACAAAAACGCTGTTATATAACTGGATCAAAAACAATCACGAAAGCGGGGGTTTGTTTAAACCAGTAAATGATACGTAGTTCCTAATAAAAAGTTGTTTGTCTCCTGGGAAAGTTCCTGCTGTGGTAAAATTGATATGTTGTGAATTTTTTCGAATGTTTTTTCCAACCTGTGGCTCAGCGGTGGCTCAGATGACGAGTGAAGCTGCTGTGAAAGAGCGTCACTGTAACGTTGGAATGTCTGGAAAAGTCTACCGACAGAAAACAAAAGCTTGATGCTGGAAATGTGAGTGAACTCGATATGACACCACGTCAGTGTAATGTCTTTGGCACGCAGGTTTTATGGGATAAATATACTAATTCTATCTATGTTTTTTGTGACTTAACACATCTTCAATCACTGTAAAAGTCTTGCAGAGTAAAATGTGAGCAAAATGACTCCATTAACAAGACGAACAGCAGAGCTCACGATGTGTGGTCAAATTGCACTTGCATCCTGAACTGTTAAAACTAAAGACAGTCAGTTAATCAGCACAACCAATAAATAGATTATGAATAAATAAATACAAATAAATAGCTGACAGTTAAAATCTCCACTGCAGTGCAGCTGCGAGCGGAGGCAGTTCGTCGCTGCCTCTGGCTTTGTCTCTGTGTTTGTGGTGTAAAAATGTTCACTTTTAACACACTTTTCCCTTCCAGTTACTCTTTGCTTTGACTTTGTGCAGAGTCCAGAGTGCAGAGGGAGTGTGTGTGGGTGTGTGTGAGCCTCAGACAGCTGTCTCCAGGTCTTCGTGAGAGGCAGATGACGCATTTTGCTGGGAGCTCAAGTAAGTGACGAGCTCAGAGTCTCCCTCTGCTTGGTCCGCAGGTGTCTTCCCCTGGTGGACATGCACACACATGTTAAAGTTTCGGAGTAATTTGAGTCATTCTGTAAGTATTCTCTACGTCTGGACAGTCCCACTAAATGGTAAACACTGAGACAACAAGCAGGAGCTCCGGGCAACCAACAAAAACAGATAGAAATGCAAAATAAAAGGTGGATAAAACACAAAACTCAACCTCCCCTGGCTTCACCTAAAGAAGGAACTTCCATATTTGCAAGTGCAGCTACCTCCAATGCAAATTCTCACTATTAAGCATAAGGAGTCTGTTAAATGTTCTACGCTCTTCATTACAGACAAAAAAAACATCAACGGAACCATTCAGACAAAACTAAAAACTACCAAGCATTCAACAGACTGTAAGGATTTTAACCCTTTAAATGTAAGTTAGATTACGTTAAATCACTGTTTTCCTCTCTTTTTAGGGCATAAAAATTCCCATAATAATCCATATAATCCCATTAAGGCTAGTTTGAAGTTGGCAGATTCGGTGTGACTTTGGCCTACAGCAGTCAGGTATGAGGCAGTTAGAAGTAAAGTGTTGTAAAGTGTCAAATTCAGCTTAATCTGTACTTGTTCACTGCAAAAACTGAAATCTAAGATTAAAAATCTAAACTGAGTACACATATGCTTAAATTTTTTAAGGGTAAGATAATTCTTTTGTTGTTTTAAGAGTATTTTTACTTGTTTTGGGAAGTCTTGACAAGCCAAATTTTCTTGTTCTGTTGGCAGATAATTTATCTTATTTTAAGCAACATTTACCTAATTTTTGCATTTTTTCTTTTTGTTTTTTAAGGCCGAGTTTTTGCAGTGTTATGAAGATGCATTACTGAACTATGATGATATTTACTTGTTATTGTTCCTGATGAACAGCTGTTTGGACCCAGTCAGGAAGCAGGAAGTCTTTTTCTGTCTGTTATTACAGATTAAAGAACAAAAAGTCGGCATCTGTTCCTGTTGCTTTTGTTTACCTTTTAAATGCTCCCACTTTTGTCTGAACCAAAGAGTCACAACACATTCAGTTTAAACTGCAACACAACAGGTGATTTTTTTTCATTTATATCCCAAAAAGGAACCAAAACTTCTATCTTTATCCTCCATTTGCCTTCTTCTGCTTTTCCTTTCACTTTATATTGACTTCATTCAGATAATCAAAGAACCGAAAGGCAGAGAAGAAGGAAGGTGGCCACACCCTGAGAGCAGGTGAAACTCTTTTCCTGTAAACCATGTGGATGCTACCTCTGAAATGACTCAGCTTCGTGGGAACTCCGCGGTTTGGATTCTGTCAGACAATTACCTGGAGGTTGGTCTTGTCTAGCGAAGCCCCGGCCTCAACCAGCAATCGACACACGGCGTGCTGCTTCTCAGAAGCTGCTTTATGCAAAGCGGTATTCCCTCTACAAACAAACACACACACACAGTCTGGTTATCAGTCAGTCTGGAAAGTCCTCACATTATTATAAGTGTGAGTCAGATCCTCCACAAGAAGTTTCTAAAGTTATTCCCCTCATGACAGCTGGCTTTTCATGCTTTTCAGGAAAAATAGTCTGTTATGGGATTTATGTCCCATTTATATTCTAATGCTTTCCTATACAGTCATCAATACGGCTTTGCAAAATTCATCCTACTTATAAGGTTTTACTTCACCTGGTTGACAAAGTTCACCTGATGTTGAAAGTAATGAATTCACTTGTGGCGTCTTTTCATAAGCAAACAATAAAATCCTTTCAGATTTGGTGTGCAGTCACAACATGTTGGGTGCACGCTGGTGCTTGCTTGGGGCGGCGCAGATTGGGTTTCCATATACAGAAACAGCCAATGAGTTTCACACAGTGGGGTCCCACAAGGTCCATTCTTGGACTTTTGTTGTTTTTAATTTATTAAAATGACTCTCTTTCTGTGTGGAGTTTCATTGTTCTCTCAGTGCCTCCCACCACCAAAGACATGCATGTTAGGTCAACTGGTTACTCTAAATTGTCCCCAGTAGTGAGTGTGACGGGTTGTGTGTCTCTTTGTGTTGGTCCTGCATAGACTGGTGCCTCTCGCCCAGAGGCTGCTGGGATAGGCTCCAGTTCCCCCGTGACCCTTGATTGGTCTAAACAGTTCAGATAATGAATGAATAAATGACTCTGTCTCACTCAAACATTAACACTTTGAGAATGCAATTGTAGGCCTAGCTGCCTACGCTGCATGGTTCAAATTAAAAAAATTATCTTTAAATGTTAAAAAAAACAACTAGTTTTTTTATTTTTACAGGCAAAGTGACAGACAATAAAGAATCTGAGCTACTTCAGGTATGAGCTACAAAATTCCCGGGAGTTGTTGGTGACGACATGAAGAGAGCATGCCGGGTGTGTCAGTAAGAATGAATCCATCACTACAGTAAGGAGGTTCAGTCCTCTTGGTACAACACAATTTCCTCTCACTTTCTTTTACAGCGTTGTGTTTCCTTCTCTCATCGATTGCAGCTTGACCTGAGGGAAGCACTTTCCCTCCAACTCTCTACTGGAGTTTACTGCTTGTTTAAAACGACATGTCGATCAGAACCACGCCTTTCATCGTGACAATTTATGAAATATTTTTCAAATATGCATTTTTGTTTACAAGCAGAGGTGTATAAAGTAGAAGTAGATGTAAAAATAAACATGTTTTTGGATGTAGCGATGCATCTAGAACAGGTTCCTCTACCTGCAGTGGAGCTGAGCTGATTAATTCACCTGGTTTAGTAAGTGGTGGGAAAGAGCTGCTTTTACTTTATACACCTGTTTATAAGTTTTTGTCTGCTGAAGGCAAAATTCATAAACACTTCAATAATTATTTTAAATCAAACTTGTTTGTTTATTTATACAATACAGGAAAACCCCAGGATATTCATCCTCCTCAGTGTGTTGCTCATCAAGGTCAATTCGCTGTCCGATTCTTTTCATGTTTTAATGGTTCATGATGGAGGCTTTTGGTTATTTAATCGTTTGTCTGCTTGCTGTATTATTTTTATACAAATAAACAAATTAAAATTAAAATAAGTGGATGCAATAAAACAATAACTGTATGCACAACCATGAATATGTGGAAAGAAAATGTTAAGTATCTGACATACTTCTCTCTGTCTGCTAAATCCAAAAGAACCTTTGAGCCTAAAAAATAAAAAGGAGAAACAGAAGAGATGATGACTTCAAGGTGAAAAATGAATATTGTACCGTAAACATTCAACCCTGCTGTTTCCCAGGATCATACAGATCCTCACCTTGTTGCAGCATGAAGCCGACCACCTCTGCGTGTCCATTCTGTGCAGCTAAATGTAACGCTGAACAGCCTCCGGAGTCTCTTACCAACAAGCTGACGCCTCGACGTACGCACTGTGACAGCTGCAGAAACAGCAAAGAATGAATAAATATATTAAACGAAGCTCTGTGATGGACTGGCGAGCTGTCCAGGGTGTACCCTGCCTTTCGCCGAAAGACTGCTGGGATAGGCTCCAGCTTCCCCACAACCCTTCATCGAACTAAGCGGTTCATGAATGAATGAATATTAAATGAGCTCATATCCTCATCTATCTATAAAATGATGACTAATATAAACATAAAATACAACAATAACAGTGTTAAACAATACAGAAAACAAATAAATCCTGAGTAAAATGCTGCTTTTTGATGCTCAAATACCCTCTCTAACAAATATTTTCCATTACAGATGCGGCTGTAATTCATCTTTTAGTTTAAAAAAATAATAAAGAAGTAAATTATTGAGAAATCATCTCTTTATTCCCTATTCATAAAAGTTAAGATGTTCGTTCGGTAAGATGTTAGGAAACTGACAAGAGAATCATAAAAGCAGCCACATTTATGTTTTATATTAAGCATTATTCTGAAACATTTTATTGTCTTGCTGTTAATATTTATGGGCTACATTTTACAACATTATATAATATACAGCCTAATTTCAGTGTATATTTGCATTTTTTAAAAAAAAAAAGAAATTAAGTAAAAGCTGGAAAGAGAGCATCAACAATGGAGAAAATGTAAAAAATCTCACTGAAACCTGCAGGTAAACCTATTTAAATTGATTTAATGAGGTGAGTTAGTGTTTGATCATACATGTGATATATAATATCAGACATCGATGTAGAAGCTGAACAGGTTTACAAGCTCTGTCATGTGTTTATATTTAAAGTGTCCCGTCTGTTTACTGGTTTTGCAGCAAAGTCCCAACCCAAATGCGTTAAATAGAAGTTTCACAGCCTGCTGGTGTTAACGTTTGTCTGTGTGAAAGTACTTTACCGTAGAAAGATCCCCAGAACTGGCAGCCGTCAGAAGTGCTGCAAAAGAAAAGAGGAAAAACCCACAGAGATGTAAATAAATCATTATAATAAGTTTTTACACTCCCCTGAATAGCACATTAAAATATGCTAGGTGACAACAGTGGCCTTAAAGTAGATGAAAAAATATAATTTTGACTTTAAACCAGATTACATAACTAATACCTCATAACATGTAGTTTGACTTCTAGTCTGGGAGGTACAAAAAAAGAAAAATAACTTGCAGGAGCTGAAACCTGTTTTAAAAACACGTTTTTATGTTTTTTTTACAACTTTTGGCAGACACAGGTTTACTTGTGTGAGTCATGTTCAGAAACTTTACAAACATGCAGAGTGCAACATATTTCCAAACGTAAACATTAAAGGACAAAACAAATTATGTAAATGTGAAAGTCAGTGTTTGCATGGTGTTTGTGCGTCGGTGTTATACCTGACTCATCTGCTGTCAAGGGAGCACTGCAAGCAGGAATAAAGAGAATCAAATGAGCAATTCCTGACAAAGCAGCTACAACAACATATTTATTATATGATTAAAGTTCTATGATTGGGTTGTTTAATTATTCACTAGTTATACTGGCTACAAAATAGGAGCAAAATGCTTAAAAAATTACCCAAATGGCTGTTTTCTAATGTCTTTTCTTGTCCTGCCAAGCTGGTTATTAATTGATAGTTAAGACATCTTTAATAATCTTAATTTTTTTTTTTTAAATTAATTTTTATTTTTTAAAAAAACAAACAAAAATAAATAAAGAAAGAAAAATAATTGTCTTAATTTTACAAATACTTTTTCTAGCATAAAGTCTTGACATGGATGGAGGAATGTTGAAATGTTTGATATTTAAAAGTCCATTTTGGGAGATTTAGTGACATCTACTGATAGAAATCTCACATTGCAGCCAACTGAAACACTCACTTTTAAAACCATGTTGGAAATCTGAATATAATCCACTGGATTAAATTATTTTGAAATCCCATAATGAAACTATTATTTCTTATAATAAATTACTTACTTACTTATTAATTACAACTAGAAATTGTTTGTGAAACAGTACTGAGTCTCTCCACCAGTGGTGGGCCTTGTAATAAAACTACAGAACCTATTCAGGCTGGATCCTATAATTTTCAGATGTCCTTTGAGACGTTGATGGTTGTTTGTTTAATTCTGGATTTCGTGTTTGTGGGTCGTCAGTCACTGAAAGAAACAAGGATGCTAAAGCCTATAACACTAAACTGTAGCTTTAAAAAAAATGGCAGATTAACCAAGAGGTGAAATCCTGGTGGTGATGTTAATATCTCATATAATCCATTCGAAAAGCACTTTTAATCAGTTTGTTTTATAAAATCTATTTTTATCTATAAAAATCTGAATATTAAAAAGTCTGATCCTGATCTAGAGGCACAAAATAACTCATTTTCTACTTTTTTTTCCCTTGAAAAAATGGTTTTCAAATAAACTATGTCCCCTCTTTTTGTCGTCTCACCCAGCTGTTGGTTCCACCACCAGATCAGGCATCCCTGTAGAGGAGCCCTGGCTCACCGCAGGTCCCTCGTGGTCCAGGATGAACACCTCGTCCTGACATATTTCTGTCACAAAGTGGAGATGCTCCTGCAAACAGAAAGGATGAAGGCAGAGTGAGAGGACTGAATGAAATAATCAGTTAAATGACTTCTGAGCGCATGTCTTACCTGAGCCTTATCAATGCGATAGAAGCGATCAGCTGATGTTGCTGTGGAGAACAGAGACACATATTTGTGTTAATGTTATTGATTAGCTTTGAATTCCTTAAATTGATCACTTAAACTCTAGTTCAATAACATAACCGCAGTTGCTTGATATGTTTTATTATTTTATTCCTGTCACATGTTTCCCCACAAATAAACGAGAAAAGTTCTTTATGAAGATCAAGAACAAGAATATTTTATTCATCCCTGAGAAGAAATTCAAGGTTATTTTTTCATTTTTATTTTTCAAGAAGAATACTTCATTCTTCTTGAATAGAATCAGAAAGAATATTTTATTCAAATTTGAGGAAGATCAAAGAGCTTTCCAACCGGGTCAGGGACACGATCACGTTAGACTTGAACTTTACAAAATATGAGACATTTTGAAAATCCCAAAGACCTGCAATAAATCCATCACCGTAAAATGGAAATAATAAAACCTGCTATGGGAGGTCCATCCACCAAACTTTACACACCAGGCAAGGAGGACTTTAATCAGAAAGCCTCGTTTCCTTTGAGCAGATCTGTTTGGTCCGGTACGGTCGGGTACGCTATGTTGTGTGTTTCCATTATAAAACTGTCCCATACAAGTCAAATCAAATCTGATTTTATTGATAAAATGCCCCACACCCCCTTCCCCCCACCATTATGCACACATACATGACTCATACACACAGGTACATGTACAGAACCACACACTGTGTGTACACAGCCTATAAAAACTTCAGAAAAACTTGTACAAAAAAACCCCAAAGAAACAAAACAAAAAAACAAAAACAAAAATTGTGGCTGAATACAGAGGACCACCAGTTAGGAAACAGCATCTGCACCAGGTCCCTCCAACAGCCCGCGGTCAGAGCACCTCCACCCCCATGCCACCACCTCGTGACACTGCCACAGACCCCCCAGACCATGAAGATGCCCCCCACAAAACAGAGATAATCTGGCCAGAGCCAAGAGCAGCGACCAGTGCAGGCGGCCCCCACTCAGGAACACTGGAGAGTAAAAACAACAAATGACCTCGGATAAGAACATAAAATAAAATAAAATAAAATAAAATAAAATAAAATAAAATAAAATAAAATAAAATAAAATAAAATAAATAAGAAAAAGAAATGATAAAATAAAATAAAACAAAACAAAACAAAATAAAATAAATTAAAATAAAACAAAATAAAATAAAATACAATAAAATAAAACAAAAACACAAAACAAAATAAAATAACACAAAACAAAATAAAATAAAATAAAATAAAATAAAGCCATTTCAGGGCCTCCTTCAGTTGCAGATGCATAGAAAATGGTGCGGAGTGGTTAAGGTGGACTTACTTGCACCACATGATATGATCCATTAACTAAAGGACAGAAAAGCGTCACTGCCCACAACAGCAAGCACGAACAAACAGCGTTGCCGTTCAGCTGCGGTTCAGTTGCCGATGGAAAGATAAAAGGTAAAGAAGGTCTGTGAGGTCTGGTGAGGTCATGCTCTGCATTAGGTCTAAACCCTGCATGCACAGTGGTGGTCCGACATGTTGTGGAAACACTCTGGTTCCTTCTAAAAGAAGGTTTCCAAACCGCTCTGGCCCGAACAGAACCGCTCAGTAGAAAAAGTGGCAAAAGAGACCAAAAATAGCCTCAAAGGAGGTGTAAAGCGCCGCATTAGAGATGACTCTTTGTGTATAGCAGAGGAAGGGAACCTGGACCCTCGTCCTGCAAGTTTTCCATGTGTCACTGCTCCATTTGCTCTTAATAAGATGTGTCAGAGCAGGGACACATGGAAAACATGCAGGACTATAGGAAACTGTGAGACATACCTGACTCATATAAAGACTGGTCTCTATGGAGGTGTCCGGAGAGAAAATGCTGCTTATAGAAACATTCGGAAAATTTAACGCCAGTCTTCCTTAGATTTGAGGCTGAAGCTGCTTCTCTGCATTGTATTCCAGTTGGTTTTAGGACCTCTGAGGTCCTCTTCACAGCTCTTACTCCAGGTCCCATTTACCAGACTGAAATCCAGGGGTGACAGAACTTTCTCTGTTGCTGCTCCTAAGATGTGGAATCGGCTTCCCCATCACATCAGAGATTGCCAATCTGTCTCCGATTTTAAGTCTGTACTTAGAACCCACTTTTTGCACTGGCATTTGATCAAACCGGAGCTTGTCCTTTATGTTTTTTAATTTAATTTTTATTCTAGCTTTTCGTTTTTAATTGCAGATTTGATTTATTTTTACTGTGCAGTGTTTAAAATGTGAAGTGTTGTTTGTTGCTTTATTGTTCAGCACTTGGGGCAGTTGTTGCTGTAAAAATGTGCTGTATAAATAAACTTGAACTGGAAACAGACGTTCAACCTCCAGCAGGACAATCAGAACCAGAACCAGAACCAGAATCAGAATCAGAATTGAAACCAGAATCAGAATCAGAATCAGATTTAGATTTAGAATTAGATTTAGATCCAGAATCAGATTTAGAATCAGAATCAGATTTATATTTAGAATCAGATTTAGATCCAGAATCAGATTTAAAATCAGAATCAGATTTATATTTAGAATCAGATTTAAATCCAGAATCAGATTTAGAATCAGCATCAGAATAAGATTTATATTTTGAATCAGATTTAGAATCAAAATCAGAATAAGATTTATATTTAGAATCAGATTTAAATCCAGAATCAGATTTAGAATCACCATCAGAATAAGATTTAGATTTAGAATCAGATTTAGAACCAGAATCAGAATAAGATTTAGATTTAGAATCAGATTTAGATCCAGAATCAGATTTAAAATCAGAATCAGATTTATATTTAGAATCAGATTTAAATCCAGAATCAGATTTAGAATCAGCATCAGAATAAGATTTATATTTTGAATCAGATTTAGAACCAGAATCAGAATAAGATTTATATTTAGAATCAGATTTAACTCCAGAATCAGATTTAGAATCACCATCAGAATAAGATTTAGATTTAGAATCAGATTTAGATTCAGAATCAGATTTAGAATCAGAATCAGATTTATATTTAGAATCAGATTTAAATCCAGAATCAGATTTAGAATCAGCATCAGAATAAGATTTAGATTTAGAATCAGATTTAGATCCAGAATCAGTATAAGATTTAGATTTAGAATCAGATTTAGATCCAGAATCAGATTTAGAATCAGAATCAGATTTATATTTAGAATCAGATTTAAATCCAGAATCAGATTTAGAATTAGCATCAGAATAAGATTTAGATTTAGAATCAGATATAGATCCAGAATCAGTATAAGATTTATATTTAGAATCAGATTTAAATCCAGAATCAGATTTAGAATCACCATCAGAATAAGATTTAGATTTAGAATCAGATTTAGAACCAGAATCAGAATAAGATTTAGAATCAGATTTAGATCCAGAATCAGATTTAAAATCAGAATCAGATTTATATTTAGAATCAGATTTAAATCCAGAATCAGATTTAGAATCAGCACCAGAATAAGATTTATATTTTGAATCAGATTTAGAACCAGAATCAGAATAAGATTTATATTTAGAATCAGATTTAAATCCAGAATCAGATTTAGAATCACCATCAGAATAAGATTTAGATTTAGAATCAGATTTAGATTCAGAATCAGATTTAGAATCAGAATCAGATTTATATTTAGAATCAGATTTAGATCCAGAATCAGATTTAGAATCAGCATCAGAATAAGATTTAGATTTAGAATCAGATTTAGATCCAGAATCAGTATAAGATTTAGATTTAAAATCAGATTTAGATCCAGAATCAGATTTAGAATCAGAATCAGATTTATATTTAGAATCAGATTTAGAATCAGCATCAGAATAAGATTTAGATTTAGAATCAGATTTAGATCCAGAATCAGTATAAGATTTAGATTTAGAATCAGATTTAGAATCAGAATCAGATTTATATTTAGAATCAGATTTAAATCCAGAATCAGCATCAGAATAAGATTTATATTTAGAATCAGATTTAGATTTAGAATCAGATTTAGAACCAGAATCAGAATAAGATTTATATTTATAATCAGATTTAGATCCAGAATAAGATTTAGAATCAGCATCAGATTTAAAATCAGAATCGGTATTATTACCATTGTCAGTGAAATGTTCCACAAACTGGGACTTTTCTTGGTGCAATAGCGCAACATGGAACATGGATCATAGATCATAGACAATAATAAAAATATAACAATGAATAAAATAAATAATAAAGACCTAAAGGATCCTCAGCATTCTACTAAAGCATCAGAAGAGAAACATTTTGCTCAACTGGTACATCAGCTGCGCCATAAACAAATACTGCAGCTTCTTGATGCAAAGAACCCAGGTTTAAATTGTTGCCTCTTTCCTGCATGTCAGGATCTGCTGAGCTCATAGAAAGCACACGCTAACAGACTTGCAGCAGAAACTTCTGCAAAACGTGGCCGTGCAAAGTACTTTTTTATTTTTAATAAGTTTCTCAGCTATTGATCTATTTAACGATCTCTTCTTTCATTCATTTCACTTTATTAATTTGGGCTATTTTCTGTAAACAAAACTCAATATTACAGGTTCACACACACAAACACACACACACAGAAAGTATTTTAACAAGCCACTGTAATATTTCAGGAACTCACAATCCAGGAAGCTCCAGTTGGGAGAAAGCCGACTGGTTGAACTGGTCCTGGGGACGCCTCTGCTCTCATCCTGCAGGGGAAACACACTGTCAGACTTCTCGCTTTGTGAAACAATCCAGCAGATGTAAAAAAGTTTGCATGGCAGAATTAATTCAGAGACAGAAGTAAAAGAGAAGAGATGAGTGTATTATTCTGAGAAGCACAGGGAGTAGCAGAAAAGAGACAAAGAGGACGATAAGAAAGCATGTCGGTTACGTGAGGAACAACCTCTCATCAGAAAGAACTGAAACTGGTTGCAAAATTCAAAAAGAAAGAAAACAAACTAAATAACAGTGATTTTTACGTTATCTGAACTCTACTAATATACATCCTCCTTTTATTTCAGGCCTGCAACACATTTTAAAAAATTCTGGACAATTTGGGGCTAATAATGAGTCTAAAAAATTTAAATCATGGTCGACATGTCCAAGCAGATGGAGTAGCATCCAAAAAAACCCCAAGAATTTCCATTTTATTAACAAATATGTACAAAAAAAGTTTTAAAATGTTTAAACTATTCCTGTGACAGAATGACTGGAAGGGTTTTGTATATTTCTCCCTCTGCGGAGCAGGATGTCAAACGTATCTGCCGTATCAAAGGCTGCAAGCTGGACAGCCATGATTTTAGATCCCTGAGACATCAATGCATCAGGATACGTCCTTCATCGGCCTTGTCCACGACAACACCAACGTCTCCGGGCTCGGAGGCATCTGGGACGGAGGGCCAAACAGTGGAAATGTGACCTGTGGTTAAACCACATCTTGCACACATCACAAAGGCATGCCTGAGAAAGAAGAGGATACTGCTGGGCATCTTTAGATATGCATGCAGTCCATCCAACTTATTCCAGTTCAGGCTGGAAGGGAAGCAGGACCTTAACCCCAGCAGTTAGCAGACGAGAGGCAGAATACACCCTGGACGGGTCACCAGTCCGTCACAGGGCCAGCACCCACTCACACTTACGCCTTGTGAGAATTTAAATCTATCCATCAGGGAGCTCCATCTCCAGTCCTGCAGATTTTAGATTCAGACTCGTAGCTTATTAACAGGCTTGTTGTGGACATTTTATTTGAGCGAGGTGTGTCGTAGCAGGAATCATCTAAAACCAGACATCCCTGCTCCTTATTGTCTCAAGGTTGTGCAGCTTTGAAAAAGCGGTAAATGTTTTAGTGGCATCTTTTTTCTGCAAAGAGTTTCAGGCCTATAATAGAAATCGGATACATATCAGCTGATAGAAAACTGGAAAGACAGAGGTTTTAGTTTCATTTTGTCTGCAATGGAAACAAAGCAATCACTCTGTTTCTCTTTCATTTTCTGTATGAGCAAACCTTGATCACAAAGGATCTTAAAGTGGGTGAAGCTTACTGTATGCAGCTTGTTATTCTATGTTATGAGCTTCATTCTACAGGGTGTAATGTTTTCTAGAGTTCACTTTAACACCCATCAACAAGTCTCTGAGTAACAGCAAAAGAACCTAAATAAATCACAAATAATGCACAAGTGTCTTTTCAGCGCTTGCAGAAAAAGACACGGTCAGTCATGTACCTGGTAGTGCACTCTGTGGCCAGTAGATGGCGCCTGGTGTAAATCCTAGCAAGCACAGCGGACAGGTTTCAAGGTTAACAAGCAGCCAAAGCATGAACATCAGGAAACTTCCATACGTTTAAATCAGTTAGCCAATGTTTCCCCACATGACACACACATCGACAGAGCATTCACAGGTCATTTACCCATCTATAAATAACAGGAAGGAGAGGATGAGGTGGCCTGGGCCATGAAATAATGATGAAGAGAAAGGAGCAGAGCAAGGAGGGGAAATTAAAGTGATGGTAAGCAGACTGATGAGGATGAAGATGAAGACTTGCCTCCTGTAATCTGTCAATATAGAGTCTGCAAGTTTCCAGGTCACAGTCTCCTCTCACCACCACAATACCAACTGGGATTGCTGGAAAACACACAAGTGGTTATTTTAGGCACCAAAATATGATGTTTTTTAACACTTGGTGGCAGCAGAATGAAGTTCTAAAAACAATATTTGCATATTATTATCTCAGAAAGCTGTGTTCAGAATAAAAAAAAACATCCAAAAATGATGCAGCTTGTCTGCTAGTGCTGCAGTTTATCCACTGTTTGCAGAAACGTTCATTCAGATGAGGATAAAAAGATGGCTCACAGATGTCTCGCAGCCGCTCTTTGTCGTACTGCAGCCTGTCGTACTCCTGGAGGCCGATCCAATTCACTCGAAGACGCAGACGATCCGGCACTGCGTGGGGACTGGAAGAAAAGCAAGTCCATGTCCGTGCGCACACACACAATTCAGACACGCCCGAGCACGCGATGATGAGGGCACGCATATGCATACATGCACACACAGACACGCATAGACACGCAAATCACAAACCAGATCTAAATTTTGTCGCGTAACTTGTAAATTTGCTTCCTCATCTGTTTAGTTTTACGCTTTCAGTTCCAGCCTGAGTGTTTCTGAACTGAGTGGGATTTTTATGATAACTACTGCCTGTAAAAATCTGCCTTTACTTGCAAAATATAGAAAGAATGAACATCCTCAAGCCAACACATTTAAAGTTTAAGAGAGAAATAAGTCCGATTGAGTCAGATGATCAGTAAAAAAGATGTCAGACAGGAAGCAAAGACATCAGAGTTTAGAAATCTCCTGTCCCCAAAGCTGAATTTACACAAATATTACCTGCAAAGAAACAAAAATCGTATCAACTGTTTCTATTTCAGTGTTTTTTGTCTCAGGCAAAACTAACATAAAACATGAAAACAGCTTTTCCATAAGCAGAGGTCATAAACATGGAGCGTGCAGGTGTAAGGGAGCAGAGCTCAGGGGAAACTAAAGGTAAACAGACTACAGCGGGAAAAGCATCGAGACAAAAGGCAGAAGCCGACTGAGAAGTGGAAAGACTCCAGCATGCTGCCATACACTCGTTCTCTCTTTTTGTTCTCTCACTGGAAACAGCACAATGAAAAGCTTCCATTCGACACAACACAGCAGGTTTGACCAACATCTGACATTTTCCCCCTTTTAGAAACATTTTATTTTCTCCTGTCCAGACCAGGAGTCGGTTCGGTGCTTTTAAGTCTGATGCAACATGAACATCACAAGAGGCTATTCATTTCCAAGACATCAAAAATGTTTTTATTATTTTTATTTCTTTGCTACAACCAGAAACAGATTAAGTTCAGCATATGTAGGAAGGAAAACAAAAAAATACACTCCTTTTTTCCTCCACATACTTAAAGAAAGATCATGTTCTTAAAAGCAAAAACTTTTTTGTAGTTAATGGCCTGTTTTTTTAATAACAGTAACAGTATCATTTCTTTCTGTGGATCAATGATCTGATTAGGAAAAAAGTAAACTCAATCTATCCACTGATAAAATATCATCATAAATTAATCACTGATGATGCAGATGTTCATATTTTTCCAGGCATTCATATTAATCAAATGAAAAAGAAATTGAATTAAAAATACGTTTTTAATCACCTGAAGTAAAATTATTTACATTTTATGTTGTTTTAATTAAGTATTTATCAGTCATTGTTGTGACTGTCATCTTTCTAATCTTATAACTACCTGAAGAAGCCTCTGACTGAACATACGTTGTTGTTTCCATTGTGTTGTAGAGCATATAAATTGTCCCTTAAGTTCAGCAGCTTGTGCAACATTATTCTGGACAATAAAGTTCCAGCAGCGCCAGATCCATCGCCAGTAAAAATAGAAAATATGGAGGAAAACTCACTGCTAACAGTAAAAAATCCCGTGTGTAGATCTTTACTGTGACATCTCCACTGCACTGCTAGATGGTAAGTTCCTGTTTTGTTTTGAACTACATTGTTAAAAATAACTATTTTTTTAGACCGAAATATTTTTTAGGCCAATTTGACATTTTTCATCCAAACAGGAACATTTAGGAAGCGATCCTTGGAGGTTCCCTGAAGGTTACAAAGCTTTTAACTTCCTGTGAATGTTCCTGTGAAGATTTCTAACCTTTAAGACACCAAAGGGGAC
Organism: Telmatherina bonti; assembly: GCF_933228915.1. Lineage (NCBI taxonomy): Eukaryota > Metazoa > Chordata > Actinopteri > Atheriniformes > Telmatherinidae > Telmatherina > Telmatherina bonti. Next base: position 22,045,125 of record NC_136632.1, on the reverse strand, counting down.
CCGTTCCCTAAGGGTTCCCTGAAGGTTACTGCCTCTGGAAGAAGCCAGTCCCATGCTAAGGTTCACTTGTCAAATACAGAAGCAAGTCGGCTTTAGAAATTCAATTTCCCTCACAATGATGGGGTAAAAACTAAGAAAAAAATAAATAATAATAAAGTGGTTTCTGTTTCATTGCTTTAAAAAATAGTAATGATTAAGACAAAATAAGTCAGACAGAGCTGGAAACCAGATCAGAAATTTAAATGTTGGTCAAACCTGAGAAACAAAACATGACGCAGCAGCACCGACTCGTCCACTCACATGTCCACGAAGCAAAACAAGCATACGGTGACAGAGGGCTGAGGTACTTACACAGAGAAGGAGTCGGGGGGAGCAGAGAGGCGGCGCAGATCAGCTGCACACACCTTCTGAATACTACGGCCGCACACGCACACACACCCGCACAGAAGAGAGGAGGAATGTATGGCGGTGAGGACGGAAAGAAGAGGAGCAGAAGAGGAGATGACATGAGAGAGGTGGCAAGGGGAGAAAGAAAAGATGGTGAGAGATGACCAAAGAAGAGTTAATTAGAAAGAAAAGGAGGGGGGGAAAAGGAATAAAAGAGAAGGAGACAAATAAAAATAATAATCAGGAATATTCCAGGGGGATGAAATAATGAAAGAGAAAGAGGACGAGACAAAAAGAAGAGAGACAGGAGGAGGGACAGACGGAGAAAAGCCCAAAAGGTAAGTAGACAAACATTGATAGCAGAGTACAGTCACATAGCAGTAGCAGTGCCACTAGATACTGCATGAAATTGCTAGACTTTCCTGCTCCTCACATGCACATCTACTGTAGCTCGCTGACTGGTACAAACAGCTGAAAATAGACTCACATGTAAACGCACAAAGATATACAAGAACTATTAGCGCTGCAGCGATAGAGGAGTGTTAGTAGCCACCAGATATTTTATACAGAAGGATAAACTCCATACACAGCGGCTTTATCCCTGAAATAAGTCAATAAAGGTCTCCTCATCTGGCTCGGTGAAGGAAAAACCACACCGTATCACATGCCGGCGAGTCACCGGAGATAAACGCAATGCTCTTCTTCTGATTAATTTGAGTGGACAACATTACATATCCCTCCTTTGATTGTGGTTTGGCGAGCTGAAGAGACGAGGAGTGAATGCCAGCTCACGAAACAGATTGTATGACTCACTCTGCAAACCAGGCTTTTACAACACCGCTGCCCTACTTCCTCCATCTTTACACGTGTGTGCGAGTGACTCACTCGTTCAGCAGGGGCACTGAGGTGCGTCTCTTGCTCTTCTGGACCATGTTGGCCTGATTTCGAAGCGAAATGCGGAGAGTGGATGGAGCCAGTCGACAAGGCTCCCCGTCCACCTACACACACACAGATGATTGATGAAAGGAGAAAAAAGCAGGTTACGTTGTGCTTGAGCCGTGAGTGTCATCATGATGCAGCAGAAGGGTTTCACAACAAATTATTGTGATTTCCATTGTTTTCTTTAAGCTTCTCTTCTTACAAGTGATGTTATTGTTTACAGAAAATAAACAATCAATATGTTACAGAAAAGCAAAGCCATGTTTACCACTGTGTTACACCACGTTTCTCTAAATGTTATAGTTTGGGATCAGAGGTGATGAATTACTGAAGTTTACTGTTGGAGAAATTTACATTCGCACTTGATTTAAATAACAATTTTCAGACAAATGTTATTTAAAGCGCTTTATAAAAGGAAAGAGATGTAAACAAACAGGCCTAGAGATTAGAAATAATTTAGAAGAAAGGTACGAGCATAAAAATCAGTTTAAATTTATTCTGAAAGTTGCACCAGAGACTCATATTGTGTGTTTATAAAGACTTTGCAGAACCAGTCTGACTCCAGGTGAAGGTTAGTTTAGGCTACAGTCTGATAACGGCTTACTTCTTATTGAGATCAGGGTTAGTTTCCACTACTTTGAACTGTTTTCATGCATGCACCGGTCACAGGTTCAGTCTGAGTTGGGAGCTGAGAACTTGAGTAGAGTAAAAAAGCTCTTGGAGGAGGAATGAATTGTAAAAACAGCTGCAGACTCACAGACTCTGCTGAACCTGTTTTCCTGCTGCAGCATAATAAATGACATTAAAAACAAGTGGAGATCTGTGGATTTATTTCTCCTTGATGATTTTATGGTCAGTTTTTGCAACATAACTCTTGTATGTGGCTTTCATCTCCTTCCCTTTCAGGTCTTTACAGAACAAAAACAGTCATATCCCAAACACTGGTACGGGAATCATTCCTGCCATCAGACTCTTTAAATCATCTCTATCTGTCACACATAACTGCATTAATGCATCATCTCTACAAACCTACCGGTATTCAGTCATATTAACCGTGTTTAATTTTTTATGTCATTTCTATGCTATGTCAATATTTGCTGCTATGTGTGTGTATATAGGATCTATCTATCTATTTATCTGTCTATCTATCTATTTATACTGTATGTACAGTATTTATATTTATACAATTCAATTTCCCTATTGTGATAAATAAAGTAAATCTTATCTTATTTTGAAATATTACAGATGAAAAATCTTGACGTATATTTTGCTCAAAGATCTTTGAATCAACTTTTCTTTCGATGTAAACACTGACATCATGTCATAAAACTGATACTTAAAAGGTTTGAAAAAAATGAATAACTAGTTGGCTGATAAATTCAAGCATAAAAATCTGAAAGAGAAAATATAATTTAAATATTTCACAGCAGTTTTTGTCCACTAATGACCTAAAAGGGTCGTAAATGTGTCAGTAGTTTTATGTTAATATTTAAGTTAAATTAAGGTAAACATATTTCTACAGAAAAAGACACATATGAACCCGAATGTTGCAAACTTGAGGGTAAAATGACCAGAAAGAACAAAAAAGTTCATTATTACCAACAGGAGTTAAATGTTTTCTGACTCGTGTAATGTGAAGCCTATTTACATATTTTTGTTGATAATTGTGCCTAATAAAGAAAGTATGTTGCAAGTCTATGCAGCTGGCAGGTCGCGTTTATGAAGCCATGATGGTATAATTTATGTTGATTGTTACTGGATTTGTTTAGAAGAAAAAGGAAGACTTAATGGCTGCACATGTCACCCCAACACACACAGCTCAGTACCTATAATGTCCTCTTACATGTAAGTCACTTATGCCATGAGCACTAATGCAGCTCCAAACATAGCAGGTCTGCCAGATGGCCCCTCTCCTCTGCAGCCTGGAGGACACAGTGACCATGACTCCTAAATTCAATCTTAGATTTTTATTGGTCACATTTCCACTTCAGCTCAGTCCATCATCTTTAATAAAGTCAGGACACAGTCAGACAGCAGCTTGCCTTACAGTCTAAGCTGCTATTTAAAAGCAGTATTTCCTACTAAAAGTGCTTGAAATACATGTAATAGAGCTCAATATAAATATTAATGTAATAGAATGAAATATATATGACAAGGTAGGATGAAAATTACAGGATTTATAGTTAAAGGTAGCAAGCCTGCATGATAAATGTCCTACTAAACCCAGAGCGAACATATATAATGAATTTACAGCTACCCGGTGATTCTCAGAATCTCAGCAGGAAACTCAGGTTTTTAATGATGTTTTAAAACTTAAACGCTGCAAAAAGAGAGAAATGTTGAGCTTCATAGTTTTGTAGAAATTCTGCAGGACCAAACAGGAACAGGAAAAATAAAAACAAACAACCCAAAAATCCATGTGGCCATGCGGCTACATGGCTTCATGGCAACATGGCTACATGACTTCATGGCTCCATGGCTACATGACTTCATGGCTACATGGCTACATGACTTCATGGCTCCATGGCTACATGACTCCATGACTCCATGACTCCATGGCTACATGACTTCATGGCTACATGGCTACATGACTTCATGGCTTCATGGCTTCATGGCTACATGGCTACATGGCTACATGACTTCATGGCTACATGGCAACATGGCTACATGGCTTCATGGCTTCATGGCTTCATGGCTTCATGGCTTCATGGCTTCATGGCTACATGGCTTCATGGCTACATGGCTACATGGCTTCATGGCTACATGGCTACATGACTTCATGGCTTCATGGCTTCATGGCTACATGGCTACATGGCTACATGACTTCATGGCTACATGGCTACATGACTTCATGGCTTCATGGCTACATGGCTACATGGCTTCATGGCTTCATGGCTTCATGGCTTCATGGCTACATGGCTTCATGGCTTCATGGCTACATGGCTACATGGCTACATGGCTTCATGGCTACATGGCTTCATGGCTACATGGCTACATGGCTACATGGCTACATGGCTACATGACTTCATGGCTTCATGGCTTCATGGCTTCATGGCTTCATGGCTTCATGGCTACATGACTTCATGGCTACATGGCTTCATGGCTACATGGCTTCATGGCTACATGTCTACATGGCTACATGGCTTCATGGCTACATGGCTACATGACTTCATGGCTACATGGCTACATGGCTACATGACTTCATGGCTTCATGTCTACATGGCTACATGGCTACATGGCTTCATGGCTACATGGCTTCATGGCTACATGTCTACATGGCTACATGGCTACATGACTTCATGGCTACATGGTTTCATGGCTCCATGGCTCCATGGCTACATGGCTACATGGCTACATGGCTTCATGGCTACATGGCTTCATGGCTACATGTCTACATGGCTACATGGCTACATGGCTACATGACTTCATGGCTACATGGCTTCATGGCTACATGTCTACATGGCTACATGGCTTCATGGCTACATGGCTACATGACTTCATGGCTACATGGCTTCATGGCTACATTACTTCATGGCTACATGACTTCATGGCTACATGTCTACATGGCTACATGGCTACATGACTTCATGGCTACATGACTTCATGGCTACATGTCTACATGGCTACATGGCTACATGGCTACATGACTTCATGGCTACATGGCTTCATGGCTACATGGCTTCATGGCTACATGTCTACATGGCTACATGGCTTCATGGCTTCATGGCTACATGGCTTCATGGCTACATGGCTACATGGCTACATGGCTACATGACTTCATGGCTACATGACTTCATGGCTACATGTCTACATGGCTACATGGCTACATGGCTTCATGGCTACATGGCTTCATGGCTACATGGCTTCATGGCTACATGGCTTCATGGCTACATGTCTACATGTTTACATGGCTACATGACTTCATGGCTACATGGCTTCATGGCTACATGACTTCATGGCTACATGTCTACATGGCTACATGGCTACATGGCTTCATGGCTACATGGCTTCATCACTATATGACTTCATGGCAACATGGCAACATGGCTACATGGCTTCATGGCTACATGGCTTCATCACTATATGACTTCATGGCAACATGGCTACATGGCTTCATCACTATATGACTTCATGGCAACATGGCTACATGGCTTCATGGCTACATGGCTTCATCACTATATGACTTCATGGCAACATGGCTACATGGCTACATGGCTACATGACTTCATGGCTACATGTCTACATGTCCATATGATTTCATGGCAACATGGCGACATGGCATAAGCTATTATAGCTTATTGCTGAAGAACATTCAATGGAAACACCTGCAAGTTGTAATTTTATAAATGTTAAATAAAGGAAAGACAGCGTATGTTATCTGTTATATCCACTGGGGTATGGAGAAGGGGCATGGTTAGATGAGTTTATGGTTATTCCTGCTCCTCATCTCGGCGTTTTTGGTTTGTTTCTCATCTACAAAGATTTCTCATGTTTTTCTCTTAATGATATAATGAAGCACAGATGATAAAAATGCTTCATTGTTGAGTCTGAAATGTCCTCTGGGTCATCTGTTTCTGATGCAACTGTACAGTAAATGTGTGGTGCAGGAAAATGCGTGTAAACACCTGGACAGGTACAGTCTTGTAGGTGGTGAGGACGACTTCTCTGCACTGGTGAAGTCTTTCCCCGTGTCCGCCAACCTGTAGCGCAGCCTGGTGGACAACAGACAGACTTCTTTCACAAGACAACAGAGAAAAAGAAACAAAAACGCTGAAGATTTCTTCTTTTTCTTACCAGCGAGGCCATTGTAAAGCCGATAACCTCAATGCAGCCATCGTCATGGCGCTGCGGCTCAAAGTCCCGATGGTCGCCGGTGTTTCCCCACGGCATGGTGCCAGCGCAGTACCTGCACATGAGTGACAACATTTCAGACTGGAAACATGTGGTTCTTCACACAATATTAACAGCAAATCAGCATTTCTAACACATCAGACTGGATTCTCACTTAAAAAGAGGCTAAACTGGACTGGCACCAGTCTGCATTGGTGAACAAAATCCACCCACAATGGCTCTGTTACAGGAGTTTCATCAGTTGGCTTGACTAGAGAGCTGACCATGTCTTAATTTTATGTCTTTTGGACTGCTCGCCCACTCCAGCGGGAAAAGCTGAATAATTATAATTAGATTGAACTTTTGATCATGTAATACGATATATGGTTCTGTCTGATATTCAGTTCAGCATTAAAGGCATGACCACATCCAATAAATCCAGGCAACTCTAATGTAAATTAAAGGCTGTTTAAGTCATATCCAGAACAATGAGGCACTTAGCATGATTTATGACCATACAATGTGGAAACTTCTCCAACATTAATACTTGATTTAATCTATCATTTTATTCAGGGAAAGTGTTTTTTCTTCAAGGATTCTAAACATTAAAATATCACTTTATTTTAAGTGGGAGAAAGGCATGTAAACACACTTCAAACCTACACAATACATATCAACTAGAAATCCTTCATCCATCAAGAAAACAAGTTTTTACAGAAGAAAAACAAACAATCTGTAGTTTAATTTTAGTCCGACATCATAAGTTCCTGCAGGTTTTCTGGTATCGACTGTCTTTCTCACACTGATTAGAGCTTGTTATGAACAGCCCTTATTGTTTACACTCTTCAAAAACCATCCCTGCTGCCATATTTTCTGCCTTTAGAGGATTTTCTTTCTCACTATTAGCTGTTTTGCCCCAACTGGCATTGCAGTACTTGACTTATTAATGCCTGACTTCGCTCCAAAAACCAGCTACTCATCAACTCATACATGGTGTGCTATTACTCTGAATAAATGACCAATTTAAAGAGCCAATCATCCAACATTTTAACATCTAAAACCTGTTGAAAACTCTTTACTTCAGAAAAAGCTTTTAATTTGTTATTTTAAGTCCTTTGGTTCTGTATTCGAAAGTAGTAAACTTTGTTTTTTTAGGTTAAGGACAAGTTTTGTTAGAAGAAATGTCTGTTCAGAGGACTTCTTTCAGCTGCACTGCTGAACATACATGTGTGTGTGTGTGTGTGTGTGTGTGTGTGTGTGTGTGTGTGTGTGTGTGTGTGTGTGTGTGTGTGTATATATATATATATATATATATATATATATATATATATATATATATATATATATATATATATATATATATATATATATATGTATATATACATACTGCTGTGATGTCATCAGGAGATGACGACATGCACAGAAAGTCATCAGTGTAGATTAAATCGACGAAAGGGTAGAAGAAGAAGGGCAGCTACCCTGTGGTACACCAGAATTTACAGAATATGGAAAACAGCCCATTTATAGATACAGACTGATTTATTTCTGAGTGTGTAGGTTAGATGTAATTTATTTAACCAAGCAGAGCTCTTCGATCCAAAGACTCTGGTCAACTAGTCCAGACCACAGTCCAGACTAAACACGGAGAAGCGGCATTTAGCTGTTACGCTGCAAACAAGTGGAATAATCTGCCAGTGGAGATTAAACTTTCATCAAATGTAGAAACTTTTAAATCCAGGTTAAAAACATTTCTTTTCTCATGCGCCTATGCATGACATCTGCACAGTAACTTTTACTTAATTCTACTTTTAATTAGTTTAATATAATTTATGATTTTATTATGATTTTGTTATTTGTATTTTCTTTTATGCTTTTTTTTTCTGTAATACTTTTAATGTTTCATGTAAAGCACTTTGAATTGTCCTGTACATGAAAAGTGCTATACAAATAAACTTGCCTTTCCTTATTTTAGTGCAGTTTAGACAAAACTCTCAACAAGTTTCTCAGTGAATAAATCAAGGTGCACCAGATCAAGTGTGTCTCTAAATCAATAAGTCAAGTACAAACTGTATTAGCATCTGTTTAAACCAGAGGCAGCCGTCTCCACAAGTGGCGCAGATAAAAACAAAACACTTCAGCAGGCATGTTGACGGTTTCAATCATTTTCCCAGCACAGGAAACAACTATTATCAAGTGTTGGCTTGTTTCCATGTTTTTTTGGGAGCACAAACCGGTTCTCGCCTCTGTTTTATTTTACCCACCTTGGAATGTTGAGAAAAACTATGCACTGAAATTTCAGCTCCTGGATCTTGGGTGTTAGGTCCGTGCCGTCACACTGGGAAAGACAGAAAAAGGAGAAAACTGGTTGTTTGAGTCATTTCTTGATTTAAGGCCAGATATCCTGCTTCCTTTCATTATCAGAGAGTTGATTTGGTTCTAAATGGTGTTCTGTTGGTGATTTTGCTGGTTTTGATGCACTCGCTCTTGTTTTTATCTAGTTTTGATGAGAAAACTGGAACAAAAGAGGCTGATGCACGTTGAGATTTGCATCACAGTCAGCTCTCTACAGGATGCTCTTCATCTTCTAAATCAAACACCTGCATCATTTCTCAGCCAAGAAACAAATACTTTCAGGAATATGCGTTTAGAGGAATGATTAAATAATTATAACCTTCATTAAAAGTAAATAAGAACAAAAATCAGGAAGAAAATGGAAGCTGCATTTTTGAGTGAGTGAAACATCCCAGCTTTATGATGGACATGAAAACACCAGCAGCTAAAAACACTCCACTATCTCCTCCTGATCGAAGAGCATTGGCTAAAAAGTCCACTTCTTGGCTGTTTTAGGATCTTTTTGAGCCTCTTTCACAGGAACACATGCATTTGTTTTAGCTTCAAGATGAATGTCTTCAGTGCAACTGCAGGCTTGACGGTGAAAAAGAAACAGTAGTGAAGTTGGAGGTTTTTAAATATCAAAAGAAGAAAACTACATGAATGTTGCCTGCTGGGATCCGTCTCCTAGAAAATACACCGAATAATAAACTTGTTACTCAAGTTGGTGTCCAGAGTGATGTAATAAAAGGAAGAAAACTCATTAAATGTGTTATTTTTAGACCTTTTGTGCCAGTTTATCACATTTTGCTAAAGGTTAAATCATCAACCTACAGTTGCTGCTCCAGTTCTCAGTGTTCAGGAGGCCCTGCTGAGGTTTTATAGCTTCACTGAGGGACACCTCAGCCTGACCAGCGCTAAAGAGCAGTTGAAGGACGGCTTGTTTAATCACCCGGTTCAACCTGCGGCTGAGACATGGCGACATGGAAGACGATACGGGCCGAGAGAGAGAGTGTGTGTTAACACTCACCACCACTCTGACGTGCTTGGACAAATCCCTGGAGCTCCTCTGGAGGAAATCTGAGAAGGCAGCCTGCACACAAACACACAAACACAAGTGTGTAAACAGAGGAAAATGGACTCAATTAAACAGAATTACAGCTCATCACATTTCCCTCGTGAAAATGCGATCGTTCCCATGCACGCTTCCGCTCCAACTCCTTCCCATCATGTCGTCCTTACACCTCACACCTTTTACCGGCTGTCGGATGAATCACATGAGCTACAAATTTAACTCCCTTCTTCTATGTTTGACACTTTAGATTTATTTTCATAGAAGTTACAGTTGTGCTCATATTTATTCATCCCCTTTCATTAAAGAAGGAAAAAAAACAGCTGCCTGTAAAATAAGATGAAATTGACTAAAGTAATAATAAATAAAAAAATTATTTTCTAATTCTGGTTCAATGGAAATATATTTTTTAAAAAAGCAAACAAATCAAATAATTTATTACATATTACATCACTCATAAACTAATATTTAGTTGAACAATCCTTTAATGTTTCCGCTCCAGTCAGGTGTTTTCTGTTCCTCTCAGTCAGACTTCTGCACCTGTTGACAGGTATTTTGTCCCACTGTTCAACAGAAAAGTGCTCGAATTTGTCCAGGACCAATTTGTTTGTTTGTTTTTTCTTTCTTTCTTAAACTTAATTAAATGAAAAAACTGTCTTATATTACTAAATTATATTTTTGCAAATTTTTAGTTATTGTTCCTTTTTTGAGTGACTGTTGTAAATTCAGCCTTTTCTTTCATGAAACGGTATGAATACATATGAGCACAACTGTAAAAAGAAAGTCCATCTCTCTGAAAGCGGCATGCATCTAGAAAACAACTGATTTCTTGTTGAATAATTATATTTTCTCTTTAAGACATGTTTATATTCTTTCTTGCATTTCTGAAAGTTCCCTTTTCATTCCTCCTACACAAGTGTGTGTCATTACAACAAAGAAAAAGAAGAGCTTTTCTCTGTGTGGGAGACTCACTCCTGCATAGAACATCTTGTTGCGGAAGCGGCTGTTGAACTTCTCCGGGTTGGCCTCTGGACGACAAGCAGGGAGGCAGATAGAAATATGTTAAACATGCTGCGAACACGGTGGGATTAAAAGTTTCACTAAAACTTTGAATGACATGGAATATGTGTATAGATAAAAAAAAAAAAGGCACTGAAAACAGATTTCACAGACCTCTGGACTCGTGGAACTCCAGGGTGACGTGAGCATCGAAGCCCAGACTGAAGTAGTTGTTGAACACATTCAGGGGAAGCTGCAGCCACACAGGAAATATTACAGCGAGTGTTTTTGCATGAATATCCTGGTAAAGCTCCAGCTGTGTCCATCTGCCTACTCATACTCATTTAAGCTGACATTTCAGAAAACAAAGTGTTTATTTGTTTTATTGTGTCGATTTGATCTGAAGGTAAGCTGTTTACTGCTACTGTTAATCACTTCTTGCTGTTCTTGTTGCTTAATAAAATAGTTTTACAGCAGTGAGTCACACCGGAGAAACTACAGGAAGTGCACGTTAACAAGCTTTGTGTTTTTATGCACAAGATCTGTTATAAATACAACAGCAGAAGCTAATGCAATGTGCATGCTTTAAAAGGTGATCAGACCTGCTTAACCTGAGCTTTTATTTATTAAAACAATACTGGATCACTTAGAAGCTCTGCAAAAAGTCACTCTGACCTTCTGTGTGCCATCCTCCGGCTGAACAGAGCTCTTCTCCACAAGGAGGTTCCACCTGTCGAGCTGCACCACCGAACCATCTTCTACATGACACAAAACCTTGGACACCGGCTCATCGGTGTAACCCTGTAAAAATACATTTCAAGTATGTGAAACGGTTTGCAGTTTGAGGTGTTTTCAAGCTGAATTTAACACCGTCCTGTAAATGAGTCTGTTGACCTGTGTTCTTTATGAAATGGTTGTTTGTAAGCAAAACGGGGACCGAAATGAAAAACTTTGACCAATTGTCTTGCTTGTAAAAGTGTTTCATGCCCCGTCTGTAAACATAAAGTATGCAAACGTCGAGGATTAGACACTAAAATAAAGGTAGGAAATAAAATATCTGAATCAAGTTTCACTGTTTTAATGGATTAATGATCATGCAGAGATTTCTGTAGACCTGAGAAGCAGAGTGTTAGACCCTTACAGGGCTCTGCCACGGACACGACCACTCCACTCAGCCTCCAGCCTCCAGTCTCCTGATTACTAATCAATCAAACCTCTTCCACATTTCTTCTCCAGCTTTATATACAGCAGCTCTTCAGTCTGTCATTGTCGGACATTGTAAATGCTCCGGTATTTTCCCGCCATGACTCACACACACACCTACCCAGAAGATTGTTTTTTTGGCTCGATTTCCTGGTTCTGATCCCTGCTCGATTCCTGGACTCCTCGTCTCGACATCCCGCCTGTTTACCCCTTGCCTGTCTCACGGATCATCCCATAAGCTGTCTCACCAACAGCTTTTCATCAAACACCTGTTTGGTGAATAAACCTGTTAAATCTTCTGTCTGTCTTGAGTCCTTTGTCACATGGAGCTGCTGGTGCTCATCAAGGTGGAAAAGGTTACAAAAACGACCCCATTACTCCAACGTCAGAGATACTGTGTGCTGGAGAGGAAACCTGACTCAACTGCTACCCAACAAGCAAAGATCAAACCCAGAACAGGTGAAATCAGTCTGAGGATTACTGGAAAACTAAAATGAAGGTCACTGTGTGTAGTTTACTGAAGACTGTGTGGACGAGCCAGAACACTGGATTTAATGTTTTCCTTCCATTGTTGATGAAACAATAAATTCTGAGTCCTACAAACATATTCTAGTAGAAAATGTCACAACATCCATCAGTGAATCAAGCAAGAAAACAACTGGAAACTTGAATCCTTAGAGACTAAAATCTGGAGAAACAGGAGTAAAACCAAACACAATACTTTCAGCTTTTCTGTTTTACTCTGCTCTTCATGTACTTTAAATCAAACTGCGCTTTTGGTCATGTTTAGACTATCTACTCAGGAGGGATGTTTGTGAGCTTTTTCCCTCCATTCAGTGCCTTTAAAGTTCAGTTTCAGTCATGCAGCATCTCCTTAATAACCTGGAAATTATTCCCTTGCAGTCTTCAATGCAGCCTACTGAAGGCTGGACATGTAGACGTTCCAATCTCCACATTTATTTAATTAGTTAATATTTGAATTAGGCAAGAAGGTGAAACATGCTCAGATGCCAAATCACACACACGCAGTCCCACCGGGACGTTTAAACTAAAGCTAAAACTGATGCGGTTTCCAGTTTGACACGTATCTTTCCACAGCAGAATATTTGCCTCTGAGCCCCAAGACAGTTCACACCGGAGAAGGTGAATGTGTCCACAACATGCGACCATCAGCTGTTTCTACACAGTTAAGCTCCTTTAAAAATTATTCTAATTTCTTCAAGTTCCCTGAACTGCTCAGCAGCTGATGTGTCTTGTATGTAACGTGGCTGTTTCAAGTGCTTCAGCTTCACACAGACGTATTACAAAACAGGAAATGTTTTAAAACTTAAATAAAAAAACTGTGATTATTGGAGCTGGGGGACTGACGGCTGGGAATCACTGACAGGTGTTTAACGCTTCATGTTTTTTTTTATCACTTCCTTTCTTTCATATTCAGCATGAAACTATTTTTTTTTTGGTAATGTAACAGAATGGAGGTCTTGGTTCATACCAGAAGGACAATTTTAGGTTAAAATTTCTAACTTCAAGGTATTTCATTGAGCGCCCTAAAAAGGGGTTAAAATGTGGAAAAAGTTTGTTTAAGCTTAAAAGATAGAAAAAAAGGGACTATAACAAATAAAAAGAGGTTGTGAGGTGTCATTAGGAGAATTAGGTGGAAGGAGGAAGTTCTGGGAAAGATGGGAAACGACGTGTTCCTGACGCAGATGTGGTCTCTCAGTAATCTTTCTGGCTAATGTGAATACAAGACGTGGAAACACTTTAAAAGTGAACAAAAGAAAGAGTGGAAAAGATAGAGAGAGGATTTAATAACTGACTTTCCATTAAGTGACGCTTGACTCCAGAACAGCTTTTAAAGTGGAGTCGCCACACACATTACCTCATTTCACACACAAATGAAAAGATTTTGCAGTAACACACACCTGACACCTCACCTCATCCTCTTTATCATTCATGTCTGTCTAACTCCAACCCCCCCCCTCGACATCTCATCTGACACTGAGGCAGGTCTCATCTTTCACCAGAGCTTTCCATCCTCTGTCGTTGGCTTCTGATTCCCTTTTTCCCTCCGGACAGGGTCAAGAAATAAACACACACACACACACAGACACACACACACACACACACACACACACAGACACACACACACACACACACACACACACACACACACACACACACACACACACACACACACACAATGAGCTGATGACGACAGAGCTGATCTGCAGGGTCTCCTCTGAGCTGCTGCCAGACATAGTCATGATTTTCATCACTTCACAGGACATCTTTTTTAAACCTGGAACGGCTTGTCAAATCTAAAACACTGAACCTAAACTCAGTCACCAGTTTCAGTCGTTCATGTGACGCTACTTTCGTCTGCATTTGGACGCAGATCCTCAGCATCAGAACATGTGTGATACAAGGACGCTCACAATGGCAGCAGCACGTCGCACAACGATCACACTCACACAGAGAGAAGAACAGATGCAGCAGCGTGTAACACAACTGAGTGTCAGGAAGAGACGAGAAAAGGAAAGAAAGGAAGTGAGAAGAACAGGAAGACAAGAGGAAAAAAGCCAAAAATGGAGGGAGAAGAAAGTAGCAAAACAAAAACAAAAGGACAAATTCAGAGCAGGGTAAGGAGAAGAGAAGGAAATTTTAACGGGGAAATTAAAAGTAAAGACAGGAGATGTGAGTACACAGGAGAGGAAAACAAATTGTAAAAAAGCTTTAAAGTCAGAAAAACCAAAAAAACCAAAAGTTTGCATATGGCTGAAACAAATTTCCTCTCATCCCATCTTTTCCCAACACTTCAGGAAGACTCCAGAGCTGACAAGGACACGTTTCATGTCCCTGCCTCATCAGCAGAGTTTGACAAGACTGATTTTTTTTTAAGTCTTTGCAGCTGAAAAGTAAATGTGACCGAAGCTCTGCAACAGCGGCTCCTTCACTCTGGAGCTCCCTTCCTCTTAGATCTCCTTTAAAAAGCAGCTAAAAACCAGCTTCTGCTCAGTTTTATGACTTTTTATCTGTTTTATTGGGAAGCACTTTGTGGTTTTTATCTTGGAAGATGCTACAGAGACGATGTTACTGAATGGGTTTGCTCTCATGCAAATTAATATTTTAATGATAAAACTCTGCTTACCTGCTATTAGTTAAATTTAATTTTAATACATCTGTAATAAAATACAGTTTAGGCCACATTAAGGAGGAAATAGAAGACTGAACAATGTGACTTCCAGACTCATCCAGAGAGATATTTGATGCTTTATTATGACTACAAATTGACATAAATTGGTGTCCAGGGAATGAAAAAGCTTCTTACAAAAGACCAAAACAGCAGATATTTCATCTGGACTGCAACCTGCCTGCATGTTTCAAACACCTCCACTTTGTAGGATGACTCGTTTTCCTTTTTTAGAGATCCAGAAAAAAAAGTGAAAAAGCACTTACTTGTGTTGCAAACGACTGAGACTAAAACTTAACTCCCTAATTTGCTCATGAGAACCACCAGACTGATTGCTGGCTGCGTTAAAAGAAATATTTCACTCATTTAAAAATGTAATAATCTAAAGCAACAGCTGGTGAATAAATGAACATTCATTAAACACTGAATATGTCCAGAGATGTGATGGTTTCAGAAGCTTAAATGTGCCTTTTTGACGGTAATTTTGTGCTTTTAAGCTGAGAGCGGACAAAGGGAATTACAGGAAACTTCGATAACGTCAACAGAAACTGTGCCGCTCTTCATGTTGTGCTTTGAGGCGGTCAGACAGGGTTCAAATGTCACGGCTTAGAGGATAAAATGGACAGGATGAGAGCTCAGACATCCTGGAATGTGACTGAGTAACTCTGCAGTTCCCAGAGGTGTTGGAGGTGAATAATAGATATATTTTCACAGCACATGTCAAGTTTCACAGATTTCTTCAGCCTTTAAAAAGCACTGGAAAGATATCTGGTCTCAGAAATGCCTTAAAAAGAGAATAGATCATTTTGGTTTGCTTTTCTTTAAAGCATGCTAACATCCCCTCCTCCTGCAAAGGGATGAGCTGAGAGCCACTGAACAGGAGGAGACGGTTATGTCCCGTCACACTCGCTCAACTCTGCGACAG
>NC_136632.1:21924249-22024249 GCF_933228915.1 Telmatherina bonti | reverse complement strand
AATGTAAAACATAAAGCAAAACACAAGAATATTTTAGACTGAATTGACTAATTCATCAGTCAAGTCAGCATCGGTTTGCAAGAAGAAGTACAACTGTTGGATAGATCCTTCATGGAATATGGTAAAGGACTATTTTTTTGACAACAAATTTAAAGAAATTAATAATTTACTTTCAATTTGAAATATTTGTTTTGAGACTACAACCACTCACATGGCTTATAATTGAAAAGTTGTCTTGCCAAAAACAAACTACAAAGATTCTTCTAAACTGTGCTAATCTCAGGCATTAGCCTTAGCACTGTGAAATATTTTTAACTGAACATCATATAGTGTCTACAGTCATATTTTTAAAAATTGTATGACATTTTATTTGAAAATACAATTGTATATTACCTTGTTTGATGACAGCAATTTCACTAGAGCACAGATAAAAAAAATGTCATGTTCTTTCCATCTTATCTCATTCTACTCCATTTGAATCTAATAATCTGAAAATGTTCTTCAAGTTTGATGTTAATAATCACCTCTGGCATTATAAGAATATTAGCATATTATACATTTTCTGAATCCTTGTGGCCCTGGCAGTATTCCAGATATTATATTTTGTTTCCCTGTTTTTCTCAGATGACACAGTGCTTAAAGATAGTATATAATTTAGGCGGAAACTGTGTAAAAATGAGTGTTGTCTATTGTTTAAAGGACTACAGTGGCCTCTATGTTGGTCCGAGAGATTCACATCTTAGCTTGAATGAAAACTGAAAAAAAACCCTTTATAATGATACCAAAGACAATATTGTTAAACATTGACAGGTGTCCGATACCAAAGTGTAACCAGGATATGCACAAGAGTTTACATGTAATTTTCTAATGGGGGTCGGGTAACTTCATGAGCTGGTAATAATGATACAGCTGCCAGTTAGAAAGGGTTATCATACCAAAATATCATCTACAGACATGGATCTTTTTAAAAATCATAAGTAAGTTTCGTCACCTTGAGTGGTACAGATATCTGGTCTGGCCCATGGACTATTATTTTGGTGATAATCCTGCAGATCTTGCAATTTAAAATCAAATGAAATGTAACCAAGAATATCCTATCAGAGTATCATGTTATTACTTACATCCAGCCCCTTCTTGCTTGTCCTTCGTTTGAAAGATGTCCGCTTTTTCCTCCTGGCAGAGTTCTTCAGTGAGCTCTGGGGTGCAGACACACACAGTTCAGTGGTTAGTTCACTGTCAACTCGTTCATAGTGATGCTGATTAAAAGTGCAATGAAGCATGTGATGTGACTGTGGGATGCATTTGTGTGTGTTAAATGTGTGACCGTGTGTGTGTGTGTGTGTGTGATAACAGAGACACAAACTCTTAGTTCCCTCAGAGAGATCAGACACGTGTCAGCTCATATCACATCATATCCTAAATCACACACATACTAACACGCGGTCTGTGAAGGGCCGTCTTTCAAATTTAGATCCAACAAAGTCGTTTCTCATCACTGTCACAAAATGACAGTTAGTGGACTTTATTAACTGGGAGACAGACTGGTGTCTGGGAGTTTTTTTTAAAGAGAAAGCGATGATGGGGAAAGATGTTAAAACTCAAAATGATGGACATGACACTAGTTGTGTTTCCATCAGCCTTAGAATTGCACAAAACATAAATATTGTTATAAAAAACTGGTAATGGAAACACCTACGTTGTAAAAAACCTCTCATGTGCTAAAAGGTTTTTACGCTCTCACAAGGTGGTTTTTCAGACACTTTGATATAGAAGTGTATTGCAAAAGTGTAATAGAAGCACTTTTTCCCCTTTACGCTTCAGGTTCATTTAATTTTTTGACTATATAGTTCATGATGTCATAGTATCCACGGTGACTTAGTGGGTCACATGACCAGTTTATTTCAGGTAAAGATATAGGGTGAGGATAGACAAAGGAGCAGATGGAAATGTTTTGTTTTTTTTTAACAAATGATTTAAGGGAAAACTATAACTGCCATCTTTGATAGCAAAGAGTTTTACTGTGAATTATAAAGTGAAATGAGGAAAAGGGGTTTCGAAAAGCTGTGGAAAATGGCCCAATCCTCCCAGTAAAGTAAGTTCCCAGTGTGTTGGGTTACCATGAGGAAAACACAGGAGTTAAAAATATATATATTAAAAAAAAAAAAAAAAAAAATTATATATATATATATATATATATATATATATATATATATATATAAAATCAGTAAAAAAGTAAATAAATTAGTAAAATTACAACAAAGATTTAGTTAAATGCCAAGGTGAACAGATAGCTCTTCATGTTTTGTTCTTGGGCTTATTATTCTGTAATATTAAAATATTCCTCTTTATTTCAGGTTAATTCCATATTTTTTCATATCTAGTTCATGATGTCATAGTTTTTATCAAAGGCCCCGTGACCTCAGACACAATGTCACAGTACCCTTGTTGCATCATCAAAGTCACGGTGACCTCATAGATGATGTCACACTCTCTTGTTAAGACTTCTAAATACTTTTTTCATATTAATCCTTAAAGCGAAGCGCTACCGAGCAGCACCTCAATACGCAGCAGTCTTGACTTTCTGCTTTTCTATCTTTTTAGCTTATTCTGATCATCTTGTTTTGGAGTTGAAGTAGTTTTTTTTTTTGTTTTGGACTCCCAGACCCTACGAAGACCATCTTTTGTTAGTTTCTTCACTGACTGTCGATGTTACGTGGATACGGTTGAGCTACAAACGAACTGCTCTTGTTAGGATCAATAACGTTTTCCTCATTCTTAACTTATTAGCAACAGCCAAAAGGTAAATCTGTAAAAATGATGAAGGAACACAATGTAAAAATGGATAGAACAGAAACGATGAGGATGCATATAGCGAGGAGAGAGAACTTCAGGCAACAAGTAACACAATCTTTAAACAATTTGACTCAACAGCAGTGGGAGAAAATGGCTTTTGGCTGGACTGATCCCACCATAAAAGCAGTGTTGACAGACATGTGTCAGAAGACTAACCTTTCAATCTTAGCATTTGTCACGTTAATTGCTTCTCAATACCAAAAGAGCTCTTCTCCAGTGGATCATACCACTGAGAGCCAAAGAGACTCACTTCCTCAGTCTCCTGCCGCATCAAAAGATGGAAGTGAAAGGACCCAGACAGAAAAAATTGGGTGTGATCTTGAGGATTGTGATTGCACCATTTCTTGTGCTAAAATTTATGCTCTGAGGTTTTTAAGATTTTTGGCGAAGCTGAAATGCAGGTTTTGGAAAGGAAGAATTTCCCCCATCAGTCCTCTGAAATCAGATGAGAGCTTTTCATATGCTTCCAGGATAAGCTGGTATCTGATGTCGACTCGTTTCAATGCCAATAGTTTAAAACGGTTGGCAGACATACTATCAGACAAATTAGTCAACCACTTCATGTCAAAAGAGAAAACTCTAATTCAAACAGGCTCTGAAAGGAGAATTTCCTCCAACCTGATAACTTCCGATTGCAACAGGAAGCCTCATCTACGTTTTTCATCATGTTTATTTGAAAATCAAATAATAGCTTTAGTTTCTAAATATCACAGGAGAAAGTTTCATCAATATTACGGTCATAGTAGAACATGGTGGCTTGCTGCCAGGACATATTACGAAAATGAACTGTTGTATAACCGTGTAATAAACTGGTGTTATTTGTGTAATAGATTACTTACTTCCACGGAGGGAGAAGATGGAGTGCTGTATGCCGTGTGCCATAACAGACATCGGCATTACTTAGGTACTCGCAGGAGGTTTAGAGATTTATGGTTACCATTCAGTAGCTCTGAAGTGCTCAACTTTGCGATGGACATCACAAATGTAATATATCAAATTCTTATGTATGAGAAGCTCTATACGACGCGTAGGGTCCCACAGTGGTGTTTTTCCGATACGGCGGCCTTACAATTCAAAGATATCGAGAGAAAATCTAAAAGTACTTATCATGACCTCTTAAAAAAAGCAAACAAAATAGCCAAAGACTTTTTTGAAATGCAAAAAAGAAATCTGGCACATTTCCACATCGGAACTGAAGATCCGTGGTTGTGGACGGTGAGAAAGAATCCTCATCGACTAGCAGAGCACGCGATTGTGCAGAATGAGTGGCAAAGTCAAAATCCCAGTGAGCATCTCCATTACATATTTCAGAGGGTGTCCTGGGACTTTGAGAGTACTGGGAACCATTGGGAGGAGAGCTGTGAATCAGAAAATGAAGACCATTCTTCCTCTTTAACGTCCAGGCTTATAAATATGACAGAGAGTGAAAGGAAAACTGCCGCCAATGTTACCATCATACTGGTGAAGCTGATAAACATGATTGCTGGAAGTGCTCAGTCCCAGTTGACCTTGGAGGCTATTATGGACATTACCAACAATCTCTTAAAGGCAGTCCTGGAACAGACCAATATATCTGATATTACCCACAGCCAGACTATCAACAACTTGCATAAAGCTATCTTCAAAGATCTCTGTAAAAGGTTTAACTCTACAAAGGAGTTAATGGATGTCATATCCCAAAAGAATCAACATTTATACTTTACTGTCATCACCTGTCTGAAAACGCACTTAGATCCGTCCTCTAATCCACGTAAGAAGAAGGCAAGAATCGTGAAGTTCTTCTCATCTGCTGGCGAAACTATAACCCAAACTTTCACGAGCTGCTTTAGATTCTGCAGCAAAAAATTTTAAAAAATCTAAATAATGCAAGGAGTCATTGTTCTGGCAGCAACAACAACAACAAAACAGATATTTTCTGACATAAAATGCCCAATAAATCTAACCAAGTTCTTTGTGGACTAAAGTGGACCAAGTTCTTTTTACAACTATGTGACTAAATTCTGGTTTTACTTTTTTAATTCCAACATTGCTTCTATAAACGTCTCCATATCTTCCTTGACTAAGCATACGTCCATTTCTCATGTATATGGATCGATACATTCTACTTGTGTCCATTCAAAATGATTTCCTAAACTGTATTTCTAATTTTTTCCTGTGGTTTGGCAGATTAATGAAACCTTTTTTATGTGGCAGGGGTGTGTTACAATAAGATCTGGCCATTAATCAAGGTCTATTTATACTTTCTCATACCTACGTCGTTTTGTGACGTTCATTTCATGACGTCACTGATGTTCTGAGTCATGAAATGATGGTAAAAGGTTTTATTCATTACAGCTACTGTTACTTGGTGGCCTCAGGATTGGGTCTCTGCTTTTTGTGGATGACGTGGTTGATGTTGACGTTGCCAGATCATCTGGCCGTGATCTTCAACTCTTGAGTGAGCAATTTGCAGCCAAGTGTGAAGCGGCTGGGATGGGAGTTCACGAGTGAGGGAAGGATGGAGCGTGAGATCGACAGACAGATCGGTGTGGCGTCTGCAGTAATGCGGACTCTGCACCGGCCTGTCGTGGTGAAGAAGGAGCTGATCCAGAAGGCGAAGCTCTCGATTTACCAGTTGATCTACGTTCCTACCCTCAACTATGGTCATGAGCTGTGGGTTGTGACTGAAAGAACGAGATCTCGTATACAGGCGACTGAAATGAGTTTCCTCTGCAGGGTGGCCGGGCTCTCCCTTAGAGATAGGGTGAGGATATCGGTCATCTGGGAGGGGCTCAGAGTAGAGCCGCTGCTCCTCCGCATCAAGAGGAACTAGTTGAGGTGGTGCGAGCATCTGGTCAGGATGCCTCCTGGACCTCCCTGGTGAGGTGTTCCAGGCACGTCTGTCAAGGAGGAGACCCCGGGGAAGACCCAGGACACGCTGCAGGGATTGTATCTCTCAACTGGCCTGGAAACGCCTTTGGATCCCCCTTGCAGAGTTGGGAAATGTGGCTGGGGGGAGGGAAGTCTGGGCTTCCCTGCTTAGGCTTCTGGCCCCATGACCCGACCCTGGATAAGCAGCAGAAGATGGATGGATGGATACCTACTGGTACCACTAAAACGTGGCAAGATTTTCATTTATTAAAGATATCAGGTGGTATAGCTCAGGATATTTACCAAGCTCAGCAAATAAAACGTCTGCATTAATTTAACAGGAGCGGCTGAACCAAAAAGAGAACAAAGTGGTGCGGTGGTCCATCATGCAGCCCCTCTATTATTAGCTGTTACAATAAAGACTATAAACAGCTAATAATGGAAGTTATAATCTTCATTATAACACCTAATAACATGTGTTATATGGGGCTCATTTGAAGCATGTATGCCGTTGTCCTGAGATTTTGTTATGGAATGGCATCAGAGAATGTAAATATCCAATCAAACATACCACACTGTGCAGGATTTCACTTTCTACATATTGAATCCACATCACATATATAAAAACAGCAGGTGGTTCCAGAGAATTTATGGAAAGTTTTGGGCTCATTATCCATCTCAGTTTTTTTTTACTGTATTTAGCTTTATATGTGTTCACTGTGAATAGATTTAAAGAGAAAAACATGAAACAGATAAACTGGACATCTCACCCACCATCCTTTGACATCCCATAATGGAACGCATTGCCATATGCACAGTGTGCATTTACATCATGTGTGCATTGCTTAGCAACTAATGGACATCTCTGTTTAAGCAGATCAAGTTGCTGAGATAGTCTGCTTCTCCTGACTCAAAAGTGACTAAACACAAATTTGTTTAAAGGAAAAGCAAAGTTTGTCTCCCTGATGGGAAATTCTTTGTTTAATTGATGCACATCACAATGGAAAACACCTGAGCGCTTCACATAATAAAATAACATCCATTCCTAAAAACAATACAATAAACAACAGCGACGACAAGGACTTGGATCATTGCAGGTGTAACTTTTAGGTGCTGTTTCTTGTATTTTTTGTTTTTATGACGAGAAAACAGCTTTTACTCAGAGAGGCAAACGTCCCCCACAACTCGACAGTCATCAGCATCCCTGCCACTAAGTAATAAAATAACCAAATTACCAGCAAACTAAATGGAGCGTCTGTTCCTGCAGCGGCTCTGATGCTCATTAGTTAATAAGAGAAATAGAAGCGATGAAAGGACTCGCTTTTGAGAAGAAGATCAAAGGATGTCTGATAAAACACCATTTACTCTAACTCACTGGGATCTGTTAATTAAAAACTTGATCAGCCAACATAAGAAAGTAGGAGTAACATTATAAGTAATAAGCTATCATGCAGTATTTGTAACCATCCAAGTGACCCTGAACTTTATGAAGTTGCAGGCTTTTACCTTGATCAGTCTTATTCAAACACATAATATCTAACAGGAGTCCAGCTAGACATGTAGATTTAGCGAAAGTTTATATCAATTTTTCTTATAGCTACATAGCTTTCTGTTGTAATGTCTCACCAGGAACAATAACTTTATGATATTATGACATACAGTAAATAATATATACCGTTGGCTGAATTTGTAACAGATATCTATGTTTGTATAAGATTGATAAAGTTGGGGTGTATAAAAAATAATAAAGCCTAAAAACTGTACTTCAATTAAAACCCAGTGGCTTTGATTTGGTAATATTTTATCAACTTATACTAAACTAAGTACACCTGTTTAAAGACTGGTTCCTAGTGACTGGTAGTAACAGCCGTGCTGCTGCTGTAAGAGGTGCTGTGGAAGATGAATGTGGAGACATCAGTAGCAGGTCTGTGTTTCTGAGCCACTGTGGGCTTGTTTTGGTTTTTCAGTCCTTGCAGTAGCGCAGTTTTTTGTTTTTGTGCTTGAAGCTGAAATACTGTTGCTTATTTGCATTTTTAGACATTGTGTCTGTCTAAACAAGTATAAACTGTGTAGTTTGGATCCCTATAGCAGGATCTGTTTCCTCTGCCCATCTTGTTCCACACACATACAAATAACAGCTAGTTATAAAGTCAAATCTAAAAACCATGACTGATAAAATATCTGTAGGTAATTATCTTGTATACTTTGATACTACTGCTCAGTATCCTCTGTGATTTCTTTATTCCGCCCCGTTTCCACTTATGTGTTTGGATCAACACAGCATCGGTTAGTTTGGCTTTTTTGTGTTTCCACAGGTAAAAATCATAGACTGTATATAAAAAGATAGACATAGCCTCCGTGACGACGATGTGATTTGAAGTGATTCTTACCATCGCCATCTTGGCAGGGGCATGCGTATCGTCTCACCCGGGAAATATAAATATGGGCAAAGAGGTGGAGTTGAGAGGGGGGCTGTGAGTGTCATGGTGGATGATTGCCATTAAGCAAACTCCAAGCTTTCTGTAGCTAAGAGCTAACCGAGCTAACCCGAAGATAACAGGAGCTAACCAGCTAACAGAGGTAAGTGGTCTAAAGCTTAGTCACGATGTTAACCAGCTAAAAACCGCAGTTGTTCTACGTTCTTCTTACTTGAAGCGGGAAATCGGGTACCTGTCAATCAAAAGGACACGCCCCTAAATGTGCAAAATTTCAAAATTAAATTACTTTTAAACGGGCGAGTCAGAAAAAAAATCACTTCCCCCATAGTTGTCATGAAGGTAATTCTGACCTATTTAACCTAAAATGAATTTTTGAACCAGGCTGTAAACATGTTTATTTCTGCTGTGAAGTTGGTCTTTTTAACATTGGAGTGTATGGGGATTTGCTATGTTTTGCAGCTTCTAGTGGATGAAGGGGGAACTGCAGTTTTATGCACTTCTGCATGGGCTTCACTGTAAAATGCCGGAAGTTACCACTTGGTAAAAACTAGGACATGGTTGGTTGAAATTACCCTGGCTTTCAATGTGATTAAAAACAAGGGAACATCACCGTTGTGTTTAAATACACTATATTCTCATTGATTCGTTCATTTTCCATACTGCTTACTCCGATTAAGGGTTGCGGGGAAGCTGGAGCCCATACCAGCAATCATTGGACGAGAGGCAGGGTACACCCTGGACAGCTCACCAGTCCATCACAGAGCCACAGCAGATTTTTTATTTAAAGCCACAGCCTAAGAAGGAAGAACACAAACTGCTGGATATCCATTATTCTCCTCCTTTGTGCAAGTTCTTCATGATAACTCAAAGGCGTTGTGTCACTATGATGTCGCACCGCTACACAGCTAATTCATCTATCGCTGTCTGGCTGATACACCACCTGCTGGGTAATGGTACGACTGGCTGTGAAAACGCAACAGATCAGGATATACTGGAACACAATGCACCAAAACATCCGTATGTTTTGGTGGAAACAGGGTTTCATCGTGCTCTCTGGCCAGACATACACCCCAGCAGACAAGAACAGTCTGCTCAGATTTCTGTATATTACTACTCTGCAACTTTTAATGGACACATCCATGCATACATGAAGTTCTGAGATGTTCCAGAGGTCTTCCAGATCAGTGGGATGTGGGAAATTCCCTCTGAAGTTTCTGCAGTTTCCTCCACAGCTTTGTGCTTAAATGTCCAGATCATCAGCAGGAGTGTGTGTGTGTGTGTGTATATATACACACCTGTGGTTTCCTGATTTTGATAATCCACGAGGGTGGTATTATGACTCCAGCGTGAGCTCCCAGTGAACATGGTTCCTCTATCTGATGCAGCATGAAACATGTCACCTTGTTGTGGAACTGTAAGAAAAACACCAGATTTATCTTCTTTATTGATAACAGCGGGTTTTACAAAGCAAAAACCAACATTTTTCTTTTATTTGAGCTTAAATGTGAGGGTTTTATATAAAAACTGGGGTCTTTTTCAATGTCTCACATGAATTTGTACATACTGCTAATTAATAATAACTTTTTCCATATTTGCTGGAGACGACAAGCCGGCCTTTACTGCTGCAGCTGCTTTTGTAATGTGTTATAGGCCAGTGTCCTTCTACTTTGTGAATCAAATCCACTTTGCAGTGTTTGAATCTGAGGAGACAGCATCTCCCTGTACACTTCAGACTTCATCAGGCTTCTTCTGTTTTCTGTCATGTCGTCAATAAACACCAGCGACCCAGAGCTACTGGAAGCCATCAGGCTCCCTCCGCCTTTCCCCACAGGAGTTTAATGACTCACATCGGGACGCTTATCCAAACCTTCCCTCTCATGCCGTATTAGAACCACTCTTGTTTTCCTTCTTTTATGATCTAGCATCTATATGTCTATAATATGTATGTGTGCTGTAGAAATGGGGGTGATGGTGTTGGGTAATTATGTAAACTTCGGGGCATTTTCTATGACATAAAGAACAGGAAGTACACTTTAAAACGTTAATTTTATCACTCTAATGATTACAAATTTCTCACAAAGAATGAGCTTCAACAGAACAACAGCTTTTATTATTTACACTCCTATAAGAAGGGGTTGTAAATATTGACAGAGATGTACTGCTTTAACTCTTCTTCCAATATGGCTGTAAATACCATTAAAATAAAGCTGACACAATACACTTGAGGCTTATCTGTCTCTTACTTACTATTTATATAATGTTTCCTGATATTTGAGCATAATCAGCAAGATGAAAGACATTTTTTCATGTGTAAACAAGTCATACGAGTCAACACTGATGTTTTTTCTAACATATTTTAGAATAAGATTATGAGAGAAGTAGTATTTTATCGTGATTAATATAGGATAAGTACTTACGGCCTGTTTACACCAAGAGCAACTGATGGCGATGATTTCTTTACTGTGGAAGAACTTCTGTTGGAAACTCTGAAAGAACAATTAAATGTAGTTTATATGAAGAGTAATGATATGATATAGTGGTCTTATTCTGCTTGTGTGTGTATTTACACTCACCTTTCCACACTGTTTACATTTCCCCTCCTGTCTTCGTCTGTGAACCCAGTGATGCCTCAGTACATTCTGTCACAGACAAACAAAGATTATGGCTATGATTCCTCCCAGAAAACACACACACACATCCACAGACGCAACACACACTTACATCTCTGAGGCACCGCGACCCTCCCTCTCTGAAGGTTGGCTTACATCTGAAGTTAATCTGAAGAGAAGCAGACAAAGCGTTCATGTGTCTTTCTGCACTCATTTCAAATGTAAAAGTGTCTAACAGGAACAGCTCGGCCTAAACTTTAATGTTCAGAAATAACAGCCAGTCATGATGGACGAGCAGGTGTGTGCTTGTGTGTGACGATACCTTTTCTAGCTGTTCTATGCAGCCGGTGTGAACAACGATCTTACAGGCGGCACATTTCCTCCTGGGAGCTGACTTCTTAAAAGAGATACAGACAACACAGTGCAGAGTAAGACACACAAACCCACTAATGACGCTCACAAATAATGTAAGCGGTGTAAAGACACACGCTGATGAATAAAGCTGCGATGCAACACGGTGATGAACAGATACAGACAGACAAATAGCATCTTGAGATGTGCTTTAAGTGTCGCAATATTTCACACTGTTTCCCATTTAGTGTCAAAGCTTGAGTGGGACAGTGACTCTCCAGGCGTGGAAAACAGACCAAAACCTCCATGATTAACAGTTGCAGCTCATTTAGCTCCGTCAGGAAGGAAAATTTACTCATCTAAAGAAAAGTGTTGTAAATCTATTCTAATAATATAAGAAGATAAATTCAACCTTGTTTTATCAGTAATTTAACAAAGCAAATTCTAATGTCCCGTTGCCATAATTTCTCATATTTGCAATAAGTATCTCATAAAATAAAACAGGAAGTCTAATCTACTCTATAACTAATTTCTAGTGATAAAATGTAAATGTAGCTAACAGAAATATTACAATTAATATAACAATTAATATAACAATTTAAAACCGAGGGACTGATTTATTCAGCAGCTGTGCAGGTTTTAGACGTTTCCTTATTTGAACATATCTGAGTTAAATGAATGAATCATTGTGCATAAAAGGATCATAATAATTCATGTGAGTCATTAATGTTGGAGCAGGGAAGCATCTAAAACATGCAGGTCTGTGACCGCAAAGGATTAGTGTTGAATAACCATGGTATTCAGTTCCCTGCTAGTAAAGTACAACTGTACGTTTTGACTCCTTTCAGGGAGACGTTTTGACGTTTCATAAAACCTTTGGCATAAAAATTGCAATTATTAAAGATACAGTGAAGAGCCGGCTTGGAGCTCTGGTGGCCCAGAGGCTGGGGTCGCTTGGGGGCGGGCCGGGGGGCAGCCGGGAGTTCGGGGCAGTCGGGACTGGCCTGGGCTGGGTGGCCGGGTTGCTGTTGTGTGGGCTGCGTGGGGGGCCGGGGCCCCCGGGTTTCGGGGCTGCCTCCCTCCGGGATGGGGGGGCCTGGCCTGGACCTGGGGGGCCTTGGTCGCCTGGGGCATGCCCTCGGGGTCACGCTGCTATGGTACCTGGCGGGTTCCCTGGGGATTGTGATGTGTCCGTAGAGGGATGGGGTTTGGTGCGGGTTGGTAGAGGGAGGGGGTGGGGGGAGGGGGGGCACGAAGGAGGTGGGGGGAGGAGGGCGGCGTGGAAGGGGGGGCGGTGTAGGAGGGGGGCAGCAGAGAGGGTGGGGGGTGGGGGGGGGGGCGTGGGAGGGAGGGGGATGGTTGGGAACTGGTGGGGTAGGAATAGGGTCCATGGCAGAGGGAATCCTCCCTCTGGCTCTGTCTCCTCCCATCGGCGGCAGTCTTGGCGTTGCTGGTGGCACCGGGCCCCGGACCTGGATGGATGTCTGGGTGGGAACCGGGGACTCTCCGGCCCCTGGAGTGCTGGCGCTGGGCCGCCGGGGATGGGGGGACCACCAGGGTGCTGCCTCCTGCTCCACTTGGCGGGCCGGGACTTGCCCTTCTGCCCTGGGGCTGTCCCGGTGAGGTGGGGGGACCTACTGCGGCCAGCTGAGGAGTTGGTCGCCCAGGGGAAGAGTCCTTCTCCCCTGGTGGTGCCCCTCCCCATGCCCCCCTCCTCTTCCGCCACCCGACATCATACATACAGCATATAGGGCACGGTGGGGCGGGTGAAGTCGGTGGTCCCGGGAACCCTAAGGGGCATTTTCCGATGGACCCCTGCGGCCACCTGCCCCACTAAATTTTAATTGCAACATAGACACCAATATACATTTAGGGTTTCGAGGGGACAGGCGCCTTGGCCATGGGGGGTGGACAGGAGCTACAGCGGTGGCCCTTGCCCATCCCCATACCTAGACACTATTACATTTACACAATCAGCACACACACTTAACACACACACACAGATACTCACATAAACAAGGGAATGCTGGGGAGGGGGGGTCTGGCTGTCTGGCAGCAGCTGGTCCCACCCCCCACGGCCACCCCTTTTTTTTACTTGCACTACAACCACGACCCACCCATGCACACATCACAGAGGCGGGCGGGTGGGGGGGGGCAGGGGTCTTCCTATGTCCCCTCTTTGTGGGGAGCACTCGGGGTACGGGGGGGACCACCAGGCCAGCACCGCCTGGTGCTGGCCTGGGGGTTGGGGATGGGGTGCTGCGGGGGACCTTTGTCCTGGGCGATGCCTGGGCCGCATGAGGGGGCCAGCAGGGTCTCTGGTTGGCTGCATAAGTGTGGGTGTGTGTGTGTGGGTGTGTGAATATGGGGAGTTCAGGTCTGGGGCCTGCAGTCCTCCGGCTCCGGCTGTCGCTGGGGGGGGGGGGGGGGGGGGGGGGGGGGGATTGGGAGGGAGAGGGAGGATTGAATGGGAGGAGGTGTGTGGGAGGGATGGAGGGGGGGGGTGTGGAATGGGAGGGAGGGGTGGGGCGGGGAGTGGGGGGAGAGGGTTGGAGGAAGGGGGGGGTGGGAGTGTTGGGGACAGTAGGGCTTGGGAGGGAGAGGGATGGGGAGGGTGCTGGTGAGGGGGGATAGGAAGCAGCGGGAGGGTTGTGGGGAGGGGTTGTTGGGGGGATGGTGTACGGACGTGTCCTTGTCCTTGGTGATCCCGCCCCTGGTATCGTGGTGTCGCCGGCCCGCGATTGTTTTGCTCTGGGTGGGCGGGGCCCGCTGGGTCTTGGCCGGGGCTCTGCCGGGGGGTACGGGTGGTCCTGGGGCCTGTGGGCTGCCGGCTCTCTGTGCGGCCCGCGCTTCAGCACCTGGCGCCCACCGGGCCGGCTTGCCGTCGCCCTGTGCTACCCGGTGCCCCTGCCTCGTTGCGCCGGGTGGCGCCTGCCTGGAGGCTTCCACTGCTCTGGGCTCGGGGGACGGAGGCTCTCTCTGCTTTGCCTGCCCGGGCTCTGTGCGCGGTGGGCTTGCTGGGCCCTGGGGGGCTTTGGGTTCCTCCCCTACACCTCGGGTCGTGGTCGTGCTCCCCAACAAGCACTCAGCTGATCTTTGATTGCATGATCACAGGTTGAACACTCACACGTGCACGCCCACAAAGCGCTCATCTTCCCATCTGCTTCCTACTAAATGTTGCTGATGACTCTCTGTAGGTGTGTTTAATAACGGTTGGTATTGTAATTGTTATTTTATTAATTCATTTACTTTTTTTTACTTTTCTTTTTCTTTTTTTTTTGTCTGTTTTTGAATATTGTCACTATCCTACTTATGTCTTGTTGTATTTTTTCAATACTTTATATTGTTTTGCAAATACTGTAACTTTAGCAGCTTAGACACGCCTTTCTTTTCTGTCTCTCTTTTTCCTCCTTTCATTTCCTCTTTTTTTCCTCTTCCCCTGCCAGGTCCAGCTCGGCCATATCAAGACTGACGATGATTGTAAAAATGATAAAAGGGAAAAAAAATAAATAAATAAATAAAATAAAATAATTATCATAATAATAAAAATATTCAGATTATCAAGGGCAGCTATATACATGAGATGTCTCCCCTGACAGAGCAAATCTGTCTGGCAAACAATGGCACGCAGATTGCTGTTCTGTATGCTGAGATGCTGGACAGGACAGGTTAAAAAAAAAAAAAAAAGATACAGTGAAGATAAAAACAGTGAAAGTGATGCTATTAAATTGATCACAGGATTTTTTATGGTGTATTTTCACTTTTTTATTTCTAGTATTATTTTGCTGTTATTCAAAACTTATTTTTGCGATCACTGATATTCTTCATCTTGTCTTTTATTTCTTGAGTCTGTGGTTGCTTTGCAAAGATCTTTGAGCTGGAATTTGCTTGAAAAGGTGTCATATAAGTAAAGATAGTAATTCACACCCACACTAACAAACTAATGCCAAGCAGTCAGCACCAGCTTGTCAGAAAGCTGCTAACATGCTGGTGCAAGTGGGTCGTTTAACCGTCTTGGTAATTTGCCTACATGTGCAAGTTCAGACTAAAGACAAGGTAAAGCACCGACTGATGTGGATTTATTCAGCAGTCCACACACTTCAAGTATCGTACAAATTAAATATGTTAAAGACATATAAAGTTTATAGAATAGAAGAATGAGATTCTCAAAAGTAATACGCTTTTATCTTAATATCTTTTATTTGACAATCTCTATAAACCACTGGATGGAATGTAAAATCATACAAAACAATCCTTTTAAACTTCATTATCTTCATATTTATTCATTTATTTTCCTATTTGCTTATATGAAGTTTAATTCTTTTCTCTATGTTTGCCCTGGAAAAGCACGACAAGCAAAATATATGCAGGTATACAAGCCGAACCATAAATGACAAGTAACAGAAATATTAGACCTGATGGTACAGAGAGAAGTTGTTAATCGTGGGATGCAAACTAAAACCAAGCTCTCAGGATGCCAAAGTGCAGCTTTCCATCAATATAGAAATTTGGTACTGCTGCCCTGGCTTTTATAAATGACAAACTACTCATGATGACAGCTAATAATGGAGAGAGTGTAACATTTTAATGGCTCTGCATTATTTTAACATCGTACAACGAGCTGTCATTAGTTTTTCATCACCAAAACCCCCTGTGAAGAAGATATACGTCATAAATCCGAAGTCTGACTATTGTACAGTGGAGGAGAATTCAGCTTCTGGGATATGCAAACTGCAACAGCATCAGTTAGGAAGCATCTTAATTTCTTAATTATTGTTGCCCTGGATATGACAAACAGCTGGTCCTTAATGGTAACGATTTTAGGTTTTGTGTTAACTCAAAAGTAAAAAAAGAAAAACAACACACAATGGAGAATTATAGGATTAACAGGTTGTGCTGCTTTTTAAATCTTATTTCTGTTCCCATATCAGGATTTCTGCACTTCCATGCATCATCATGTATACATGCCATCCATCCATCCATCGCATGTATACATGCTTCGTCCAGCTAGGTGCTGAAGGGCAGATGGAAACAATAGTCAGAGAGGCAGAGCACACCCCGGAGAGGTGTAGATGTAAAAACCTTTCATGACTTTTCAAAGACTGATAGTCTTATTTCAACCACTATTCATAAGCACAAACAGTTTTTTTGATTAAACTCTTGTTTCACACATCTAGAAAACATTTAAAAAACACAAAATGATTGATTTCCAAATCTCAAATAGTCCAGCTCTACAAGCTTTCCCATGGTCTGATTTTCCTTTTTTTTTTTTGGCTAACCTGGAACATAAAAATGATGGGTTATCGCCTTAAATAATAACTGGAACTAAGAGTTTACCCTTATTTGACATTTTCAGAAGACAAGTTAACAAAATTAGTCTAATGATGCCTTTTTAAACAGTAATCAGTCACATGAGCCAACATGGAAAAACATCTTCCTAGATCTGTAAACCAAGATGAAAGGCGGCATCTTCTGCAGCCTTTGTTCCATGTAAATTTCAACCCACTGCAGCATCTTTTAGACTGCCAGGTGGCTCTTTCATGGCTGCACAAGAATCAGTCGAATCCACCTGAGCACAGTCAATAATCTGCTTATTTGTGTCCACCATGACCTGTCAAGGCAATTTCACATTAAACTGAGGTCAATTTAGCCTCCTAAAAACATGTAATGCTCATCTAAAACACCTAACCACATAGAGGTTGTAGTGAATTTGGTTTATTTCAGCATCTTTTACATTCATTGTAGTTAGGTACAGATTTATTATCATATAGCTGTCAAACCAGACAGTTCCTCTCAAGCTCTTTATACCGAGAGCTGTTCTTCCTCATAAGAGGTGTGTGGATGGACAAAAGGTTCATAATACCCATAATTTAAAACTTTCATTCCAGCCTTGCATGCTCGTAGGTAATGATCTGTCTGTGTTGCCGGAGTGACTGCTCTGATGCTTTGTAGACACGGATCATCTGTTTAAATTATCATCAATTTTAAAGCACTACATTTCAAAAATACTGCCACTACCTGCTGTTTGAAGATAAACTATGATGGACCGTAATTTTTTGACCAGAAAGGATCATAAATCTGCTCAGAAAGCTTGAAAGTTTTATGTGAATTCCTCTCTTTAACACTAGTGCAGTGAAAGCACTGCTGCAGTATTTAATCTTCTCCGTGTAATCAGGTCAGTGTCATGATGTGCATATTATACATATTATTTGGGTTTCACATACATTTAAAATAATTTAGTGTAAAGTTAGGTCATATATTAGGTATATAACTAATTTATGATGACAGAATAAATGACTGTGTTTGGTAAAGTATTAAATATGGTACCAAAATGTGCAAAGATTCAGGTTTTTTAGACAACTTTATTTATCTATCTGGAAGTTTCCCTGTGGGAAATTAATTGTGATTTGCAAAATAAATATGCTGGCATTTTTATTGGAGATGTATGATATTATCGGCCGATATCAACATTTAAATGTATTATCTAAAATTATTGATAGTTTTGTTTTTTCGTGACACGTTTACACAGTATGCACATCTAATTCACAGCTACAAAATATAAGAAATGTCATATATATATATATATATATATATATTTTTTTTTTTTCTTTAATTTTTTTTCAACACTATCAGTTTAAGTTTTTTTAATTGGTATTTAAAGTTAATAAGAGTTGGACAAAACTGATTTAATATATATATATATATATATATATATATATATATATATATATATATATATATATATATATATATATATATATATATATATATATATATATATATATATATATATATATATATATATATAAAGATATAGATATAGATATAGATATATAGAGAGAGAGAGAGAGAGAGAAAGGCTATCGGTAAAAAAGCCAATGTCAAACATCCCTAATATTTATATTTGAGAAGCCTGCTACTTTTATTTTGAAATGACGAAAGACAGTAAACTGGATGACGCCGTAGGACTCCAACAGACCTTCACTGAAGACTAATAAGGCTTTTAAATAACTCTGAAACAGTGATAATTTCCCCTCGGGGATGAATAAAGTATCTTTGATTGATTGATTGATTGATTACAAATAGCGATTTAACTTTTTTTAGACCTACCTTGTGACTGTATGCAACATTAATGATCAATAGACCCGAATGGCCAACTCCAGTCCCCAAGGATCGCAGCCTGCAGGTTTATAAAAAATGCCTGTCTTCAACACCTTGTTGTCAAGTTGTCCAAGCATGTTGACAGGTGTGCTCCAGCAGGAAACATCCTAAACCGGCAGGACTGTGGCCTTTGAGGACCAGCGTTGCCCATCCCTGGTATTGACCAGCTCTCCAGAATCATGAGCTAATACCGGGGGGTAATATGACCAGGCGATTTGTCAAAAAACATTTCATTCATGTGTAAACAAACACTGCTGTGTGCCGCATTTTCAGTAAAAGCCTTGAACTTGACACATGCTAAGTGGTATTTTTCCCTCATTTTCTGTCCCGCCACAAAAACCCCCCACATGTTAGTTCTTTATAGAATTATAGGTCATCTGTACATGAGGGAAACAATTCCATCACTGCAGGCTTTCAACATCAGTGATGACATTAAATGTGTATGAGGAGACAGAGTTCTGCTGTGGTCCATTTCTGTTTTATATTTAATAACAAAAATATGATCCTTGCCACATTTTGGGGTCTAATGGCTGCTCTACACCAATCTCTGTCAACAAAGAAAGGGACGCTGACATGTATACAACACCGATTTCCCAAAGAAAAGAGTTAAATTATAAAGAAATGCACAAATATTTGTAAATCTCATAGTTCAGAATTTTATGAAAAACAGAACAGAAAAGACGTATCTGCTAAAAGTGAGATGTTTCATCATGTCATGAGAAATAGCTCGTTCTGAAGTTGATGGAAGCAACATAACAAAACTGAAAGACTGACTGAAGATAAAAGTGGGCCTAAAAAAGGATCAAATGAAGGAAGATGTTGCTGCTTGACTGGCAACAGTTCAGTCACATGAGCAAGAATAAAAGGAGCACCTTAGAGAAGGAGAGTCTCCCTGAAATTAAGACAACAAAGTGCAATCTGCAAAAAAAAAAGTGTCTACAAATTGTAGAACGATTTCAGAATATTGTTTCATAATGTCAAATTGCAAAAAAAATTCAATTATCTTCAGCAGGGAAGCTCAACTCTGGTCCCCGAGGCCCACGATCCTGCAGACTTTAGATGTTTTTCCGCTGCAACACACCTGACTTAAATTAATGGGTCTACAGCAGAAATGTGCAGAGCTTGTCAGAGATCCATTTAATTTTTTTAAATTATTTCTCACATGGTTATACAAAAGGTAAAACAAGACTTTACAGTCCAAAAACAAAACAATACAGAGCACCATGCTCGAAAAGGAGCAGGAAAAAGAAAATTTCTTGTAATATTTTTAAAAAAAAGAAACATAACACACCAATAAATGGTTATTTGATTTTCTTAACAATACTCAATGAAAAGAAAAAGAGAGGGAAAAACAAATCATTGTCATAGCATAGCATGCCATATGTCTTAAATTGTTCACTTTATAGATGGATCATTTCCCATATTTTAACTGTTTGTTATAATTTCCACAAATTAGGCCTGGGCGATTAATCGGACTTTAATCTCAATTACGATCTGGGTTTTCAACAATCATAAAAATAAAAGTGTGTGATTATTTCTCTCTCTGCAGTTTCCTCTCCTGCTGTCTTCAGCTGCTAATCGAGCGTCTCTGGCATTGCAGTGCTGTGCTGTAAACTCCTCCCACAGCCGCTTTGCTTTCATTCAAACACTGTTACCAACTTGGCGACTTTCTCGCTAAATTTGGTGACTTTTATTGTTAAAAACGACATATCTAGCAACTTTTACTGGAGTTACTAGAGACTTTTCTGGTGTTTTGGCGACTGACTTGAAGGCACATATTGTTCTGCAGTTACTGTAAGGAAGGAGCAGCGGGAGCCTCTCCCGTCCTAAAGCACTCCCAGGCGGCCAGTCTCAGTCGGCTCCGGCTGCAGGTCAATGTAGAATAACTGCAGTAGGTTGTGGAAGTTCACCTAAACATAGTTTATACCATTGTCAGTGACAACTTGCTGCATTATTTTCGTATAAATGCACCCGTAGTTTGGCGAGTTAAACACTAATATCCCTCCATTACGGGGCGTTACCATAGCAACGCGTTAATCAGCTGGTTCAGATCAGCCGTCTTTTAACAGGTGAATGAAGGAAACGCGCTGCAGCCTGACAGCGGCTGTTTGGCATAAAACTTACATCGAGGCCAACATAAAATAGTTCCTATGTAAGCGATAAAAGTGTATTAAACAACTCGGAACCGTGCATTATATGGTTATAATGCGTTGAGAACACCACGACGCGCAGCGTTGTTTAAAAATACTGGATAATTGTGTTAAATAATAGAGATCTCAATTTTCGTCAAAATAATCCTGATTATAATTTTTGTCATAATCGAGCAGCCCCACCACAAATTGAAGTAAATATCTCATACATATATTTAGGTACAGTCACATTTACAAGTACATAGATGTACATAAATGTCTAAATATGTACACATGAAACACGTACATATACAGACAGACATGTACATACATAATACAGAAATAATTCAACATCTATTTGAATCAGATGTGTTGCAGCAGGGACACATCTTATACCTGCAGGATCAGTGTGGGGGTCAATGATTTATAAACATAATATCAAAGGATTTTAGAGAATCTTAAAGCAGCCCTGTATGTATGGGACACAGATACAAATGGAAAAGATGCCGTCAGTGCTGCCTGGTGTATACAGATGTTAGAGAAAGAAATACTCCAGTCCATACAAAGTCTTTTCCAGGGAAGGTTTTGCACATTTCAGCGAGACAATGCACCAACAACATGGCTTAGAAGCAGCCATGCTGCAGGTTAGCTGCACTGTCCCACCTGCAGTTCAGATCTTTCACAAACTGTTGCACCATGAACCAGAAACCACAACAAAGATCATCCAGTCCCAGCAGCTAGAATAAGACAACATTCTGCAACTAGTCACCTCAGTTCGTGGATGTTTATGGACTCTTAAGAGAAGAGGGAATGCTGCATCATATTAAATGTGATCATTTCCCAATTTGATTAAAGATGAGCTGAAATTCTTTCTAAGACAGTAAAATGTCTCATCTTCACTATGTGATTCAATTTGTTTTGTATTTCTATGAATGCAATATTGACTTATAAGATTTACAATGATTTTATACTGTTTTTATATAGTTTAGATGGCCATAAAGCTTCAAAGTCTTCAGGTCAATGCACTGTTTACTACTCACTGCGGTCTTCAGGAGGCAAGCGTCCTCTCCGAGATAACACAGCTCTCCTGAGCAACTCGTCTCCATCCACAGGTGATCGCCATTCACTGCATTTTCCTGCAGAGTCAGAGAAGAGAGAAAACAGTTATCATATAACAGGCTGCGTCATCCCTCGGAGCGTCTCACTCTTTAATGCAGCTGATTATATTCAGTCACAACTGCAACCGTATGCACATGG
Organism: Telmatherina bonti; assembly: GCF_933228915.1. Lineage (NCBI taxonomy): Eukaryota > Metazoa > Chordata > Actinopteri > Atheriniformes > Telmatherinidae > Telmatherina > Telmatherina bonti. The sequence goes on along the minus strand of NC_136632.1, from coordinate 22,002,601 downwards.
ATGCTCAGAGTACATGGTCGATAAGCGTGTCAAGCATATAATTGGCGCTGCTGAGGAGGTGGGTAATTTCACAGTGCATGATAATCTAAGGTGCTAATCAAAACGCTACAGAAGCAACAGTTAACGTGCAAACACACATCATGCATCTATATGAACACAAACGTGCGCCTGCATGCGTGTTGGTAAAAAAAAATTTTCGTTGGTTCGTTGTGCAGCTACCAGGAATCTTTCCATGGCTTTTACAGAGAAAACTTACATCTAGAGGCCGATAAAACACAAAAAATAGAAGAAGCATTCATTTAGATTAGGCAGCTCCAGTCCTCGAGGTCTAAAGTCCTGCAAATGTTAGGAGTTTCCTTGCTGCAACACACCTGATTCAAATGGATGGCTAATCAGCAGACTTGTGCAGAGTTTGATGTCAAGCTCTGCACAAGTCTGCCAATTAGGACTGATGTGTGCCAGGTGTGTTGCAGCAGGGAAACTCCTAACATTTGCAGGACCGGAGTTAACAATCCCTGATTTAGATGTTTAACTTCACATCTTACATTAGTTAGTGCAAAATCATTTCAAACTTGAAAATTAGGTAGATAAGCTGTAAGTAGATGACAGTAAACAGGTAGGCCAGTAAGGTTCAAATGCCAACGCAGGAGTTTTGTTGCAAACTTTTGCAGAAATGTTGAGAAAATGGGTTCAAACCAACATACAGTTCATTGTACTTCTGCTTTTGTTGTTGTTTTTGTTTTTTTTTCACCTTATCCTGTCCTTACAGAACATCCAGAAGGGAAATCTGTCTGGAATTCCACATTTTACCAGACAGATTTGCTCTACCAAACGAGACTTTTTATTTATATGGCTGATATTCTAAATATTTTTATTTATTTATTTATTTTATTGTAATCATCAGTCCTTGGATGGGAAAGTTGAACTTGGCAGGGGACAGAAAAACAAACAAACAAACAAAAAAAAAAAAAAAACAAAGGTAAGAAAGAAAGGAGTAGAGAAAGGTACAGTATTGAAGAAAAAGATTGTCTAAGCTGCCAAAATCTTGTGCTATTGTTTTATATCTGTTGTTTTGCACAGACAGATGTACCAGATAAACAGAGAGAGTTTATTAAATCTGCAATCATCCTTCAGGCAAGAGGCAATGTCTCTGAGAGAAAGGCAGACTAATAACCATAATCTCATATTAAAAGGTATTTTGTGGTGAATTTATAGAAGAAACAAACTAATCGTCACAGGATTGTGAAGATCTTGAAGCAATGCGAAACGCTGACGATACAGGCAGTAGATAGTCTTGTATTTATAAGCACTAATGAGAAATGTCGTGTCCTCCCCTGTTGCTCAGAAGAAAATGTTGAAACATATTGATCATTTGTCCCGGCTGTATATGTGTCAGGGATAAGTCCGAATCCATCTGAACTCTTAGTTGTGAGGACATTTTATGAAGTTATTTTAGTATATTTGTTTTTTTTTTTTGTCAGATTGACAATCAGCCCTTTAACATAACCGGACTTTTACTTCTTCATTTAGTTGCAGACATTCAGGCTCTCCCGCTGCCTGGATCATTAAGAATCTGCACCAACACATCAATACAGTTTAAATGCCCACTGCATCGTTTAGAAGTGGAGACAACCCTGACAAAAAACCACTGAACGATGATGAAGTAATAAACTTCCAGAGAGAAAAGTCCATTGTGATGAGACAAGACGCCCGCTGCCTCATCTTTTCCCTGCTAGTCGATGACAGCAGTTTCTCCACCGACATTTGGACATCTTTATGTTTCTTTTTTCTTCGATACCTTCAAATCCTGTGTACGTACAAAAACTTACTGACTTATTAGCTCCTACAAAGGGGTCAGAGTACATCCACCTTTACGTACATTCGTGTTTGATGTAGACAAATGAAGGCATGTGAGTTCATGTTTGCATGTGTGTGCTACGTGCGGTGAAGTAAAGGTTAGTGTTGACGTGGTGGAAGTGTCCCTGCAGACAGCAAGGGAAAACTTGGACAGGGCCCATAACAGTTGGGCTACGTACATATTCCTACCAATAACAGAGCACCTTGTATTTAAGTATTATTAGTGACTAATAATTCATAGTAACAGATTAGAACTAACGTGATACTTACTCACTTATTATGAATATGTTATAAATAATGTTTATAATAAAGCTTTCTCAGTCATATTCCTTATTTCCTTTCTTTGTTGTTGTGCTTTAAGCTAAAAATAACACATTCATTTTAACGCAAAAACAAAAAAGGAACGTTTGCTCTGTTATGTTGAAGTTATTGCATTTACCTGCGATATGTAGCATTTGCAAACTTGTTTACAGATTTAGATCATTTTTATACAGTAATTTAAATGAACTATGAATGAATTATTTGAATAGAAAAGCGATAGTTGAATGTTTTTTGTAAGATCTGAATATAAGTAAGCTCAGAGGATCTCAATCCTTTAAACTGACTTGAACAAAATATATTAAATGTATTCTACAAAATTGCACAGTTTTGAGAATAATGCCACTTAATTTTTGCAAAAACATGCCAAAATATAGAGATAAACATGATGGCATTTCATTAGAAATAAAAAAAAACACCTTTTTGACTGTTTAATGTGCAGTCAGTGAGTACTTTCCATTGCCTTTTGACATTTCATGTAGCGCTGGGACAGTATTTCAAAATGGCTCTTTGGTTTTGTGATTCACGTCTCGTAAATAAATTCCATTAAGTTTTTGCTAAATAGACCCCGTAAATGTCCCATCTTGCAAAGTTGTGACGCATTTAACTTTCTTTTTCACATTACCAAGATGTTTTCATGCAGTAATCATAAAAAAAAAAAAAAGGTACATTTTCATCCCACAGAAACATATGGTTGTTGAAAAGAAGCTGCTAACAAATAAAAATTGAAATGTCACTGAGTGACTCAGGCAGACTAAAGTACACTTGGACTTTTTTTTTTTTAAAGTTACATTTAAGTGCTGTCATTTCTACAATTTTGCAAAACAAAAAGTGTGTGCATGTCTGACCGTCCAGTCCACACAGGTACGCAGCTCCTTGTTGGGACCGTTGGATGCAGGAGGAAGTGAGGGCTGGGGTGGACCGAGGTAATGGAGGCCTGAGCGGGAGATCGCCTTCCTGAAAACAACAGATAGAAAATGCGAAGCATTAAAAACAGAGATAATTATCACAAGGAAACAAGCTGAGCTGACACTGTCATCACCCGACACAGCAGAGTAGCTGCATAAATGAAAGAACTAGATTATAATTTAGTTTGGAAATGAATTATTCACATAATGGGGCCATGTTTGAGCAGGCTCAGCTGGAGATATTTGTTTGAGGACGGGGGAACAGCTTGGAGGAGAGACTGCCAGCAGCACTTCAGGGTGATGAGAACGAGTCGGAGATGGTCTGTTCTGTCAGAGGATGAGTCAGCAGTCACATCTCCCTCCATGTTTCAGTCTCTGACTCCTGTTCCACTTTCATTCTGTCACCTCCATCCTCACCACTTCTCTGTTACCTCAGTCTCTTTAACACCTCATCCGTCACTGGTTCAGATTCAGCCCAGTCCTCAACATCCAGGTGTGAGAGCGAACCCATTGCTCCCAGAGTCACCATGATGTCTGAGCTGCCACAGAACATCTGTGTTTGACTCTTAGTAAATATGATGCAGATGAAGGAGTCATTAGGAAAGAATGGCAATCAGGATTTTTCAACCTCACATGTTAACAATGAACTTTTATGTAAATCCTCACAGCGTCAAATCACATGACCTGTGTGGACGCAAGACATTTTAAGCACTTTAATAATGAAGTCCAATCGTCCAGCATGGTCTGCATTTATATACAGTATGTGTTATCATTGGTGAAAAGTAATAAAATATATTTTCTAATAGTAACATTTCATTTAATGAGTCACGTTTGCTTCATGAGTGGATTGAAGCCCAACTGTGGTGTTATGTTGCCACAACAGGAGGAGTCTGATCATAGCAAACACACAGTCCTGATGAAAGGAAAAAAATAAATGTTTACAGAATTACTTTCCCTAAATAACACGATGAGATTAAAAATACTTTATGAATGTCCAGAGGGAAACGAGACATTTATTTTAAATAAAGCATATAGTTACAAGAGCTGTGACGATATGTTTTTGTCCCGATTCGATTCCAACATTTTGGGTGCCGATTTGATTTAAATTGCGAATCTCACAATTCTTCAATATTGCTGATTTTTGTAAATTAAATACAAAAGAAAAGGTAGAAAACTTTTTTTGGGTTCGTAATTTTCTTCATTTCAATGAGGACAAAACAACCCAGTAGCCAGACCATCATTCTGCTGCTATAACGCCCAAGAAGACAGTAAAAAGATCAATAAAAACAATAAAAATTTATTTTGGATTATTTTTTATTTAATTTTTAAAAAATCCATTTTTTAACAACAAAATCTATTTTAAGATTGTGAAGCCAAAAAATTTTCGATTAGATTTTCCACCCCTAATAGTCACACATCATAGATCTAAAATATGATGATAAAACAATTGAAGGCCTATTTGTAGAGATTTATAGTTAACAATGAAGGAGCAGACGGGGTGTAATTATCAAGATGGACAGATGTATTTTTGGCATCTACTTCCAGTCTGGTCTACACAGTAACGCGACCTCTGAAGGAAAGTTGCATTTTGACCCTCTTGTTTAAACGTCTGGGATGTGTTGTTTTAACAGAACCAAGCTTTACTGTACCGACAGTGTTTTTCGTATAATTTTTAATCTAGAAATCAAACTTTTCTTTCCCATTCTCCAAATGCGGAACAGAAACCGAAAATGTGATGATGCAACAGTAAACCGCCCAGTTGTGGAAAATTATTGGTGACATTTTTGCAACGATGAACTTATTATATTTTTATTGTCTTGCATTTTTAATGTTTTTTTCGCACTGTACTGTGATGTTTTTAATGCTTCATGTGAAGCACTTTCAGTTCTCTAGTGCATTAAATGGGTTAAACAAGTGCCGTGCCTGCAAAAAGAGCAAAAAAGCTGATCAAAATGCATTTAGCATTATGATCCTAGGGCCAAAAATGTACCATTTTCTATAACTTATCATAAAAATATTCATTCTTTGTCAGTGTTGACTGGAAATGTTCGAATTTGCCTGGTTTTAGAAAACTTTTATGCCAACTTTTGCATATTTTAGCCAAACGCAGACATCATTTCACTGAATTTCCCTTTGGGGATTAATAAAGTATTTTTTATTATTTCATTTCATTTTCTTTAAGTTGAAACCAAACAAAAACTGGACCCACATTTTTGGAGAAAACCACTACAAGCCAGAAGCGAGAGGGTGTTTGTGTCTACAAAGATATAAAAAATAGAAGTAAAGGTTCAAACTTCCTTTGTTGTGACTGGTTTTAACTAGTTAATATTTATAGTAAAACCCATAATTATGCAATTTGTGACTATGTGCAAGTGTGTGTGTGTTTCCGTCAGCCTGTCTGTCAGTGGAAAAGATTGCACACAGCATCTGACCCTCCTGTTGAAAGTTTCAGTGGCTGTCTGTCTAAAATTATCAACTAGGACAAAGGGGAGTCCACTTACACACCCTGTAACCTGATGACACACCCCAACACACAAAGCTTCATACACACACACACACGCGTGTACATGCACTCACGACTCTGACTAAAAATAGTAACGTGTGGGTGACAGCAGCACAAATGCAAGGACGTATGGTGACTGGACATATGCCACAGAGAACTGGGGACCACACACACACACACACACACACACACACACACACACACACACACACACTAATGTCATAAGCACAGAACATCTAGATGAGTTGGTTTTTATTAAGCAGATAACACGATTAAAGGTTAATTTAACAAAAAAAAAGAAAAAAATCCCAGTCTTATTTTTGTAGTTTTAATTGTTTATGGTGGGTAAACATGGCTGCTGTACTAAACCTGCTTGTTTGGAAGCGAAAACAAAAGCAGAAAGTGATTATGCTAATATGTAATCCAAACAAAGAATGCTGCAGCTTTTAACTGTTTTAGGACACGTGTAATTGCTGCTTACAGCAATTTGCATTGAAAGAGGAAGAGAAAATGTCATGTCTACTTTCTGTAAAGTCAGCTTTGACTTCATCTTCATCTACAAACAAGTTCAAAAAAATTCAACAGACATGGTTTGAAGACTTTACAATATTAACCACATACAAGTAAAAGTTTACACACTCTGCTTTACTGGATCTTACAGCTAACTATCCTGTAAACTGATTATAATTGATCAGATATGAATAAATAAGCTGCATAAGTGTGTGTCAGGGTGTTTTGTAAAATGAGGAAGTACGCCTTGCAATGAAAAAAGCATTTACATGAAATGTTTCTAACCGCGGGTCAAAAAAAAAAGAGCTTCTAAACCAGGCAAAGCAGCATCAACTCACTTAAGCACTCATTACAAAGAGGAATAAACACTTACAAACTGCATAAACCATTACTCAGAGTTCATGAGTAATCCCTATTTACTGCAGGCAGCATCACAGGGTTGTCAAGCTTTTGGGGGAAATACACACACTTAACACAAACACCCTGCTTGACTGGGTTATTTTAAGTTTATTTGTCAAGAAAAGAGTGGTAAATATGCATCAGTTTGAAAATAATGCTGCTTAAAAGCACTAAAAAGAGAGACTTGTAAAAAAAAAAAAAAAAAGTGAAAAAGCAAAATAAATCATTCCTACAGAAATGTATGTTTGCTAATAATATGGACAAACTAACTTCAGATGCAAACCTTCACAGGAGTTCACCTCAGCTTGAAAAACAAGCTTCTTTTCTCCGTTCTCTTCTTGTTGGAGCCTGCTTTCAGGTGAAAGTTGGAACTAAAGGTCTGCAAAGCATGTCTTAGAGATTTTGGAGATCTGCCCGTTGGCGGTGAGTTTATGTGATGCAATGTTGCTTAAACTGCAGTTTTCCATGGAAGTTTGCAGGGATGTATATCTTTGCAGAAGCGTAATTCCAGCTTTAGTTGGAAAATAATCTTTCTCAATGTGACTGGATTCACACTGGAAATTGCCGACATTTAACAGAATCAATTTGTTCATTTTACCGTGCTGTCCTTTAACTCTAAAGGTGAATATTTCCACTATGACCTTTTCTTCACACATTATTACTTTATGATAACTTTGATTATAGCCAAAAATCTTGATCTGTAAATCATCTGTCCCCAGCTATTGTTGCCAAAATAGCTTTATCCAGCATGATTAGAAATCATACCCTTTCAGTTCCTTATAACCTCCCACTGACTTGCAGGCTTCAATTAGCTTCCATTTAGATCCTCAGTTATTTAAGTATGAGCTCGAGGTTTGAAAAAAAAAAGTCTTAATCAAGCTGTGAATCATCAAACAATTTGTCACCAAATCAGCTGAAATGATTCACTGGAAGTAAAGTGAAAGGCTGCAAGAAGACTGAAATAAAAAAACGGGCACATGTGGGGATAAAAAAAGCCAGATTTGGAACAGAGTCCTGGTGTCTCAGGCGTGTTTTCAGACCAACTCATCTGACAATTTGATACAAAGTTCTGGATTTATTTTGATGATTCAAAAGATACCCGCACATGAAAAGTTTTTGATACCTTAAAAGAACCAAATCCAAGGAGAATCAAGTCTTTAAATGTTCAGTAGGTAAAAGCCAAACTTCTTTTAGACCTTCATTTGTATACCTTCACCGATAAGATCTCATAAGGAACGCTCAAAGATGCTTCACATATAGCAGACTTTAAACAAAATGTTACCAATACAACACCCGACAGAATCTGTCTCTAGACAAGCCAGCTCTGTTTCACATGGACGATCCAGAAATAGCAGCTTCTGCAGATGTAGCGTGGTGATATTACCCAGCTATGACAAAGGACCTGACTGGGTGATCTGGTTTATGTTAGACCTGCCCCTGGTTGGTCATGAAACTAAACATGTTCTCAACCATTCAAGCCTTAAAAGCTACAACAAGTAAAGTTAAAACACAAAAAAGTTATTGATAGTTGAATACCAAACTTTAACTTCAAAATTCCCATGAGCCTCGGTGCTACCCAGCAGGAAAGAAACCTCAGTCCAAGCCAATCCTCAGCTGATGACAGAAGATGAAACTAAGAAGGTGAATATTTGCCTCATTCTTGCTTTCCTCTTTTTTTCTGACTCTCATCTTAGTTTGATATTCCAATAAAGGCTTAACCCAGGTAGCATTTATCTTACTCATCTAACATTTCATCCATCTACAGATATTTAAATATCACTTCTTTATAGCCAAAATTAAGCCCTTGAAGTCTTATAATTTGATGTTCTTTCTAAAGAGACAGGAGCTAAACGCAGGCAGGCAGATGAAGTGTCAGATCATGTGTTTTTCCATGTTAACAGGTTCCATTTGGCCCCAAAGCGAAGGACTTGGGAGTAAATATGTCTGTGATGGGGAGGAAGGTGGACTGTCAGAGCTTTAAAGAAGACAAGTAACAGAGGAACAGACACGAGCTGTGCAGCAGAGATTAGATCAGACTTAGCACCGTGGAGCTGGTACAGCTGCTCCCAGTTCAACCACCGCCTTCATTCTGTCTGCCCAGTATAACTCTGCTTCTGCGCTCTTCTCTTTTACTACATCTCCACTTCTTTCCTGGAGATATTCACTCCTCTCACTGCCCTCTTATTCACCTTCATCTTTTTGTCTATTGCATCATATTCAGTTGTCTTAGATTCCCCCCCCCCCCCCCCCCCCCCCCCTCCCCCCTCTAATCTCTCTCCATTCTCCTCCCACTGCTTTGCTCCTCCTCCTCCTCCCTCGTGCTCCTGTCATCCTCTGTTCTTCTTACTCATCCTCCCCCTTGTCTTCTCTCCTTATTTTCAGCCTTCTCCTCCTCTTCCTGCAGAGGTGGGTTGTCAGCATTACCATGACAACGGCACAGTGGGAGCATCGGCAGCTCATCCAGTAATTATATTGGCAGAAAAATCCGTGATGCGTTCATGTGTATAGCGCGTTTCAACTTTGCACCAAAGAGAGAAACACCTATAACACGACGTGGGACGATTATGTGTACATCTCACACACACACACACCACGCGCTGTTTATATACTGTGTTCATTTCAAAGCCTCCGCACTGATAACGATGTAACTCAAATGTTTTCTAAATGCGGATCATCCGAACCAATGCGAGGGTCAGCAGTTACTACTTTACAAACTGCTTGACCCGTTTTGTACTATTCAGGTGATGAAGATTGCGAGAAACGCGGACTCTCACTGTAGGTGGTAACAAGCCCACACCAACATAATCTTCTCCATCGCTGCAGTCATTTAAGCAGTTCCCTGCGCTCATCCAACCAAGACACGTCTGAACAACGGAGTTCGCAGTCGAAGCTGAAGGGAGGAGAAAAGTAAAAGCCACAACAGTGAAAAGCAGCTGCAAGTGGGAGGAATCAGAGTCAACATCTTCGGAGTCTAGAAGATGCTGATTACGTGGGTGAAGCTGGTTGACAAAGGAGACAATTGCACCAGTGTGGGTTCAATCTGAAGTCAGATTCTTCGCTCAGGAAACAATCTCCACAATCCAGGATAAATAAATAGAAAGGTACGTTTCCTTATACAATAACAGCCAACAAAGTATTTAAGTATACGAGCAGAAGTGGATATAATGTTCACAAACTTTTCAAAGTTAAGTATTTTTCCTGCCTTTCAGTCATTTCATTTAATAAACATCCCTGTTTGAGTAAACTTTCTTTTCTACTTTTTTTTTTAACAAACATATGTGAGTCCTTCATCCATCCATTGGTTTGAATACGGGGGGATATAAGGGCAGGTTGGCCCCCCTGAAAACACACCTTACATATGACTTACATATGACCTATATACTCTGATAGGCACATCAGGGGGCAACTTGGGGTTCAGTGTCTTGTCCAAGGACACTTCAGCACTCGATCTCCCAACTTTTCAGTTGAAAGATGGCTGCTCTTCCTCCTGAGCTACAGCCGCCTTATATGGGACCCATATTGGATCTTTATTACTTGACACTAAAGCAGACACACATCTGATCTTTGTCTGGTTGAATGTGATCCAGACGACACAATTCAGCAATGGAGGGGAACCATAGACTAATAAAAAGATGGACGGAGCCTCCGTGACGTCACCCATAGGTTTCTGAAGAGCTGAATTGAAGCTCGGTGGGCGGTTCCTACCATCGCCATCTTGGCAGGGGCACACGTGTCGTCTTGCCCGGAAAATACAAATATGGGCAAAGAGGTGGAGCTGAGAGGGGGGCTGTGAGTGTCATGGTGGATGATTGGCATCAAGTGAACTCCTAGCTTTCTGTAGCTAAAAGCTAACCGAGCTAACCCGGAGATAACAGGAGATAACCAGCTAACAGAGGTACTTGAAGCGGGGGGGGGGGGGGGGGGGGGGGGTTGGCTTTCTTTTGTTTTCTGTGGAAAACTGTAATAGAAACTGTAATAAAAAGTTTTATAGCCCAACACACTGTGGTTGCTACTGACTAATAAACAGGACTGACCTTAGTCCTATTTAACTTTGGTGTATTTTCTGATTTTGATGATGATATCAGTTCTGAAACAGCAAACTGAGTAGTTCTTTCAGCATCGTGGACAGCAGATTCTTTAGTTTATTTTGTTTCATGAGCTGCCTGAGCAGTGACTCCGTAATCTGTCTGCTTTTTTTTTTTTTTTTTTACCCATTTAAAGAATTTTCAAACTATTTCGTTTCATTTTCAATTTCTCTGCAATCCAAAAAAATGTCTAGAAAATAAAATATTGACATTAAACAGCAATCCAACAGAGACGGACAATAATAAACAGAAATGTTGTTATAAACTTTTTTTTCTTACTTCAGATTTGGATATTCAGATTTGGATATTCAGCAACAAAAGTTGCAGCATAAAGACTGAAAGGTTGTTTTATATTGGTTGTTCAAGATGAATCCAGTGTACAGCACTATAAAAAAACACATTTACGCTTCCACGTTAAGGTGCAGTGGGGATAAACAGCTATAATAGCTAAAAAATACAGCAGCAGAAAGCATCAGGTCATTCCTGAGTTTTTACTTATGGATGAAGTCAACATTTAAAGCATGCATTCAGCATGAACAGAAACCGGCAAAAAGTGTTTATCAGAGCCCACAGCCATCATATTTCAGCCAGACGTTGAACTGAAACATGGTAAAATCTTTAGCTTTTGGTTTAACGGCTTGTTAACGGGAAATTACATAATACATTAACTGGTTTTTAGCCGTGTTCCACTCACCTGTAACCAAGAAGCCGGTGAAACCAGCGAACCTTTTTCTCCTTCTTTCTCCTCCCGGCTTGCCCAACAGCTTCAACATTGATCATAATTACTCTCAAAGGTTTTCTTGCTGATCTGTGTCTCGTACCGTCATGTTTCTGAGTAAAAGGAACACACATCCCAGAGCTGACTCAATCAACCAGCAGTCGTTTCCAAGCAAACTCACTGCACGGCTCAGGTAATTATGCCAATCACCGTGATGAGCAAGCGATACCTGACACCAGATATCCGAGCACCGACATGTGCAACAATGCCTGTGTGCGAGTGTGCTTTTTGATTCAGCTCCATTTCTATTCAGCTATGATTTCACTTGAGATTAGGCCTGATTATAGAGCGGGCTTGTGAGAGAAAGGAAGTTTATTCTTAATAGGGAAATAATTAAGATAACAGGAGTTTCTTGCAGGAAAAACAATAGTGGGTGTGAGAGGGATGGTGTCCAATGAAATCTGACACTGTATCCACTACACCTCACATCATCCTCAGATCTCCTGACATCCTGTCTGCTTCTGTTAGATCACAGATAACAGATGTCTTTAAAGCCTGTGAACTAACAGCATGGGGGCATCACAAGCACCTTAAGTTAGTGAAGTTATATGCAATAATTCATATCAAGATTCAGCATACTCCATGTATATTGCTATAAAGTATAATATGACAATATGACAGTATATGATTGCTCTTTATGCAGAATATTTAGTCAAGAAAAGGACTTTTTGACGAGACTTTTAATCTTAATTCTATTCTTCTTTATCCACTCTTCTATCCCCCATTTCCATCCCCTCACAGGTGAATCTGTTCTATTTTTGGAACATTGCGTAAGCGATAACCTGGCAAGGGCAACCTGAGAAACACACACACAGATAAGTTCACACAAACGCAACTGTGAGCTCTACAGTGAGGCATTTTCTGAATGTTTGTGCAGCACAATGTTATTCTGATAAGGGGATTTAAAGGCCAAAAAGACCAACAGGATGATTTTAGCCTGTTTATGATGTTAAAGGCTGAGAGTGCAGATAAAAACTCATTCCAAGGGATATTACTCTTTCTAATGGCAACCAAAATAGAATTATTCAAAAGAAGAGTGACTCAGATGAACATAAAGCACAAATTCACTGAAGCACCGCTGGGTCTCCACTTTTACAACAAAGACCATGATCAACAGGTTTAATATTCATGTAATTTTACAGCAGTTTGTTGGGGAGTCAAGGGCTTAGACAGTACATACTATCATACTGTTCCAAATTATTTCCTTTTTTTCCAAAATTACAAGCCAGCTCAGTTGTTTTACAGCAACTAAACTGTCATATTGACCTCTGACAGACTGACTACATATTTAGCAGAGCTATTTAACACAGAAATACCAAGACAGGCCAGTACGAAGCTAAAGGGTACCATCTCTATGTAGTAATCTTAAACAGGACATGGTCTGATGTGGATGTCAAACAAATGGATCCTACTGCTTGTAGCCATATTCTGAACAAAAACTATCATTTGAAACATCTAAAACCTGCAGGAAAGTAGCCCTAGAAGACCAGAACTACCCCGTTTTAAAAGATGCAAACAAACAATAAATAAACAAATAGATTGCTAAAACTAGCTTTATATGCATTTTCATTAACAGAACAAGGGTTTCACAAATTAGAAATTATTTGTTAATGAATCTACAAGCTCTGCGGGAAAAATTAGTCCAGATTTGTAAAAATATTTTTTTTATAGTTTTATAGCATTTATTGGTCTAATGTGGTCGACGTTCACCAAATACCAGTGGAATAACTCTTTGTGTGTATCGTCAGTCAGAACCTAAATTCAGCAAGGTCATTGTCAGACTCACTAAACATGATGAGAGCCCCACACATACATCTACAAACTGCACACCGGAAATCTGCAACTTTAAGCCCTGTGTTTTATATCACCAGTCTGTATTCTGTGGCTATTTCCCGATGCACCCCGTAGAGAAGCACACGTAAATCAGGATTTTAACAACTCAACTGTCTGTCTGTCTGTCTGTCATTAGGGAGGGCAATAGTTTTTGTCCCAGTATGAATCTTGTGGCAGTGAACCTGACTGACCCATTATGTGAAGCCAAAAGTAATATTTGTTAACCAATCAGTGATTCATATTTGATCATTCAGATGTTTTGTTAATTGTATATTATCAACTATATTTTTTAAATAAAGCATTCATTCTTGTCATAAGGAAATGAAAAATATCTTGTTTTATTAGTACAAGCACTACAGAGTAAACAGAATGTATTTACTTTCTGTCTGATATTATTTCTAAACAATCTCTTGTGTTTAAATTTTCACCAGTTCACCACTGGTGGGTTGAAGTTGGTAAAAAAAAAAGCCAACACATCCCCCACTGAAAAGTGTACAAACTTTTCCTGCTGGACTGAAAAGCTAATTCCATGAAACATGCATGAATTTCTAAGTTTCCGTGTGTTTTAAATGTTTCATACCAATTTGGCTTTCATTGTTTTAACGTCAGAAAACAAAACTTTTTAAAGAAACAACACACAATGCACACACCGAGATGTGTAAGCACCTTTTATATAGTGCTCCAAAACATTTACAGCCAGACTGTCCTCCTTTCAGTACAACTTAACAAATACATGTCCTATTCTGTTGCTCCACATCCGTTTCTTTATCTCTGTCCTTTCAATCCAATCCCAATTTTTACTCCTTTTATTCAGTCCTCCTTTTCTGCCTCTATGTGGGTCAATGTGAAACACTTGTTCATTGCTGCTGGGGACACATGATATCCAGGCAGGGTGTGAGACAGAGGCATATCACTATATGTAAAAAAGAAAAAACAAAAAAGGTCAAAATGCCAAACAAAAAGTATGTACTGAGCAACTAGAGTGGGACCAATCCTATGGAATACATCGGTATCGTGCTCAATACTGACGCAATAGACAGATCGGAAGTTGGGCTGAATTCCCTAATCCATCCATTGTGTTTCAATGTATGAAATTAGATTATGCAGGTTTAAATAATTGTAAATTATTTATTTTTTTTACTCTGAGTGTCTAAAACCTGCACTGACAAGCCTGATGGGGAATGAGCTACCTTTGCTATTTCTGCACATCACTAATATAGATATATTTAGTGTGGAAATGTAAAAAAGCAAAATAGCATTTTCAAATGTGTGTCTAGCCAAGGTTTCCGGGTTTCCAGGGTAAAACGTTGTTCAGTCTCCAGGTCGGTTCATAGTGGCACAAAATCTGCATCAGGCTGGTATCACCATAACCACTCGGAGTGGGAAAATCTAATCAAAAAATCGAATATCTGGATTTTTTACTTCACAATTTTAAAATAATTTTTTTGTTTAAATAAAAATTGATTAAAAAAAAAAAAATACAAATAATCCATCATAAAATTTATTGTCATTTTTATTGTTTCTATTGATCTTTTTACTTGGTCTGGCTACTGTGTTGTTTTTTCTTACTTTAACTCAAGAAAAAAAGTTTTGTGCATTTTTTTTTGTTTGTTTTTAGTTACAAAAACCAACAATATCGGGAAATCTTCAGAATCTCGATTTAAATAAAATCGTCAGTCAAAAAACTGGAATCAAATCAGGACAAAAACATATCTTCACAGCCTTAATAACCACAGTAGGCTCTGCATAGTCTGCAGAAGTTAGACGCACTCCTCTTCAAACCTGATGTGCATCCTGGCTTCATGAACGCCAGCTAGTTCTCCGTTGTGATTGGTCAGAATGTGATTACGTGCTTCTAGATGTTTTGGTCTTTGAATGCCATTGGCCGCAATTCTTGTTCTAAAATAGGAAATACTTGCAGGAAGTGAAGTGAACCATTAAAAAAAAACTCCACGGCTGCGAGCAGTCCTGCCGTGCAAGTATAAACCGGCTTTAAGAAGGTAAGACAACATAATTCTGCTTCCTGAAGCGTTCCAGCAGAGGGGTAAACTTTCCATAAATATTAAAATTGAAGGGATTAGTCCACAGAAAAGTTGCTCCAATTTATCATTCTAGCCAATTAGCCTCTATCTGTCAAGGTTCTGGAAACGTCCACTCACTAAAAGTCTGTTTTGTGACAATGTGACTCACAAGAAGAAGGTGAATAAAGACGTAGGAATCTCCAGCCTGGGTTGTTTTGCACAAAGTTGCAACTTCTACAGCATGACAGGCGTATTTCACAGCGCGGTGTTAGCAACATTTTCACTAACACGTAAACCTGCAAAGCACTTCAAGCATTCACAACTAGCGCAATCCCATTTGTAGGATCTTCAAACTAAACTAGAAATTCTTGCAAATCTGCAATATTTAGATGTTCAGGCCAGATTGAGCAGCTTTTATGATCCGATCTAGCAGAAACAAACTCTCTGTGTTGATACTGCAGACCACATCAATCTGCAACACAGTCACACTGTACTTCAGAAACGTCTTGACTCCTTTTCAACATGTTCTATTGAACCTTAAACATGAAAAAAATAGTTGATTCTGCTAAATTAAACTTTGCTTTAATAAGATTATGAAGGAACAACTAGTCCTTGATTAGAAGTTTTATCCTTCTAAATTATTTCTGAAAACATTTAAATGTGACGTTTATTTATGTGATGTTTGTTTATCAGTTGCCCTCCTACAGTATTAAGTGATGTGTGCTTTACTAAAACTGAAACTAAACTTTACACAACAGCAGTAATGACCACATTAATGCTCACAAAATTATTTGGTATCTGTAAATATCTGTATTAGCTGATATCCAAATTGCAGAAACTAGAATCAGATCAGAACACCAAAAAGCAAACTGTCGCAGGGATCTCAAGTCATAATAATTTAAACAGCTCGTGATATGTTTTTTTGACATTTACCAAGTTTTATAAACCAAAAAGTCATTCTTGATTATCTGTGTAACAGGTACAAGGTACAAGTACATAAAGAACCTAAAGACTGTCTGGACAAACAAGCTGAAACTTTTGGCCACACTGTTAGGCAGGGTGAGATTAAAAACATCACTGTAACTGCTTACAAGCACTCATGTTGCTCACCAAGAAAGACACAAAAAGTATTTTTTGTTTTGTTTTTTTATTTACATGTAAATGTCAAAGACTTCTTGCATTTCTTAACAGGTATTTCTTACTTCTGTAGTATTGGTTTTAATGAGGTGACATTTGCTGATCTGTCGCCAAAACAGATTTAAAGACTCCGTAACTTTTTGACTTTAATATGTGTTTATGACCCGTTTTGATGGCGCAGCAAAACTCATTAAAGTGGCTCTATTATGCACATTTTAGTCTAATTTACTTTAGTATGCAAGTTCAGAAGGGCAAGAAATAATCAAGCATTTTTCACCAACCCCTTCATTCATTTAGCATTGATCCTCTCAAATCAACGTGTACCAGAAACAAGCCGCCCTATGCAGGGCCGGATTAAAAGTGCACAGGTCCCTGGGCCCAGAGTGCTCCACAGGCCCCTTCCCCACCGCAACATTGTGAAAATTGTGAATGATACATTGTGAAACGACATTTCTAACATCTCTCAGCCAGTGGTACCAAAAGCAACACACCAAGTGGGCGTGGGTCCATGGGCCTGTGCCCACAAAACCCATTGGATAATCCAGCCTTGGCCCTATGTCCTGCCTGCGGGCTGCATCTGATTGGTCAACTGTTAAGAGTAGTTATAATAAGCAGCGAAGGTGGACGTGGCTCTCTTCTCGTGAACGTGCATAACGAAGAGGAGAGTCCCTACCCCAGGACGACACAAACATTTCAAAATCGAAGAAACTCTCTAAAACCAATTGTTTCCGTTGTCCCCGAAACCAAACATAGAGTGCTGGAAAACTCAATCATGCGTTTAGGTGGTAAAAAACGGTGCCGCACATATGTCTGATGGGTATTCAATATTATTCCACTGTAGAAAGCTCCAAAAAATAGTAATACCATAGCAGAGCCCCTTTAAGGGCATTTCCGAGGCTGTCACTGGCGACCGGCACCCCCCTGGTGAAAAACCAAACTTTACAACTTTCTGAACCGGGACGCTTCGCAGTATATTAAGGAACTGGCTGCTTTGAACTCGCAGCATCACTGATTCAGAAAAGAAATGCAAGAAAATTAAAAGAGAGAAAGAGACAAAACAGTCATCGCAAGATTATCTTTCTCTGGCTGGAGAGAGCTAACAGGTCAGGTAGGATCCAAGATAGATACCCAATCAGCCGTTGATAAGGGGCATGTGACGGTGAAAATGGCAAAAGTTCTGTTGTGTGTCTTTAAAGGTGTTGCTCTAACTGTGCAAAGATGCTCAAACACAGGTCACCTACCCTCAACACAGTACCAAAACACATCCTCTGTAGAATCAAGCTGTTCTCCCACCTCTGCTAAGACACTGCTTTTTCCACGTAGGCGGTGTAGAAATGGTGAAAGGCTGTATTTAAAATGGACAAAAGCCAAGCAGGAGTCAGTGCCACCTCTGCCATGACACAGCAAGGTGTACTCAGCCAGGAGAACAAAGCTGAAAAACTAAAGGTCATCTAGAGAAAATCATTTCTGAGTCGGTGCAAAGCAATGTTTTGGAAATCAGAATCATGTAGAGCATGGTTTCCACTGAGCAGCAGGCATCAGGTATCTGGAGTGCAACCAAACATTGGTTAGGTGTGACGAAATGTTTTTTTTCTGGTTGTAACATTATACAGGTCAGGGTGAAGGACTTTCCTGAATGGCTGCGAGTTCAGCATTCCTTCCTACCTGACCCGAGCTGAGAGAGGAATGAAACTATGATGGAAGGCCAATGAAAGTCAGAGAAGAGATAGTTGCTCTTCTGACTGGTTCTGATCCAAAGCTGTGCACCATGGTGCGCTGGTTTGAAACCGCGAGCATTAAACATCCAGTACTTTGAAGAGCAAGAAAAACAAATATGTGAGAAATTAGAATAAACTGCACATATGAACAAATCTGTTGTTCATGGATGAGAGTTGAAAGAATTTTAACCTCTGTAGCTCCTGTCTGTGTGACGTCACCAGAGACTAGATATTAAAAGATAGACGGAGCCCATAGATTGCTGAAGAGCTGAATTGAAGCTCTTTGTGCAGTTCCCTTTGTCGCCATCTTGGCATTGCCACGCTTGTCTTGAAAATATAAAAATGGGCAAAGAGGTGGAGCTCAGAAGGGGGCTGTAAGTATGGGAGTGGATGATTGACAACTCTCAAACTCCATGGTGCCTTTAGCTAAGAGATAACCAAGCTAACCAGTTAACAGAGGTAGATGGGTTAAAGCTAAGGCACGTTGTTAGCTGGCTAAAAGCCGCAGTTGTGCAACGCTCTGTCGGCTGCCACCAGATATCAGATACAAGTCAATCAAAAGGACACGACTCTAATTATACCAAGTTTCAAGATTAAATAACATCTAAACCGATGAGGCATAAAAAACAAACAATTGACATATTAAGTCTTGACATATTGAGACTAAAATGTTTTTTGTACCAAACTGTAAACATGTTTATTTTTGCTGGGAAGTTGGTCTTCATAACATGTGAGCCGATAGGGATTGACCCTTTTGCAGCTCCTAGTGGATGAGGGGGAAGCTGCCTTTTTTGCCTTTTTTTTTGGTCTTATTCAGCATTTAAGCAAGCAGAATGATGGTTTGGATGCTGCGTTCTGCAGAGCAAATTTACTTTACCAAGGGGAGCTTTATAGATATAATGATCCCCTTGATCTTCTGGATTCTTATTTTATTTTTCTTTTATTTATTTTGCATACTTGTTTGTATTACAGAGTTTGTATAGTACCGCTGGACCGGACTTTAAAGGATAGAAAAAGGATAGAAAGAGAACAGTAAAAGAGAAAAAAGAGAGAGAGAGTAAGGAGTAGCCCGAGACCAATGAAATTGGCAGCCATCCTCAAGCGTAGATCCCCATCGCCCAACTCCGGAGCCAACGATGCACCCACCCAGGAGGTGGAAGAGGGAGGCCACAGATAGAGTCCCCCGCAGTCAGGGGGAACAGGTACCACCGGGCCCAGACCAGCAAAGTCAGGCTTACTCTTAACCGCTGGAGATTGCCGCTACATGTCACCAAAACTGGCAGGGCACAAACCTACCCTAGAAGTTCAGCAGCAGCTAAGAGGCCGACAGCAACGCTTCAATTTATCCCCAAAAAATTATTAAGAAATTCAACGCTACACAGAAAAAAGTGACAAAGTTGAATTTGTTTCTGGAGACATGATTGACTGTTTCACAAGCAAGAAAACAAGAGCAGCTTCCATCCAACCCGTTTGTTGAAGCTGCACCAGGAGGCTGTCCTAATCAATATAAAAATTATTAATCATGGACGACAAAACTTATTATAAGAGAGGCTGATGTGTATTTAAAAAAAAAAACAGCAACAAACACAAAAGAAGATTCTAAAACACAGGAAAGATGTAATTATCCCTGCGCAAGCACGTATCAGGTTGGTGATTGATAGAGTTATGTAAGAAGATTGGGGTGGGGGGTTGTTGAAATTTATTTATGAAAATCATTTTGGTTTTAAGCTTTCAGTCTACAAGTAGAGAAAATAATTTTTCTAAGCGTCATTCTGATTTACAATTGTTTAAATCACTAAAAATGCCTATTGGCAATGATTAAAAAGCAGTCCTTAACCCTGAAAACTCTGAGCCTGGTTTTATTATGTAAAAATACATGTTGCACTGCAACCCCTTTAAGCACATGCAGACAATGTTTTTTCTCCGAACAGCATCACTTGTCAGATTATGAGGCTAAAATTATGTAAAATGGATGTATGAATAAATACAGCAGCATAAAGAAAAACCAAAAAACAGTTCTTCATAAAAAATAAGACTCAAATCACAGTGACCAAGTCTTTTCTCGTCTCTGGTCAAGGCTGTCAGGAGCACTGATGAAAACACACACAGCAACTATTTTCATATTTCTATTTTCTCTTTTTTTTGCTACTATTGACCTTCTATCTTTACAAAACCAGCTCCTAATCAGTTTCTTTTGGGCACTGCCATACTTTTCGCAATCGCCCAGCCATAGAGGACCATTACTTTATTTGTTTTCAGACAGATAGAGAAACTCCTGCTCATTTGTTGATCTTCAGCTGCTCCTGATTGGACACTGCTGTAATAAGCTTCCTAATTAGTTGAAAATTTGGCAGAAAGTGACATCATCAACATTTCTGGGTCAAAATAGAGGTCTCTTAGCAATATAGTAATGCCATCAATATGTAAATGGGATAAATAATCACGTTATGGATCACCCACAGTGGATTTAACATGAAGAGTCTCAGAATAAACCCTGCATTCTGCAGCTGAATCATAAGCCTTCTGGGAACACTTCTGAAAATCACCAAAAGCAAAGGTGTCCAGTCTGTTTCCAAGTATTGCTATCATGGTGATTCTCAATGTTTCCCTGCTTCAACATGCATGACTCAAATTAAATGGATCCAACAGCCTTTGAAGTTCAGTACAAAGACTCATTAATTATATTATTAATTTGAAAGAGTTGGTGCATCAGTGCGATCAATGCCAAAGGTTTCTCTGGAGCTCTAACCAGTTTGGCGATGTCTCGTGGTTTTTTTTGGTGAAAACCATAGACTGCATATAAAGAGATGGGCGGAGCCTTCGTGACGTCACCCATAGATTTCTGAAGAGCTGAATTGAAGCTCGGTGGGCGGTTCCTACCATCGCCATCTTGGCAGAGGCATGCGTGTCGTCTCGCCCGGAAAAAAAAACATATGGGCGAAGAGGTGGAGCTGAGAGGGGGGCTGTGAGCGTCATGGTGGATGATTGGCATCAAGCAAACTCCAAGCTTTCTGTAGCTAAGAGCTAACTGAGCTAACTAACCAGGAGATAACAGGAGATAACCAGTTAACGAGGGAGCAGGCTAAAGCTAAATCACGTTGTTAACCGGCTAAAAACCGCAGTTGTTCTGCATTCTTCTTACTTAAAGCGGGAGATTGGGTACCTGTCAATCAAAAGGACACACCCCTAAATAAGCCAAATTTTGACATTAAATTACTTTTAAACGGGCGAGTTAGAAAGAAATTCACTCCCCCCACAGTTGTCAGGAAGGAAAACCTGACCTTTCATTCATTCATTTTCCTAACCACTTAATCCAATTCAGGGTTGCGGAGAAGCTGGGGAAACTGGAGCCTATCCCAGCAATCTTTGGGCAAAAGGCAGGGTACACCCTGGACAGTTCGCCAGTCCATCGCAGAGCCACACAGAGACACACAACCACTCACGTTCCCACTCACTCCTAGGGTACCCACGGGGAGAACATGCAAACTCCACACAAACTTTGCCCCAGCCAAGGATTGAACCAGCATGAGGCCACAGTGCTGACCACTATGCCACCATGCAGCCTGAAAAACCTGACCTATTAAACCTAAAATGGATTTTTGAACCAGGCTGTAAACATGTTTATATCTGTGGTGAAGTTGGCCTTTTTAACATGGGAGTCTATGGGGATTCGCTCTGTCTTGCAGCCCCTAGTGGATGAAAGGAGAACTGCAGTTTTATGCACTTCTGCATAGGCTTCCTTTTTAACCGCTGGAAGGTACCGCTTGGTAAAATCATTTAGCAAAGCAACAGAAATGTAAATAAAATCTACCAGCTGTCACATATAACTCTGTATGGCTGTGCGTTTCAGCCTCCGGCTGACCTCATGCTCTCAAAAATACACACAGGAACATGACAGCATACATGCTGTACAACATCTGACAATAGCAGGAAGAAATCAGCACACACACATATACTCACTGGCAGAATGAGTTTAAATAGTGAGCTCCAGTCTTTTTCTGGCCTTAATTTATCAATCTGTACAAAACTCTTTCTTATCTGCACACACTCCAGTGTTTCCTATCTCCATGCTTAGATTGCTCAGTGTGTGTTTGCACATGTGAATAGGGGGGCAGGGTGTGAAGTGTGTGGTTGTCATGGAAACGCCACTCAGACTTCCTTCCCAGTTTTATCTGAACACACAGCATTCCTCTCTGTGTCTGTCTGTCTTCCTCCCACTGTTTCTGTGTGTCTGACAATTAGTTTTCCCATTGGGAAAAAAAAAAAAGAAGTTTATCCAGATGTGGAGAACTCTGCCTTGGATGCATCGTTGCAGGAGAAGACAACCAGCCGTATGGGTAAGTTATTTCACCCAGATGTCCCTCACCCTACAGAGCCACACCGATTTTAAACTAAATGAAACAAACTAAGCGCCTGCAGACCACAAACATGACAAACCAGGACTATTAACAGATTAGGCTGATTTATTCCAGATTAAGATGACAAAACAGGTTTCTCCAGATGGTTTCAACCATCACAATAGATGATCTTGCTCATTGTGGCCTGAATGAAAGACATGTGCAAGTACACACTGATTTTTATCATTACCTATTGAAAGAAAGATCAAAATAGATCAGATCTTAGGCTACATTCCCATTTACAGGTCTTAATACTCAATTCAGATGTTTATTCAAGTTGTTGTCCACATTATAATTAAATGAGACAACATTAAACATTAAATGTGACAAGGGGCATGGGTGATGGTGGTTGTGGATGGGTGAAAGGGGACTATGTGTGTGTGTGTTTTTATCGATTTTGATGTAAATTGAGGTTTGTTTTTTTTTTTATGTAAAGCACTTTGTATTGTTTTTAAGCACGAAATGTGCTATACAAATAAAGTTTGATTTGATTTGATTTGAACCATCAGACTCCAGTGTGAACAGTCTACAAAGTGACCCTCATGCACAGAGGATGACGTGACTTCATACAGGACGCTATGTTTATGTAAGTAATCATGAATGTTACATATTAGCTTGTATTTATCCGTTTTGGACAATCACAACTGACAAAATTATGATATAATAATATTTTGTCCATCGTTTACATTCGATTTAGCCACGTCCCGCCTCTGACGCAGAGTTGGGACCTTTGTCAGATTAAAAGCAACCTGACAGTTAAACACTAAGGTCACTTTTAAAAAGATATTTTATGATCTTAATTACCTTTTTATTTTCTTTTTTTTTTTTTTTTTTAAAAACTAGACAGTCTGCAGTTATTAATCTGGTTTACATGACATTATCTGAGATCTGAACTTTGAGAAAATTTAGAGCAGCTTTCATCATAACATTTAGAAAGTTTACATTTTGGCGTCCCGTTTTGCGTCACTGCATTCCAGGCATTTATGGAAAATTAGACCGCGGTGAAGTTTCAAAATGCAAAGTGAATGCAGAGCTGAGTGTAGCTGTCACATGATGCTTCAATTATTTTGTTATCCATCACATTCCCATTGTAATGCTGTTATGGATAGGCAACCTGCTACAGCTAAACATGATTGTTCAGAGCTGCTTTTAAAGTTGCTGATATTTACATCTTTTTAATTTAGCCTGTATGGAAATTACACGTATGAAACACAGTAATTATTATCAGTCAGTTATTCCACATCGCAGGCCGTGACATGGATAGATGAATGTAGAAATGCTGTGAACCTGTGGGAAACACTACTGAACCATAACTCACAGCAAGATGTGAACAGAAAGTTAAAATTTCTTCCTCATTTTTGCTCTCACGCATATTGCACAGAATCTTTCTCAATACTAATGACAATACACATGTGCAAATGGTTCACTAACAGTACCTGCTGGTTTCTGTCAGGCATTATGTTTACGAGCCCAGTCAAGTTGAGGTAAAGCCGAGTGAGGCTGCAGTCCTTGTCCCTGTGTACCAACTTGGAAGAGGAATCTTCCACTACAAACTCCCACTACAACGCATGACTTCTTATATTACAGAGCGTTAACAACAGTTAGTTGGTGGCAAATTGGGTGAAATTGCTATTGCTTCTCCCTCTTGTAGGACAAAATGTTATAGGAACAAGTTTTGTCCCATCTGAAGCAGTCCTCCTTAATAAGTTTTAGGATTTTAAATCATTTTTATCTATTAATGTAACTATTTTGTGAATGTCAGAATGTCTTTTTATGTGCCTTTTTTGTTACTGTCTTCTTTGATACCAAACCTGAAATTGCTGTATGAAAAAAATACCTCGGGTACAAATAAAATCAACTGAACTGAACTCCTCTGTGTACCGACTCCTGCTGTTACAGAGCACTTTGGACAATCGAGTTGAAAAGAGGTGCAGGTAATCATGGAGAAGAAATTTGACTCCCAGTAGCGAGTCACCACTAAAAGCAGCACTCACTACAAACTAATACAAAGTTGCTACGTCATATCATGTTTTCTCCTGTTACAAAGTCAACATTTAATTAATTTCACTCTCACAAAAAGAAAATTCCGGACTGTTTTACATCAGATTTTTGCAAATAAAAATCAGACAAATTATTGAGCAAAAATTCTGTGTGGATTGTCAAAGCAGCCGTCACACACAGCAACAACACAAATCCATTAAAAAATATTCCCTGACTCACTCTGCAGAAAAAAAGCTTCAGACTTTTTACATTTGAATCATTTTTCACTGCTTCTTCACAAACAGGAGGACGTGCTCCCATGTTAGAGTTGCTTTAATAACTATATGAGCAACTGTCTCTGATGATGCTTTAATACTGTCTTAAAATATTCTGGTAAAAGTGTCAAACTATTAGAAAACAAAGTTTTTGACATGAATATTGTTGTGGTTTATAATTCACTTTATAAAAACCAATTGAATGTTAAAAGACAAATTGCTATAAGCTAAATCATTTATTACACCTATGTCTACCTGTCTAAGCTGTTAATTAATTCCAGTTTATAATAAAAACCAAAAATAAATACTGCACTGGTCCCAGCGATATATGCTATCTCATAACCAGCTGTCATATTTCCATCGCTCTAAAAGGTCTCCAGCTCTCTCCACATAAGTGGAACTTGAGTTTGAGTCTGACTGGGTTTTTTCCTCTAATAAGTATAATATATTTAATTACAGTCTACTTTCTCCTTTCTGCGCGTCTCTGACAGGCAGTGGGTGTGTGAGACCAGCTGCAGTTGGGTGCACTATCAAGTCTTATTAGATCACCGCTTTCACACCCACACAAAGTTAACATTGAAGGCACAACACTGCTTTTGCAAAGCAGTGACCAGTAGCATGTACTGGGAAACAAACAAAGCCAGAAACAAGCACAAAAAAGGTGTGTAGCAGAAATATTTATGTCATATTTGTAAAACAATCAAAATATAGGAAAAGAAGTAAAGTATGAGTGAGAATAATGGATCAATTTCCCAAAATGAGCATTTTTTTAGTCTATTAGAGCACAAAAACCATAAAATACTTTTTGTTTTAGGATTACATACCTAAACACAGACGGCTCAGTCGGGTTTATTTGCATAAATTTTTAATCAGATATAGGGATTTAAATTTGCTTTACAAATGTTTGAGCAGGACATTAAAGGGTTAAATGATATCTTTGTTTTGTAGAGATATGCCTCTGGGCTCTGGGAGCATGATAAACCTGAATATTTTCTCATCTCTTACAAACCCTTAAAAAAAACTGGGAAAGAAAACAAAACCAAGAGGCAGAGGACGTTTTAAGAAAAATTTGAAAGAATACACACTTTCACAATGTTCTTATTTAAAAAAAAACAAAAAAACAGATGCATTTGTGTCAAATTATTGTTGTGTTTTTGTCTACATGCATTTGTGTCTGTGTATCCGTTTATGAGGTTGGAAGCAGGAAGTCTGCCTCTTTGCCTCTGACCTTCCTCCCTCTATTTATAAGCATCGCCTCTCCTACTGTCTCTGTGATGTACATGTTAATTTTACGCTCTCAGCACAGTGTGCCATTGTTCTCTACATTCTTTAAACCCCCAAATTAGTATTTCATACCAGTTTCTGATTAGATTAGATCTCGCTTCACAGATGTGCTACACTTTCGTACTGAACAGGATCAAAACAAGAGCGATCGATCACACCGCATCTTTGAAAAGCCAATTTAATTTTAAAAAAAAAAACACCAGGTTTTCTCTGGTATTCCTGAGCTGCTGCAACACTATTCTGAACATGTTTTGTAGCATTTTTAATATGTTCCTTGACGTAGCTTAGCATTACATTCTTGGTTTTTAGTTGAATTTATGAAAACTTGCGCAATAAATCAAGATGAAGAACACCGTACTAGATACCATGGCAGTATTTAGCTGTTACCAACTAATTTAATCCCTGATCAAATAAAATTCATTAGAGGACAAGTAAAATATTTTCTTCTACTTCATGGTGGTCTTTGAGAAAGCTGCTTTTGTGCTGCAAAGGCATCTAAATGCTGGTCATCACAACATAGCAAGATGTTAAGTTTTACTGGTAATAAAGTTACTGTTTTTGAATGGATTTTTTTCTTTTATAAAAAAAAAAAAAAAATGATTTCCAAAAGATTTGGATGCCTTTGACTGGATGAGGTGATGGCTGTGCCTGCCCTTCAGTTTACTCCTCCACTGGCCTACTTTACCTCTCCTGGGCAAACGGATACAGCAGAGGAGGAGAGGCAGAGAAAAGAAGGAGAGACTGAGTGTGGAAGATGGAGAAAGAAGATGAAAGACAAGACATGTGAACAGATATGAAGAAGAAGAGACGAAAAAAATGAGGGATGAAGTGTGAAGAAGTAAAGGAGAGAGCATCTGTGGGCGGTCTTGGCTTTGCCCAAAGGCTTGGCTTCTCTCCTCATCTTCCTCCTCCTCATCATCCATCCTTTATGCTTTTACACTCTCTTGCATTATTTTCTTCCCCTCCTCACAACCTCTCAGCTCTTTCGCCCTCTATCCACCCACTATTATTTCTCTTCTTTCTTTCCCCCCCACACAATTTTAGTTCCAATTTGGATTAAATTCAGATGTTTCAATTAAAATAAAGCTGTAGTTCAATAAGAGGAAAGGATTTTCCTCAAACAAATAACACTTTATGTCCAATAAAAATTTTTAAAAAACAACATAAATGTTTTGCTATGTTAAGAACAAGGGAAAAACCTTAGTCCTCATATTTACAGCAGTGTGTAATTGATGCAGACTTCACATGTCTTTGTATTATTGTTGATATTGCATTAAGATATTGCAATCCAATAAGACCACTTTATTCATTTAGGTTACAAAATATTTAAATAATATCCTATCAAGTTGCTGTAAATACAAGTTTTACAAGTGAAACACACACTCACATTTTTCTGCTGCAAGGCTTATATCTATAAATAATATTTTAGATTGAAGCAGCGTGGCTTCACGACCAGTAAATCACTCATTTTGTTCAACGGTCAGCAGTGTATCTTTCCCAAAACCTCCCACTCAGAAAACCCACTCGGTTTCTAAAAGTAGGCAGAAGAGAGTGAGAGAACAGCTTTTTGTCTGTGAGCTGTCAGTTAGCAGTCACGGTGGTTGAGTGTCAACTCAGCATACTTCTGAAACACACACACACACACACAATGAGAGTTCTCACTTTCTGGTTCAGAAACAAGCCAGAACAGAGCAGAGCATAACTTCTGAGGGGAATGAAGCAGTAAAGACAACAAACACGCCTCTACATACTGAAATGATCCTAATTTTGTGGAGGATTGTGGTCCAATCCCACCAAACATGTACTTTTATATCGACAAACTGAAAATATTGAATGTAAATTGAATGTAGTTTGTGTCAACAACAAGAAACAAGAAACAAAAGGCAGGAGTAACGCTCATGTCTGAGCTGCTGTAAAATATTTTAATGGTAAAACCCTTCCTAAAACACTGCAATCACATATCTAAGGCCAAGCCTGTTGGAAGCAGCGTGCTGGGCCTGCAGAATCCTGTAACAATAATATATCAAGAGATTTTGATTCGAGTTTCTGTACTGAATGAAGAGCAAACCTTAAAGAGCACAAATACAAAGCATGCAAACAACATGCACACGTGTATGTAAATAGATCGAAGCAGATGCAAAAGGAAGCAAAGAGATCTGTGGTGTACAACCCCAGACAGCATCAGAAAGAAAACATGTTGGGAACTTCTAAAATGCTTGAATTATCACAAACACAGCCATAAATCTGGCATTTGCCAGATTCTGAGTGAGCAAATTATGTTTCATAGTGTCATTAGAGAATAGCAGTGTAGGCTGCGCTATGCATGGCTGGAATGAACAAAGGTCTCAGCTGCGAACCTGATAATGGCGGCTAAAACCTGGTGAACAAAACACACAAATGAAAGAAAACTAATAATGCTTCACTCTGGCACCATATTGTCTGGAAAATCTGATGGAGTATGGAGAGGACAGAGGTAAGGGGTCTAAAAAGGAGAAACTGACCAACTAAATCAAAGATAAACCACATAAATCTAAACACCGGACCATCATGATCCATCAGTTTGCTGGTCTTGCTCTTCAGTGTCTCCAGTGAGCGTGAAACCCCTGTATTCCTGACTGGCTCTGCAACACAGCTGTAGTTTATCTCCTCATTACCCTGGTAGTATATCTTCACCAGTCTGATCTGCACTCATCGGCAGATCATTCCATTCACCCGTGGGATTACCTACCTCTGCCTCTTGCCGCCTCATTTCACACTCTTTGCCTGCCCGCCTGCCTGCCTGCTCACCCATCAGTCTACCTGCTGTCAAACCTTGGCGTCTGGTTACTCAAACACTGATCTCGCCACATTTCTTCTGTGGCATTTTTGTAAATAAAACCCTGTTCCTACCAAGCCGCAGCATCCTGTCTACATTTGGAAACAGACTGACTGCACCTTGTGACAAGAAGCGGTGAGAAAGTTGCTGTAAAAACACCCAAAAGTCAGACTTAACTTTAAATTAATATGATGCGTAACATGGGAGATGCAGTACAGAAACACATATCTATTGGGTTTCACAATTGGACACCTGGACACGCATCCAAATTTATGAACCTGCCAGAATGAAGGAATTAGATCAAATAAAAGGATTGTGCCACATTTTCCTCAGAGAAAAGCAGCATTTTTGTCATTAAGCAAATATGAGGAATTATTCCAGCTGTTTGCCCTGTGACTAAACATCTGCAGCTTTAGTAGCACGGTCGACCAATGGTCTTCTCCATATCTGAGATGACAGTAAGTAGGAAGTATACGTATAGGAAGTACAGCATAAGAAAACTCCTAAATTAACCAGCTGCATGCACATAATTTGATGACCATCCACCCTAAAACCCAGATAAAGGAGTGGATTAAAAAGATCATCCTGAACTCTTTAGGGGTGTATATCACAGGTCTGATCGCAAAACACTATGATGTCAATTGAGTGGATAACAATTCAGTGTTTGTCGATATCAAGTTCTGCCTCAACATGATTATGATTTGATTCAATTTGATTTGATTTGATTTGATTCGGGAGTTGCTGATCCATATGAGATGATATGACATTCTAATTAAACCATTTCACTTCAATTCATATCCAAACTAACTAATATCAAGATATCATTTAATGACTGAGCTTAATCAGACATTGAAATGATAAGCAATCAGTTCCTTTTTAACAAAAATAGGGTTACAATAACAATCGGTTTATTGTTACTGAGTGTGTAAATGGGTGGAAAGACTCAAAACAACAAGCAGATTTCATTCATTTTCCGAACTGCTTATTCCAATTCAGGGTCGTGGGGAAGCTGGAGCCTATCCCAGCTGGCTTTGGGCGACAGGCAGGGTACACCCTGGACAGCTTGCCAGTCCATTGCAGGGCCACACAGAGAGACAAACAACCACACTCACGCTCACACTCACTCCTAGGGGCAATTTAGAGTGACCAATTAACCTATCATGCATGTCTTTGGATGGTGGGAGGAAGCCGGAGTACCCGGAGAGAACTCACGCATACACGGGGAGAACATGCAAACTCCACACAGAAAGGCCACTGACCAAACCAGCCAAGGATCGAACCAGCGACCTTCTTGCTGTGAGGCCACAGTGCTAACCACTGCGCCACCGTGCAGCCACAAGCAGATTTATCCAATTTTATCTCAGACTTTTCAAAAGTAGCTACTTTTATGTGGATAAATATTCTTCTATCCAATCAAACTGGTCAGAGATCCCAGCTGATATGGATGCGTGGACGCTACGTAAAGTTATCCGATCAGTTGTATTCATACGATGGACAGATTTAATAAGATTGATTAACACTTTTAATATGTTTGGTACTGACTTGTTTTGAAGAAAAGGTTTTTTCTTTATTTCTATTTCTTTTTTCTATACTTTTGACCGACGTTATGCTCAATAATCGTTATGCCTTTCAGTTTACAACAAAAACATATTGGTGACAGTATCGTTTTGTTTTGCTGCCACCGTTTTTTTCCGAGTCCTCACTAAAACTCATTACATCACGTGACACCAACGTGGTTCAAACATGCACAGAAACAACTCCTGCTCATCTTCTGATCATGAAAACACTTAAATCCCCAATCGAGGCCGATCGGATCATCTGACACATTTACATAATGCATATTTATTCTGATCGGCCAATGGATTGGATCAAAACCGCTTCATGTAAACACAGCTAGTGTAAAGACCACTGATCACTTCATTGAGTGTCCATTAAAACATGTCAGCTGGAGTCTCTGATCACATCGATTTGATTCCAAGATTAAAAATGTTTGTCTAAGTAAACATAGCTTGTGACTGAAAGTTAAAGGACTGCCACGAGACTGGGTTGGAAACGTAAACTCAGGTTGTTGAACCATTGTCAGAAGAATGCTAATCGCAAGTTTATCCAGAAAACACCTTTAAAAATGGGAACATATTAATAAAATTAATAAAGACATTTAAGCAACACTACATAAGTTTTCAAGCTTAAAACTGACTTGTTTTAATGCCACACTGGGTACAGTTACATGTTTTTTTTAATTCGGAATTAATGATTCGGAATTAAATCATTCAGAATTAATATATTCTCCTATGAGTTTACATAAAAATAATAAAATAAAATAAAATAAAATAAATAAATTCCGATTGGACAGAGGGTGCACGTATATATATATATACGTATGACGTATACCGGAAATAAACAAAGTTGGCTCCCTGCTTCTCGTCTTTTCAGTCGTAACTTGTAAAAACTACATAATAAATAACAGTTTCGCCACTATTCTTATAATAAATTTGAAGTAGCAGCTCAACACGAGCATACTACTTCATTTCTTGCAGCAACTGAGAAGGAGAAGAAAGATAGTCTGCCGAACACGGGAGGCAAAACAATGCACATCATCAGAACAGGACAAGGTAACGAGCATGCTCAGAGCGACCTGAATTAGAGCGTATTTAAGGTTTACTTGACAGAGAAATTAAACAGATCGGAATTAAAATGCGAATAAACCAGCCACTTATATCGGAATTAAGTTTAATTCCTTTATTAAATTCCTTTATTAAACTTAATATTGGAATTAAGTTTAATAAAGTTTCTTTCTCCTCAAGCAAATCAAATAACCTGCTAACAACTTGTTTCACATGTAGACGTAAAGAATAATTAACCAGCATTATTGAGAACATGACAGCTGGAGCTCAAACACCGAGCGCAAAATAATTTAGTGTCGAGAAAAACATATTTGCTGAGCATAACATCTCACAAACAGGTTCTGAATCTGAGCGCGCCACCAATGTCTGTTCGAAAACATCAATGATTGACCAAGTTTAACACTTTGTAAGGCAGCTGGCAGCAGATGTGGTTTAACATCTGTGCTCTAGTCACAAATAATTAACTAACTTAATCATCTCAGTGAGTTGTGATTATCAGAAAAGGTCTGTTGCAAACAAAAGAAAAGAAAAGAGATAACATAAAAAAAATTATATAAAAAATAAAAAAAATATGTAAAGAATAAAATGAAATACTTTTTTTGCCCTTGCAAGGTGCATTTGAAGCAAAGAATTAACAATCCACCATTCATTTACTTTTAATATCAAAATATTAATGTTTTTAAGATTGAATACAGACTTGCTATAAAAGTTATCAACAAACGTGAAAAAATATTATTTTTTAAATTTGTAAATTGATTAATAATCTTGCACATCTTCATGTATTTACCCATGTTCAAGTTATACCCACATTAAAAAACCTATTAAACGTTTTAGTTATCATTATAGCAAAACAAAATCAATAATAAATGCATAAAAATTAGCATTAGGAATTAAGTGGTTACATGGTCGTTTTTCATCAGTTTAAAGCGGAATTAACTTTTGTTCGGAATTAAACTGGAATTAAAACTCCCACATAAACACATGGACTGACATTAATTATGAAGATTCTTACAACTGTTGCTGCCCTGCACTGTCAGAACTGACAATCTGCACTTTCTACATTTGCACTTTCGTCATCAGACCAACTTTCACTGGCTGGAGAGAGCTCAGAGAAAAGACAGGGTGCAAGATGGATGCCATATTAGTCACTGAGATTAACAGAATATAAACTTTAATTCAAAGTCAATGACAACACTGAGTACACCATGTTGTGCTTGTATTCCTCTCACATCATGCGCACACACAGAGATTTGTACAGTCCAACACACAATGATGATGATGATACTGTATGTACAGCTTACACTGCAATCAATTAATACATGTCATGAACCCGGGGCAGAACATAAAAGCGATACTACCCTCTCCTCACTCATGCTCTCTATCTCACATCCTCCTCTGACACCTACATAATTACACAGTCTGTCAGTGTGTTATGTGTGTGTGTATGTGAGAGAGCGAGCATGTAATGTGGGGGTGGCATTAGTTTCACGCTGTGCATCTGTATCTGACCTTTACTGCTGAGAATAGACACACAGAGAAGACAGCAAAGAATTTGATAGAGAGAGATAAAAGAAGAGGAATGCCGAGGAAAGGCCTGCAAATCGATCCGAACGGAAGAGGGAAAGCAGGGGATTACTTTTAGCAACAGGAGGAAAAAGCTTTAAAAGTAAAAAGTGATTAAGTGGGAGAGTCACAAAACAGTGTGCTGTTGCTGTAACCACAGGGTACAGCTGGCTAATAAAATTAATCATTTACTGATGACTCTCGTTTAACCTGAGCAATTAGTGCACACAAACACACACACACATAGAAAGAGAGAGTGGGATAAAGATGCCGTCTCAGTAATTATAGCATGTCTCCTCAGCTGAGGTCTGCAGGGTCAGAAGTGTGTGTTGGAGTGTGTGAGAGTCTGCATGTATGTGTGTGAGCATCACTTTGAGTGGGAGCAAAATGGAAAAGCGACAAAAGCATTTAACCGGACAGAAAAAGAGGGAAGGTTAAAGCAAAAGCATTATTACTGGAGAACCGAGTCACATTAATATAATGTGTGTGTGTGTGTGTGTGTGTTTGTGTGTGAGAGAAAGCTTTGAGTAGGGACTCATCTCTCTGAGTGCTGAGAGATGATCAGAGCTTGGTAATCCTACCTGCGTAGACACACAACGCACACAGAAAGACAGAAGAGACCATTCTGAAAGGCCTTTTAATCCACGCAGCGCACACACACGTTTGTGGATGTGGGGCGGCATATCTGTGTGTGTCTGAACGCAAAACTATAAATAGCCAAAACATGTGCAGTCACAGGTAGCACTGAAGCATAGAGAAGGGTTCATAATAACATGCTGAAATGTAAGAAACAGAAAAAATAATGTTTTTGGCAGCATGTTAATCAGTCGCAGTAAAAAACACAAATCCTTCCTGACCGTCGGGCCTGGTTGGATGTAGCAGCTGGCTGAGAGCACCACCAAATTAGTCAGCACAACCATTTGGCAACACAGCCACAGATCGCTCTTATCCATCAAAACCCCTCTGAAATACCTTTAAAATGATTACTCCACACAATAAAACAATGAGAGCACAACCAGTAATAAAATGCCTTTTTTTTTGCAGTCTTTGCTGCAGAGTCCATCTGGCGGCGAAGCTCAGAGCAGAACTATTTAATGGATCAGAGTTTAAACATCTCAGATCAGAGAAGGCAGCCAAAAGCAGTGGAAGCTTGTTGAGGCTGAAATATGGAGGTTTTCTTGAGATGCCTGGAAAATTAAATAAACTTTATGTTTTATAAAGTTTCTTTCTCCTCAAGCAAATCAAATAACCTGCTAACAACTTGTTTCACATGTAGACGTAAAGAATAATTAACCAGCATTATTGAGAACATGACAGCTGGAGCTCAAACACCGAGCGCAAAATAATTTAGTGTCGAGAAAAACATATTTGCTGAGCATAACATCTCACAAACAGGTTCTGAATCTGAGCGCCCCACCAATGTCTGTTCGAAAACATCAATGATTGACCAAGTTTAACACTTTGTAAGGCAGCTGGCAGCAGATGTGGTTTAACATCTGTGCTCTAGTCACAAATAATTAACTAACTTAATCATCTCAGTGAGTTGTGATTATCAGAAAAGGTCTGTTGCAAACAAAAGAAAAGAAAAGAGATAACATAAAA
Organism: Telmatherina bonti; assembly: GCF_933228915.1. Taxonomy (NCBI): domain Eukaryota; kingdom Metazoa; phylum Chordata; class Actinopteri; order Atheriniformes; family Telmatherinidae; genus Telmatherina; species Telmatherina bonti. The sequence goes on along the minus strand of NC_136632.1, from coordinate 21,967,994 downwards.
AAAATTATATAAAAAATAAAAAAAATATGTAAAGAATAAAATGAAATACTTTTTTTGCCCTTGCAAGGTGCATTTGAAGCAAAGAATTAACAATCCACCATTCATTTACTTTTAATATCAAAATATTAATGTTTTTAAGATTGAATACAGACTTGCTATAAAAGTTATCAACAAACGTGAAAAAATATTATTTTTTAAATTTGTAAATTGATTAATAATCTTGCACATCTTCATGTATTTACCCATGTTCAAGTTATACCCACATTAAAAAACCTATTAAACGTTTTAGTTATCATTATAGCAAAACAAAATCAATAATAAATGCAACTTTTCATTTAACTATTAATGTCAACATATTAAACCCGATATTTTAAAAATGAATAATAGGTAAATGTGACCAAAGCATTACATTTTTTTAAAAATCCAGATATACTTATATTAGTACGAAATCAGTGTCTGAAAATTCTTCAAAACTTCATCCAGAATGATGACATTTTTCTCTTGTCCTGTTTTCTGTTTACCTTTTATCTACAGCCACTTATTTTTTTTCCTATTATTTATTTATTTAGCAAGGCATAATTAGATAAACATCATGTTTTAAAGCCAAGCCAGTTCTAGTGAAAACAGAGAGAGGAGGAGTCAGACTTGCGGTGATGGAGTCAGTGTCACCTCAGCGGTCAACTCCACAGGTTCATTATCGGGACAGATGGACTCATTGGAAGAGAGACAAGGTGCTACTTTCAAAGTTAAAAATACACACCAAGAAAACACATCAAGGCTTTTTCTTCTCTCTTATCTTATGGTCTGCTTTACTTTTTTGTGATTACTTTGGTTTTGTAAACATAATAAACTAAAACAAATGGAAGCAACAACCATGAAGAAATGTGATACAATACAAAGACGACAGAAGCCCGTCCAATTTATATTAGATTTTGCGTTTGCTCTTCCCCGACCCAGACAGACACATCAGCTGCAGGAACTGAAAAGACTAATCAAAAGGCAAAATTTCTGCCGTTTAATCCAGACATCAAGCAGTCCAGCCAGGAAATCATCAAACAGCTAAACACATTTAGCAGAAAGTGCATCCTCAAGCTAGCCAATCATCCAGCTTACTGCTTAGTTTATCACACAGCTTTTACCGATAAAGACCTCGACATCAAACTTTTGCAGGATTGACCCTCTTTTAGCAGCTTGAAAACAAACAGTATCTGCAATCGCTAACAGCTAGCAACCCAGTCCAGTCACCGAGTCAGACAATTAGCCATTCAATCAATCACTGAGCCAGACACATTTTCTCACAGTTGGTGTGTAAATGTGTCCGGCTCCATCCTGGTCAGCCTCGGTTGAGTTCAAGCAACGTTAACTAATCATTTTGATGCAATGACCTACAAGGAGTAGCCAGTAACTACCAGTCCTACAGCTGCTTTATGTTTATAAATATCAAGTATTGTCTTTTTCTATATGCTAGTTTTGGCTTTTGTAACCATTTCTACATGGAAACCTTGAGGACAACAGTGAGGATTGCCTTTTTTTTTTTTTTTTTTTTTTTTTTTTTAAAAGGAAACACATGCACTGCACTACAGCGTGACAGTATTTTCAACCTATTCTAGGCCTGCACCTTTCTATTACATCCAAGGAATGTAAACAGACACCCAACATATATAAATTGTGAGGGAACAGTAACCAGGCAGGCTGTGCTGTCATGTTGCTTTTAAAATGAAATCATATTTTGTCCATTTTTTTTAGCATGTTGTGTGGTCAAACCTGTAGTTTTTTGGGGTTTTTTTGCCTTTTTGGTGAGTATTCTTTTACAAAAACACTAAAAAAAAAAAAAAAGACAGTTTCTTCTTACAAGCTACTCAATAGATAAGATAAAGCTCACAGCTTCTCTTCTTAGCCATATAAAATATGTGAAGCAAACTCTTCTGTCACAATCACATTAAGTGTCTTCTGGGTAAAGGAAGTAATTGACTAATCTTTCAAAACAAGGTTTCTCTTCAATCTGGTTCCTCTTTTTCTACCACTTCAGCAAGGCTCACTTCTCCTTTCTCTTGTTTCGCCTTTTGCCCTCTTTTTTTTTTTCAGCCCCCATTTTTAAGCAGGAAAAGCCTCTTACAGCCAGCCAGACGACTAATAAGGAGCGGCTCCTGCTAGCCAATCCCTCTTAATGCTTCAGCACATTGCATTATGGGCAAAATACCCCAATGCACACTCAGGCTTGTACTGTGAAAAACACTCCTGAAAAGGCCAGGAAAAAGGAGTGGGAGATAAGTCAGAAATCCCACTGTTCCAAAAAAAGCCATCATCAGTCTTCTTCCTCCGAGCAGAAATGATGGATATGCAGAAGTGTACACAAACACACCATTGGCCAACTGGAACAGCGCTGTTCACAGAGGGTGGAAGGGGTTGTACCGACGCCCCTGTCTGGCTATAATATGTGTGTAGAGGGAAAAAAAGATGAGAGGAGATGTGAGTCAGTATAGCAGAGTAACACTTCACATCATCATGCTCACATACACCAACATACGCACAACGCAGCATTCCAGGAAGATGAGTCTCTTCAATGTAAAAGCATCTATCCTGCACAAAATCTAATTCAATTAAAGATTATGATCAGTCCAGAATTTCTCTTTTACTCATTTTCTTTTGTAGGTCAAATAAATAAATAGGTGATCATTTCCACATTTCAGACATTTTACATGTCAAAGCAATGATGGTGTTTCAAAATCATGGTTTTTATATCATGTTTGTATTCATCAAACTTAAAACCAGTTTTATCTTTTAATTTTTCTAAGTGAGTTATGCATGCTTTTATTTCAAGTTGTCTACTTTTAACAGGGCCCAAAAACCATGATGACATCATCGCATCATCCCAGGATTGATTTTACGGTTTTATTATTTGCTTTAAAACATCACGGACCTCATCAAAATTTATACTGTAGCGCAGGTGCTGAGGTCCAAAGGTCAACTTTTCCTAGTGGTAACTGGGAAGAGACTTAAAACCAGGGTGAAAGAGTTTTTTCGGTGTTTGGCCCCCCTTCCCCGTCCCCTCATGTCAGCACAGCCCCCCACTGTGGAGTGTTTTTAGGTATTGCCTTAACAAGCATTTTTATTTCTTGGCTTTTAACATTGCATGTGCTGCATGGTCCTATGTGTCTTTTGTTTTCTTTCATTTAATTTTATTTTAGTTACTAATTTATTTTTATTACATGATTTTTTCATTATTAATTTTATTTGATTATTATTATTATTATTATTATTATTATTATTATTATTATTATTAATGATAATAATAATAATAATAATAATAATAATAATAATAATAATAATAATAATAATAATAATAATAATAATTGAATTTCCTTTGGGGATTAATAGTGATTAATAAGTGTTTTTAATTTAATTTTATTTCATTTATTCAACCTATTGTGGAACATTGATTTTGTCTGCACCACTTTGGAAACGTTATGTTGTGAAATGTGCTATATAAATAAAGTGATTAACTGATTGATTTTTTTTTGGCCTGAAAACTGGAGCATCTGCACGGTCTTCCTGTGCCGTGAGTTTGTCCAACTGCTATACAGGGAGGACCTTTCATATGCCATGTAGCCTGCAAATTAGAAATCAATAGTTTAATTGATTGTGCTTCGAAGCCATCTGTGCTATGTTGTTTCAAAAATCAAAGACAAAAAAACATGATTTTTGTGTATTCAGGTTAAAGCAATAAAACATGAGTAAACACAGTTGGCATGAGGCTATAGGTGTCCATTTCTAACAGCTTTGCTCAAACATCTACATATCCTTTTCATCTTCAATACTTTAGATTACCAGCCACCCATATCTACAATTTAACAATACAAAACGAGATTCTGCAGCCGAGTAGTGGATTAAATGCAAATATCAGCTCTCTACGTGTCTTTTTGAATTGGCTCATTCTCCCTCTTCCTCTTCTTCTTAACAGGGGATGAAAGTCATGAATATGCATGTATATCTGTTCACCCGCTTTGTGGACGAGAGAAGGAAAATTGTGTCAGTGAGCCTTGTATTTCATCAACAATTGGTGCTCTGATCGTCTGTTTAAAAATTCATGAGTGTCTTTAAGCTGCCTAGACTGTGAGCCAAACGTTCCACTGAATTTAACAAGCCTGCACCGTAAAACAAGATGGTACACTGGCTGCAAAGGACATGAAGGCGCAGGTCTTTCTGCAAATTCTCACTCTTTTTTTATTTTATCTTACATCCATTTGAGCCATCAGAGATAAGGGAGATGTAGAAGAGATGTCAGTAGGGCTGTGACGATATGCTTTTGTCCCGATTAGATTCCAATCGAATCGCAATTTAAATCGAATTGGTGCCCAAAATTGGGCACAATTCTTCGATATTGGTGATTTTTGTCAAAACAAAAAAAAAATGTATAAATCTTTTTTCTGCTCATCATTTTTCTTGATTTCAGTTAGGAAAAACAACACAGTAGCCAGACCATCACTCTGCTGTCATAATGCCCACGAAGACAAGCAAAAAGATCAATAAAATAGAACAATAAATAAAAACATAAATAAAACAATTATTTGAAAGAAAAATCTATTTTAAAAGTGTGAAGCAAAAAAATTCAGATTTTCTATTTTCCCGATTCAATTTTCCCACCCCTAGATGTCGGTGTGTTTCATAAAAATATAAATGAGGCATCCTTAGTGTGGCACGATACCAAAAGTCTACAAATCACTAAAATGAGTTTCAAGGTTTATTTACATTACACCTAGAATTGCGCAAAAACTAAATATCGCACCAAAAAAAATTAATAGAAACACCTACATTTAAAAAAAACAGACTGAAATATCGCCAACAAGGTTTTTACGCACTCATAAGGTGGTTTTTCAGACATTTCAAATATGAGGTATATTGCAAAAGTGTAATGGAAACACTTTTTTCACATGTACGTGTCCCCAGACGTGACAAGGAGGGGGTTGTGACCAGTTTATTCCCGTTAAAGATGGCGCTGTGTGGAACAAACAACAGCCAATTTCAGAGGTTTAGAAAAGAAAAAAAAAAAGCTTCCAAAATTCTCTGCAGCAAGTAGAAAACCCCAAAATAACACTAAGTGGCTACCTTACATAAGCCATCGGACAAGATTTCACGAGATCTGAGGTTTATGCACCAAACCCCGTTCAATGGAAACACCTGCAAATCACAAATATTGTTTGTCGAATCTTAGAAATATCGCTTTTATTTTGCAAAAAACTAGAGTCTAAGTATTATCACTTTGACTTTTAAAATCATGAGGGGGGGTTAATAACATTAAAAAATAATAAGCTACCATGCACAGCAGATGGATGTCCCATAAGTACAACGATGCCATTATTAACATAACGACACAATTCTTGCGGGAACTTGTCAAAATGACTGATGTTTGTTCCTCAGACTATTGTCGAGAGTTCAGTCTAGACTGAGTGACAGACTAATGGAAAAACAGACACCAGCCATCCCTGAAGCCACAACACAGTGTGTGCTTGAAAGTGGAAACTCTAAGTTAGGGAACAAAACATTGCCAACTTTGTTGTCATCCAAACACGCAGGATAACAGATGTGACCTTTAATCATTACGGCCTCTCAGCGACTTCTATATTTGTGTCAAATTCTGAAGAAATGCACTGAGAGGAAATACATCTGTTTTATTGTAGTCTCGTCCCTGTTTTAAGCGACAATCCGTGTCGGGCTCTGCTGTGTGTTTCTTCTGCTTTGGCCTTTCAAATCTAATTTCCCAAGGGAAAGCAAAAGCTATTGTCCTGCGCTGTGGTGTGCTGCTGTTACACAATTACTGTAAGTACAATGACATTACAGAGGTTTCTAAATCTGAATTCTTTCTTTCCTTTCAGGCCGTTTCAGGCCTGTGAAAATGTGCCACACTGGAATACAAACACGCACATAGTTTTATTTTCACCAGGAAATTGGCATCAATGAGCGGCCGAGGCTTCGATTGTTCTAAATATGTCAGAGGCCTTAAATGCGTCGTACTTTCGTAGTTTCATACAAGTCACCAGGCTTGTTTTATTTTTAGAGCATGCTAACTCGTATTGCTCCACCTGATATCAGTCCTCCTCTGGGTAATAAAGTAATTGCCTTGTAATGTGTCACTATCAGCCACTCATTACTATCACCCCCTTCGTTTTTTCCATGCTTTGATCTCTTTTTTTTCCTGAGTAATGACTCTCCTTTGACTTTGAATCAAACATTCAGCCTTTATACCTCTCCGTCTCTGGTCAGCTTTCTTATCACTCCATTCTGCTTCCCTCCTCACTGTTCTGTCCTAATTGAAAGCTGAATAGAGTTTTATATACTGGCAGCATCAGATGATGAAAGGGCTTTGATCACTGTTTACCCCTGCAGGTGGTAGACGGTAGCAGCGACATGAGATACATTCAAATCTTTTCTATGTTTCCCCCCCATCCTCTTGTTTTTCAGGTTTTCTTTCAATTCATCGTGCACACTGTCCTGCAGACTCCTAGACGATGTGAAACCAGAGTATACCGGGATGTAGACACACTAATTGTGATCTTTTGTTTGTGAAGTGGGCTGTAAATAGCGCAGGGATAATTTTACAAAATTCTGTCGTGCAGCATTTTGTTTCTGCAACATATCCCTGGAAGGCAGAGGCAAAATCTCGCTGTATGATAATCTGCATGATGAAACAAAGCGTTGGATTCTTTCTGTTTTCCCTCTGTAGCAAGCAGCTTGTCGTGGTCTGAGTTCAGGGGTAACGGCTGTGTTTACCAGTCAGAGAAAACTTAGTTTTATTAAAACCGTCATCTAATCACCAGTGACAACTTCTCAAACAAAAGACATGCAGTCTTTCACATGCAAAGTATATTTTAGAATATACATGTTGATGTAAACCATAAGATGTACCACTGTTTCTTTAGGTCAAAAGTATGTAGAATGTATGTATGATGATCCATCAATCTATTTTCTTAACCGTTTGGTCCAATTCAGGGTCGTGGGAAGCTGGAGCCTATCCCAGCAAACCATTGGGCGAGATGCACCTCCTAATGATCTCAGCTGTACATTTTAAGTCATGAGAAAGTGTTTCCTCACTTAGGTCAAACACTGTGATGTGTCTTTCTTGTGACTTTAATGTTCACACTGACCTGACAAAGGAAACAAGTTATTTATGATTAAATAAGAAACACTACCAATATCAGGTTATAGGTGATCTTAACTATACGCGGTCTCACATGCCTTCAACATAAAAATTTTGCTTGATTTGATGTTTCACTGAAACTATCAGTGTCTAAACGTTAATGTTCAGCTCAACCCCGTTACTTTCTTCTGCGGGGTCTCTTTTAGCCCTTTTCCATCAGTATCAGCTTCTCTCAACTTAACTCGCCTCGGTTTGTTGCGTTTTCCACTACTTGTACCCGTTTACCGGTACTTTTTTTGTAACTACTCAGCCCAAGTTCTTCTAAGCGAGCAAAGTTGGGTTGTATGTGGCGTCGCCAGACTGCGTGCCGCTGTTGGTCAGGGGCGCGTCCAATCAGGCTAATCAGAGGTCAGGATCAGAGTAACATCACTGGAAGAGCGACTCCAACTTGCAAGTTATTTACTTTACAACAAGCAATGGCGCAACAAAAGTCTGTTCCGTGGTCCAACACTGAGGTGGAGACATTTCTTTGCGTGGTTGCTGAGGAAAGGATACAGAGGGAACTAAATGGAGCGACATGAAATAAAAAAAATCTATCACGCGCTTTCTGATTCAAGGCTACACACGGGTACCAAAGGAGTTTCCAACAGTGTCGAGAAAAGCTGAAAAAGCTCAAAAGTTATTATCAGCAGGTCAAGGACCACAATAGTCGGAGTAGATCAAACAGACAAGACTAGAAGTGGTTCCAACAAATGGATGCAATTTATGGTCAGCGACCGGCAAGCAATGGGAACACAACTGGTGTTGTTTCGGCCACTACCGTGTTGGAGAGTGTATTAGTGGATGGTGAGAGGATTTTCATTTCTATAATAACTCCATGAGTTATTATTTGGTGTAGAGAAGATAATACATAAATAAGTAATAACAATAATAACAGCTAGTTACTGATGGATGATGTCTTCATACTCTTCTGCATTTTGTGTGACCGTCAATGTCGGCTAATATCAGTTAATATCAGTTAGCGGTCGAACCGCTTGCTTTCTTTTTTTATTTTGTTGCTGAAAACTAGCCACAGACGAAGTAGCAGATATATTGCCTCTAGGTCCTCCATGTTGTATTTGCCGCGTTGTTTTTTTTTTTTGTTTTTTTTGTTTTTTTGTTTTTTTTGTCGCACACATTACTAACGACACAGTGATTTCGTACAAACCCCGCCCATTTTAGAGCGGGTACTAAATGGAAAACAAACAGGACCAAGTTGAGATGAGCTGATACTAATGGAAAAGAGGCATTATTTTCACACTCTCCAGTGGGCTTAAGTAATCTATGTCAGTTTTTTTAATTGAGCCGGGAAGGAAAGGGTTATTTAAACAATAACCAAAAATTTTAGTTGCGTTTTTCCCTGATAAGGTTTAAATACTTATAAAAAATAGAGATTTTAGATCAATGGAAAGCCTGACTATTCATCTTGGCAGGTTATAACTTGTAGGGATCCTGGTTCTGTGGAATGAGCAGCACCTTATGCAATATTTTCTTGTCGGTATTCCTTCTTGTTTTGACATTCAAGTGTCGCCTGATTGGGATTGTTATGATCACCGTGGTGTGGGCTGGTTAAATATGCAAAACTGACTGTGCAGGTACCGAGCCAGGATTGGTAGAACTTCTAGCAGCTTTTCAGGGATTGGCTGGAGAGGACTTTATTCCTGATAAAGACGTGGAATGAAGGCAGAGAAGCTGCTCACCCCCCTCTCTTTCTGATCCACCACAGCTTGTCCACACAACAGCACTTAGGTAGGCCACGTGTCCGGCTCTTAGGAGTGCCATTTTCCCTTTTCTCTTGTTTCTGTTACTTCAGGGAGGTAAAAAATGTATTTATTTTGTTTGACATGGATTATCTCCTCTTTTTCAGGTAGTTCTGTGAATTATTTTAGCTCTGTCTTACCCTGAAGTCCGGTAACTCGTTAAAGCTCCTTGTGGTTTTAAAATGTTTGTTAATAAAGCTTACATTATCTCACCATGGCTGCTTGGGACATGAGGAAGAAGAGATGATTGGGGAAAAAACGGCTTCTAATTCATATACAGACATATTGGCATGAGATTGTGGAGCCACTAGTGATTCCATGATATCTCCACGATCCAGACCACATTCCGACCCAAACACCTGCTGAGTCAGCATGGGCTTGCTATATGTGCAACACAACCATGCTGACTGACCTTCAACAACTCCTGGTTGAGGAATGGGATGCCGTTCCAAAGCAAAATGTGGGCAAACACATGACCAGCATGAGGAGGAGGTGCTAAGCTGTTGTGGATTTTCCACACTATTTGTATCTCTACGATGTAAAATTATTAAAGTGTAAAAATTGCCAAAATGTGTTTTGATTTTTTTTTTTTTTTTTTTTGCTTATTACATTATTGCAGAGGATTTTGGGATATTTTGGCAGGCATTATTAGCTAATTTTGCTGGATAGCTAAGCCCACAGAAGCACTGACCTTACAAATTATATCTCACTGTAAAAGCAACTCATCAGGCTTTTAATGATGTAAAATGCAGCACCAGTTGATATTAATAGAGTGGAGACATAATTAACCAAACCCAAGTTTCTTTACCTTTTGTGCAGAGTTTATATGGCATATCAGGGCTTATTATAGCTTGTGTGTGAATATTTCATACATGAATTTCAACAACTCTGACATCTTTGATAGCATACTGTGAGAATAAAGATGTCGGTTTCTCAGTTTAATAGAAAATCAGAATTGTGAGTTTGTGTCAGTGTAGATTTATTTGCTGCTAAAAACAAGAGTAAAGCTCTACTAAGGTTTTTTTTTTTAAGTGGGAACTATTCCGAGTTATCATTTTCTATGATTTCCAACAGAACACAGACTGACAGTGATATCTGACAGTCACAGATAGGCAGGAAGTCCTTGGAAAAGCAAGCAGCAGACTCACTCACAGATTGAGTGTGAAGTCGACGGACTGACCATCTAGTTCAAGTAATGTCTTCGAGACGCACTAATGTGCTGACTAACTGGTTGAGATGACACACACACACACACACACACACACACACACACACACACACACACACACACATAAATCCACAGCACTGAGGAAATGGTATCATGCAGCAGACGGGTTAGTCGTCTAAGAATAGATAAAAAGGAGGGACACACACAGAGCATTCTGGGAAAACACACAGAGACATAGTGTGACAAATTTCTGGCAGATAAGTTACACGTGCTTCATGCTGCTATAAGAACAGAAAACCCCCTCACACACACACACACACACACACACACACACACACACACAAAGCCTTTGATGTCCAACAGCATAATTTTTGAGCTCTTTCATATCACCACATACAATAATTCACTTCTTGGCCGTGGATGCTTCAAAGCTACATCTCACAAACCAACTCCCTCAACCAGCTATCTCCTTTTACTCCACATGGCCAATTCTATGAGGAGGAAAATTCGCACATTATCTGTAGCCAAATGCTCTACAAATATCAGAACAAATCAAGATAAGGCCACGTAACTAGCATCTCACTCTGCCTCATCGTGTACAGCAGATAATGCTGGAAGGAGACAGAGACAGACAGATTTATTTGTCCTTGTGCTGTAATAAACAACATGTCTGAACCATGACATCAACATACCGTGGAGCATTACAAATTTTATCAGGCCAAATTCTTATTTCACACAATATATTCTCTTGGATGAAGAAAAGCTTAATGATGAGCTCCGTTTAAAACAAAAAGTGAAAGTCAATTAAATTCACGGTTAGTGAAACAGTTCTTCATGAACAGTCAAACGTCAGACTTTATGGCCATCTGGCCAATTATTTCCACATCCTTCTTTCACCAACATGGGCTGTGGTGGTAGTTACAAACTCTGCAGAGACATGAGCTGAATGTTCTGTTTCCAGATTAAATTAATCCAACTAGGGTTTCTGCTGAAGCCACTGACCGAACTGAGTAAAGTGAGAAGAAATGGCTATGAAGCACAGGGTGATATGAGCAGAAAGATTTTTAAATCTTGTGCGGTCACAGCTCATAAACCATGTATGCATGTATATACACACATATATTATTTATATATATATATATATATATATATATATATATATATATATATATATATATATATATATATATATATATACACATATATATATATATATATATATATATATATATATATATATATATATATATATATATATATATATATATATATATAATATATTATATTATATTATATTGTATTATATGAAAATGCAGCATTGCAAGATGCAAAGCTTTGATTTTTATGGCTTCCTTGTGACTTATATAATGTAGTCCTTTTTCAAAGTTTTGGATGGCTAAAACTAAAACAATTTTATAGAAAGGAAATCTCCCAACATCTGCTCCCGACTCCTGAATTAAATCTCCATGTGAATTAAATTAAATCACCAACATCATGAAGATTTGACTCAACTCTCCTCTAAACCTGAAAGCTTGTTTTCAATATTTCTCAGTGGTTGTTCAGTTATTCACCGGATGGCAGCCTCTCTTCAACACTGCAAAAAACCCAAATTCAGAACTTTACCTATTTATCTCCTAAAAGTGACAGCTTCATCCTTGTAAACTAGTTCTGCAGGTTTAAAACTATGAAGGCTCAAAACAGGTAAACGGTAAGCTTCTGCAAGACAAATTCATTCCGATAGGTGTTCATGGAAACATCACAAAAATCAGAAAACATTTAAAAGCACAAATTATTTTCAATAAAATGGATTGTAGCTGTATTATTATGTGCATTCTCCTTTTTCAAATGAATTTCCCATGTAAGACCATGCAATTAATTCAGTTGTAATATGCTTACAAGAGGCATAGTTAATGTGATCGTATTAATGGCAATTTCAATAAAAGCTCCTGTGTGTTACATTTTTAATTACGTTAATTTACTGTCAAACAAGCAGAAAAACTATTTATACTTTCAATATCTAATTCTAAAATTTGAGGGTGTTGAAAAGGGGAGGCTTTTGTTGTAGATAGACAGACAGACAGACAGACAGACAGACAGATAGATAGATAGATAGATAGATAGATAGATAGATAGATAGATAGATAGATAGATAGATAGATAGATAGATCACAACCAAGACTACTGCGTGTGTGTGTGTGTGTGTGTTGCCAGTTTTCACTATGACAACAGCTGCCAGTCGCACTGGGGTGTTGTAGGCTGCTGCTGGCATTCACACACACACATTAATACACACACAAACAGTGCTCACAAATCAATAATGTTTCTATTCCTCCCCCTTCACATGCTCCAACACAACAGGGCCACACCAGAGGGAAATGCACGCAAAGTGTGTGTGTGTGTGTGTGTGTGTGTGTGTGTGAGAAGCTGTTTGTATCATCTGTGATTGGGGTTTAAATGCTACTGCTTTGTGTGTATATCAGCATTGTAACGTGGCTAACCTGAACAAGTTACCACAGCATGTGTATGCTTATAGACCCCCTATATGTGAATTTTGCTATTAAGCCAACAATATGGCTTGAACTTTGACCCCTCTGTTTGTTTACTACTGCGTTTCAGTCTGCAAGCCCCCTGCTAGCTTCAATGTAATTGTTACAATGGCGTTAGCTTTCAACATATATAGTAAACATGAGAATCATGGAAATCCAGTCCAGATACGGAGTATAACTAAAACAGTATATAATATAAACAGACGTACATAAATAAATATGCTAGCCTTTCCTGCTCTGCTCCATACCCAGTCCCAGCATCCTCTCCACTCACCTATACGAGGTCTGCTTTCTGAACGCCAGTCCCCTTAATTTCTCCTCCAGAGTCTCCTGCTCCATGTCGGGAAGACTGCTGAATGTATCGCTGCAGCAGCCCACAGCAGCTTCCTCCGAGCCAGCTCCGGACTCCGAGTCACCCCCGTCGGCTCCCAGAGAGGCCAGGCGGCCGCTGAAGCCCCCTGCTGCCGGGCTGATGTGGTCCTTAGCTTGGGGGTCCATGCTGGTCGGACCTAGCTGTCTCGCCCCGCGCTGGACCCCCCGCTCGGCTTGTGACGGGACACAGATGCCGGTGGTGAAAGGGCGAGAAGTGGAATATTTGCGGTGAGGAGAAGAAAACAAAAAATGACAGAATACAGCGTGAAGGTTTAAAGCTGCTTGACCGCTAAGGTCTCTGACCGCTGAGCGCGTTCATCTGCAGCAGCCAGGTACGGCAGCACGCGCAGCCGCCTGGACGACAGACTGAACTGCACGCACGAGAGCCTGAACCAACTAGCAGAGAGCTACGTCAAGCTAACAATGTCACCACGGAAACGGGACGTCTAACGTTCAAAATTAAACCCAACCATTTCTGAAAACATTCACTAATGAAAAGAAGAAATGGCTCTGTTATAAACTGTAAAGCACATTCTTTTTATTGTATTTATATTTGATTCATAATTTAAATAATTCAGCTATTTAAACAAGGGCGGTGAAAGACGAGTCACCTGGGGGCAACGCCCCCAAATTCTGACTGCCCTTCTCCCCAGCTACCCTCCCAAGAAAAGAGAATCAAATTCACACAAATACTTACTTTAAAAAAATTTAAAAATTTAACTGGGTGAACTTCAAATACTAATGTTTAAGTTAATAGTCCTGTATTGTATGCTATTTTACTGTACTCGATCACAGGGCCAGATTAAAAGTGCACAGGTCCCCGGGCCCAGAGTGTTCCAGGAGGCCCCTTCCCCACCGCAACATTGTAAAAATTGTGAATGATACATTGTGAAACGACATTTCTAACATCACTCTGCCAGTGGTACCAATGGTAATACACTAGACACTGTGGTGTAACTATCTGGCTTTTATGTACATTTTATTTCATGTCCAAACTGCTGGTGTTTGCCCTATGTGGGCCCCAAGTGGGCGTGGGCCCCTGGGCCTGTGCCCGTAATGCCCATTGGATAATCCAACCTCGGGAACACCCATAAATTCTGACTGCCCTTTTCCCCAGCTCCCGTCCCAAGAAAAGAGAATCAAATTCTCACAAATACTTACTTAAAAAATTACTTCTAACTGGGTGAACTTCAAATACGAATGTTTAAGTTAATAGTCCTGTTTGCTTTTTTACTATACTCGATCTCCATAAACAAGCAGCATTAAACCAGCATCATTACACCAACTGCTTATGTGGGTGATAATATACTTTTGCCATAAAGTAACAAGAACCTTCAAATAAATAAGCAGCTAAACTAATCATAAAAGTTTAAAATTAAAGTCATGCAATGCAGGATTATAGAAGCCAACAATTGTTTATAAACAAGCATACATCCCTGGTTGTTATTACACATTTTGCTTTGCTATTTTTTCATATTAGATTAGTTCAGTTGCCACAAACAGGTATCCATTTTGAAATAATTTTTAATCAACCTACCACCATACAATCATTTTAAAGTACCAAATCTTTCAGGCATTTTTTTTCCATTTAAATGGGATTTTAATGTGAATAAGTAATTTACCATTACCAAATCAAACCCAGGTGTACTGACACTACTTTAGCTTCAGATATCTGATATATTATGAGTTGTATATATATATATATATATATATATATATATATAAAATGTTCAATTAGTTTTATTTTAGTAATCATGCACATAGCAAACATCCTGTTTGACACAGTTCAAAGAAACCTTTATTTTTAAAGGGAAGGCTGGAAATGGGGAATTTGACATTCTGCGACATGACAAATGTTCAAAACCCGAAAAAGTGGGAGCTGCTATGAGGGCCGAAACAAGAAACATATTCATTTTATGTCCTTAAATTCAGCACAAATCCATTTATTATAATTCTTATCTGTCTGCACATCCATCCATACATCCATACATGCACCCATCCATCCATCCATCCATACATCCATCCATCCATCCATACATCCATCCATCCATACATACATACATACATGCACCCATCCATCCATCCATATATCCATCCATCCATCCATCCACTCATCCTTCCACCCACCCATCTGTCCCACAGGATGAGCAGTGTGGCATTGTGGGACATTCCCTCTCCTCCTTTTGTGCAGCATCATCATCAGTCAGAAAGTAGGGCAGAGGGTGAGTGCACTCCCACAAACACATGTACGCTGTCAGTATCTCACTCTGAGTCTCACACACACGCACAAAAACACACACATGCACACTCATAATACATATGCTGTGATCATGGAATCTGTTTACCATAAAATCATGATATTGATATAATTTCTCTACTTCCTACACTACAGTATTCAGTAGGTTTGCATGTCAAACATCAGGCCACATCTGCCAGGCTCTTTTTGTGCTTCACTGCTTTAATCATCATCCACTTCAAATCACTGCTGACCTAAAGAGCCTATATCACTCCTACCATGAAGCATCTGTCTGTATTCAGTGAAATTATTCAGCTGTGCACATAAACTGCAGATAAGCAGTCATTCCAGTTGGCAGCATTTTCCTCGGAATTTCAAAAGAATATTGGAATTGTCTGTAATCTAAAATACATCTATTTACAGCCCTAATTCCAAAATGGAAACAAAACAGAATGCAGTGATAAGTAAATCTCATAAACACACATTTTTTAATCTGATAAATTTAAAGTATTATCCGATTTTGAATTTGATGGCAGCAACACATCACAAAAAAAAGCAGAACTTGGATTGTATTTAGTATTATGTAGAATCTCCTCTTTTCAACTATCTGTAAACAACTGGAAAGTGAGAAGACCAGTTGCTGCGGTTGTTGGAGAGCAATGTTGTCCCATTCTGATCTGATCCAGGATTCTGGACCTTCATTGTTGCATTTTTGATTGTTTAGTTAAAGTTAATTAGAAAAAATAATAAGAAAAAAAACAAGACATGAAATGAAATGACAGATTTTAAAAGTAGTGGAGGGAAGCATAAGCATATCTAATCCAACATTTCTCTATTCTGGTCCTTTTGGGGGACTTGGATGTTTTAGTTCCTTCCAACTCAAGCAACCCTGACTTCAGATGAATTAAATTGCTTGTCAAGTTCTTTTGAAGCCTGCTAACAATCCATTCATTTGAATCAGATGTGTTAAAGTAGGGTTACCTATATAACATTTAGGGCAACAGTCACTGAGGACCAGGACTAAGAAACACTCATCTAATGTCACACTTCCTCCATTTTCCATTAAACCAGTGGTACTTAATCCTGGTCCACGGGGCCCCCTGCCCTGCACATTTTATAGGTAACCCTACTTTAACACCTGACTCAAATTAATGGCTCATTATTAGGCTTTCATAGAACATGGTAAGCAGTTAAGTTAATCTGTATCAGGTGTACAGGAGTTGGTGTGAACTGAAACATGCGGGGCAGTGGTCCCAGAGAACCAGGGTTAAGAAACATTGTGATAATCTACAATTATTACAGTCATTATTGATCCAACAGTCATACTTATTTTCAGGGGGGGGCTGGACTTTATCCCAGGAGTTACAAGGCCTGGTACACCCTGGAGTGGTAGCCAGTCTGTTCCACAATCTCTTATCTTATCTTATCTTATCTTATCTTATCTTATCTTATCTTATCTTATCTTATCTTATCTTATCTTATCTTATCTTAGCTTATCTTAGCTTAGCTTAGTCTACTTTAGTTTAGCTTAGCCTATACACGAAATGGTGGTGAAGGTCTGGACTGCAGCAAAGTTTTAGGTTGATAAAACTCCCTCCCTCTCTCATCAGGTTTCTGCTTGTAACAAACAAGCAGATAACCATGAAAAGACACCCGTCCTTCAGCTGCTGCATCTGTTTAGTCTCTGCAGCTCTGAGCTGATTTCAGTGTTTGACTCCCAATGATGCCCATTTGCGAAACTATGAGACAAACTGAGTTAGTGTCACGTAACATTTTACTGTACTCAGTTAAAGTTTATGAATTATTGTTTTCTTGAATAATCAGATTTTTCAAAGAAACATTGAATGCAGACAAATACAACTGAATTTAATAAGAAAAAATATATTTGCTTCAAAGGTAAACTAAGATTTGAGCAGTACGTCGTCCAATGGAAGCCGTCTCACATCCAGTTTCAGAGACAATGGGAAAGTTCATTTTAATACTCAAATATTGTTGATGCAGGCTGACTGTGGATTTAGCAGCAGCTGAGGAGAGGGTTGGAAATGAATGAGAGAAGGAAAGTTAAATATGATCTTATGGACTCAGACCTGAGTTTCAGCATCACAAGATAACAGTTGTAAGGTCAGCCTGTTATCGCTTAAAGAACATCTGGAGGATTAAGGACTGATGTGTCAGCAGGATTTACGCATTTATCATCAGTAGACTAGATTACTGTAACGGTGTCCTTACATGTCTCCCTGAAAAGTCCATCAGACCTCTGAAGTTAGTCCAGAACGCTTCTGCAGTCCTCACCAAGACCAGGATGACAGATCAGACACCTCCAGTCCTCAGATCTTCACACTGGCTTCTGAATCCTGCTGTTAGTTTATAAAGTACTGAATGTTTTAGGACCAAAACACATCCAGGATCTTCTGGCTTGTTATGTACCAACCCGATCCCCCAGGTCATCAGGGTCAAGTCTGCTTTCTGTTCCCAGAGTCCGGTCTAAACATGAAGAGGCAGCGTTCAGTTTGGGTTGGGGTCCCAGAAACTCCCAGAAACCTGCAGGTCTGCTGAAACTCTCAGCTGTTTTAAATCAAGGTTTAAAACATTCATCAAAACCATTTTTAATTCCTTAAACTGGAACTTTTAAGTCTTTATTTAATCTTATATCTTTGTCTTTATTTTTTATTATATTTCTTATTAAAGTTTGTTTTAATAGTATTTTGTAATGCGTCCTGCACCCCGCTGTGATGCTTTCAATAATTCATGTAAAGCACTTTGAATTGTTTTGTACATAAATAAAACAAATAAACCTGCTTTATGTTTGAACGTAGGAGTAATCAAATCCTTCTCTGTTGCTTTAAAAATGATACAACTTGTAACTGGAGTGATTGTTGTTGTTAGACCTCTTCTGAAGGTTGTGATGGTCTTGAATTCCCTGCATTTGTACGTTATCTGGTTGTGGATCAGGAGATTTCAGACATTTCAGAAACGGTTTTATGACCTTTTCAGTCCCTGATGAGCAATGACAACTCTTTGTCTGAACTCAGAGGAAAAGTACACTTTCACTATTGTGAGTAAATATATATTAAAAAAAAACTTTAATTGGGCTCACATCAGGACATATGTACAGAAAACCACACATCTATTCGCAGTGTGAGAATCAGTGGAAGTGTTTTTATCCCTAGTTAACATGTTAGGAGCATAAAAACTGTAAAATTATTTCATAACTGTGACTTTTAACTTTAAAAGATTAATTTTTATCTGACAAATGTGACTTGTCATTTAATCATTTTCACTTTTATCTCACAATTATTACTTTAAACCTCATAATAAGGACTTTTCATCCCATAATAAGGACTTTTAATTCCATAATAATTACTTTATGAATCATAATTATTAGTTTTATTCCCAGAAAGAATTATATCTGAAACTGTGACTAAATCTTTTTATTGACTTTTTTCACATAAATGTTATTCTAGATCCCATAAATATGACTTTTATCTTAAAAATATTACTTTAAATTTCACAACTTTGAGTTAATGTGTGCCTAATTTCCATCTACAAATGACAGAAATGAGCTTTTACCTCGCAAACTTGCTTATGAAGTTCCAGTTAGTTATACTGACTTTACAACACACCAACATGTGCTGGAATTCATTCTTTCTGTGTTACTATGCGGGTAAGCTGCTAGACTGGATAGTCATGGGACTGTTTCACTATGCATTGTATGAAATGTTACTGATGATCTATTTTTAGATCCTTTTTGTCACAACACAGAAGGTCCAAGTTTCTCTGTCAACCAGGGTCTTAGCCATGAAGCCCCTGTCTGCCTGGTAAGAGTTTGAGCTTAAAGTCATTTAAACTGCGAGAGAAACGCATTGACAAAAACAAAAGAGTTTAAGTTGCAGGTCCAGCAGAACCTGCTGTAAATCATGAAGTGGAGGTAAAAGAATCTGATTTCTACATATAAAGGGTTTCAGATAATGCACTTTTCTAGAAATCTCAAACATTTTTGGTTGTCTGCTTCTGCCTTCCTGGTGCTTATTCAAGTCATCTGACTGATCTGATGGCCTTCTCCTCTCCAGCCTGCCTTCCTGTTTGTTTTTAACCCTGCTTGGCTTCAAGCAGCTCTGAGCCCATTTACTTCTCAGAAGAATATCTTCTGTCATCCCTTAGTTGCGAGTTGCTCACCTGTCATCGCCAACACCATTTGCTCTGGAAGGTCAATGTTCCTCAGGTCAGTCAAGCTCTGTTTCTTCTCAACGGGTCTCTATTTCTAAGAACACTTGCTGGTTCTCATCTTCACCTCCATCGCTCCAGCAGCTTTCATAGATTAGAGCGGCTTGTAAATTCTTGACTAAGAGTCGCATGGTTGTTTACCAAAGAGTTTGGGTCCTGCTTCTAATAATAAAGAAAAAAAAACATCATGTTAACAACACATACAAAGAGACCAAAAACCAGGTTTATAAAATCCTGCGTGAAAACTTGACATCAACTGTGTCTGTACCTGTACACACCTGACTGAAAGTAAAGGCTCATTCTCCAGCTTGACAGGCAGTTGATCTGAATCAGGTGTGTTGCAGTTGCAAACATCTAAATCAAGGCTACTCAACTTGTCCCTACAAGGGCTGCAGCCCTGCAGGTTTTTAATTGATCCATAATCTATTTTATTTGAGTCTGATGTGTTAGAGAAGGGAAATATTAAAAATTGAGTAGCCATGATCTAAAACATCCAAGGCAAGAAGGAGTCCTCCAGACCAGAATGGAAGTGAGGGCTTTTTAAGGTACCTCCTTTTAATAATAGTTATAATGATTATAATTGTACCTATCTGATATACTGATTAATTTATTGATTGAACATTTTTAATCTCACAGTGGGAAAATTCATGAAATTGATTTTGTCCAACTCTTAATTTCCGATACTGATATTGATATTTTTGGAGAAAGTTGTGCAAAACAAAAATATCTAGAAAACTATGCATGATATTGCTTATATTTTGTCATTTTGAGTGAGAGGAGACGTAGCTGAAGAGTTTAATAAATATATTACGTGCATATTGTGTAAAAGTTGTGTCATAAAAAAAGTAAAAATCAATAACTGAAATGTCGACAACAAAAGATAATGTGGGACATCTCTAAAAACAATAATAATAACTATAATAATGTTTTATTTCAGACATAAAAGAAAGAAAAGTTATCTTTCTTGTCTGTTTTCTTTCTGTCCGCTTCCCCCCACACAGCAGAGGCAGATGGCTGCCTGACCTTGAGCCGGGTTCTGCCGGAGGTTTCCTTCCTGTTAAAAGGGAGTTTTTTCCTTCCCACTGTCGCCAGTGTGCTTGCTCAGGATGGGAGATTGAGTTGGACCCTCCAACTCAATCTGTTGGTTTCCTTATATAGGCTATTATGAATTGGCTTTCATTGTGTTTTTTCTGTCTGTAAAGGGTCTTGAGATGTCATTGCCGTGATTTGATGGTGTTTAAATAAAGATTAATTGAATTGAAAGATCCAAATAAAAACAGTACATACCAGACATTACACAAACATAAAAAGACTAGTCTGATGCTAAATACAATGCATAGAAGAAATGCTCATGTGCTAGTGTCCTCTCATACTCGATTTGAATCTTTTTATGCACATGTATAATCAACACATAAAACTGTACATACATTTTTGTAAAAGTGAGCATTGTGGATTTTGTTTTATATTTTCAGTATGAAAATGACCAGGATGTGGCGTCTTTAGGCCAGAATTTGTTGCTTTTAGGATCTGCTCTGCACCAGTTTGAGACGACAATTCAGAATGTAAATGCTTCAACTTGAAACAGTGTTTTAATCCACATCTTCAGTGTTCTGTCACAAGTTATTTCTGTTATTCTTTGTGGTGCTGCTGTCTTGGCCAGGACACTCTTGTAAAAGAGATTTTTTTAATTCATTGGGTCAATATTCCCCACTGAACTAGTTTATACCACAGATCTAATGTTAAACTGTGGTTAGGCTGCATAAAGGCCTCTTATGAATTTAATATTCCTTAAAGTTTTTTTTAAAAGCATTTTTACAGGCTGTTGCCTTGTAAAAGTCTGTGATAAACTGTAGTTAACTACAATTTCGTATATACAATACGAAGAGAAAATGGCTTCCTGAAGAAAGCCATCTTTTATAACACTTCCATGATTTGTGGCCATTTCTTTTTGTATTCATCCAGCGAACAGCCTCTTAGTTAGAGTACCAGATGGCTGCAGGCTGTTGAGACAAGGTTCAAGCTCGCACCAAGAATAAATATATCTCAGCTTTAAAACGAACACCCAGATGGAAACTTGATCAACAACACCACCAATGTAACATAAACACACACACACACACAATCATAAATATGCTTTTACTAAGGAAAATACTTTATTTTAAAAGAAGAAGACAGAGGACAGTTCAGACTGTTTTATACACAGGAGCAACAAAAAACAAGAGAAAACTAAAATGAGATTGGAAAAATTCTATTGTCTGATTGTGAGATTCATTATGTAACTAAACAAACCTGTCTTGTGCTTCAATCTCTTCTACAAAACATTTGCAGAGGTGGCAGTAAGGAACGTAAAGTACACAAAGGCCATCATCAGTGCATTCGGTCAACATAAAGAAATATTTAATGATGAATCCACTGACCTTGAAAGCTTTTAACACAAAACATAAATCCTGTTTTAAAGTCTGCAAGCTGGACCACAAAAACTTTATCATGAATATCTTATTCTCTAACTGAGCATTTGCATTTGCATTTCTGAGGAGCTCTAACACTGAAAAAACATCTAACACCCATAAAGAGAACTGCTACAACTCTAAAGTCATGACCTCCAACTAAACTAAACCTGACAAAGTCAGGACAGACCCTGCAGCTATCACATTTATAATATTAATTATAAACAGCACGGAGCCCAAAAATACATTGAGGGTGAATTATGCATCACTTCTTCCTCTACATATCAAAGACTTTTTTTTTTTTTTTAATTATTATTATTAAGAGCTCAAGTTTACAAAAATAGAAATTTTCCCCCCATTCACAGGAAAAAATATTTTTGGCAACAACTTAAAAATAGCAGGCGAGAGCTCAAAGAGGTGGAAAAGGAAATGATAAGACGATTTTAGGCTAACTTCTATTTAAGACCATCTCTTACATTGCGTAGTTTTGGGAAAATACTGAGACTTTTTAATGTCTTCTATATGATAAGTAAGACTTTTCTCTGTACCACCTTGTGTACACAAGAATTTCAATGCCAAACATATATAAACTAAGCTAAGCTAAGTGTTGAATTAGCTTAGTTCACGCTAAGCTAAGCAGCGACTAACAGTTTCACTCTGCAAGGAAATCAGTCTGTTATAATAACTGTCGCACACTTGTGATGAAACAGACCAGTTTAACCCAGCCACAAGTTTATTAACTTTGTAAAATACCTGGTATCAAATAGTAATTTCTGAGTTGAACACAACTAACTAAGCTAATCATTGGATTTGCTTAGCCTGTGCTAACCTAGCAGTTTTCCACTGCTAGGAAATAAAGTTTTGGGAATATAACTACCGAACTGTTTTCTTTCTTTTAGGGGGGATTGCAGCTAAATTAACTTTATCAAACACAGACACTTTTAAAGATAAGCTAGAACTATCCACAAGTGATAAACACAAAACTTGGTACAAGAGAAATACTCCCAGTTTGTTTGATTTTTTTCCCAAATTTATTTGTAATTTTTTGCTCTAAACTGCAGCTTGATCAGTCAGCCTCTGAACTTCCAAATTGTAATGGGAAATTAACCATTTTAAGCAAAAGTTTTAAACCTCTAAAACATTTAGAAAGGGACTTGTCAGAGTTTTCCAAGTGAACCAAAAAACTTTTAATTCCTCAATGCATGAAACTTTGATTTATATAAAGTAAATATTAACAATAGATATAAAAGAGTATAATAAAATAAAAACACAAAATACAGTATGAACATAAGCAAGTATCAAAATGGGATGAATGCATCATTGGAATGAAATAAAAACATTTAACAGCAACAAAACAATCAAAAAAAGGTTTCTATAAATACAGAAGTCATTATCAGTGTCCTGTACGAAGCCTCATGTCATATTTTTATATAATTTCTGGAATAAATGCCACACTACTCTCAATGTGTTTTTTTTTTCCTTTAACAGCATCTCAAGCTGACTCATAAAACTATCAGTGCAACTTTAATTTAGAGAAAAGGGCAACCAGTGCCTCTGTTATTATTATTTCTATCACTACAGTGTATTGATTGAGCAGATATGGCATCAAAGAATGACCTTAATCAATCAGCAGTGGGAGCTTCTGTATGAAGTTTGCTCCAGGACACTGAGCATGCTCTAGAGGGTTAAACTCATTGTGGCGCGTTAACTTCAACCTCAGGAGGTCTCGTTGACTGATCGCTCCAGCTCTATTACTTTACTCCTGCTGTTGTTTGTCCTCTGCTCCTGAGACCTAAGAGACAAAACACAAAGCAGATCAGAGACGTCGCAGATCAAACATTGTCGAGACTTTAAGTCAGCTCATTCTGCCCGGAGTCTTCCGCCTTGTGTGTGTTTACCTGTGCAAGTCCAGAAGCAGGTTCTTTTGGGTCTGTGTGTCGTTTTTATTCCTAAAAGGTGGGTGTGTTGCCACGCTACTGGGCTCCACCCCGACTTTCTGTTGCTCTGAGCGACGCCATGCTGCCATGACGACGGCTGGCGTATCCTTCCACTGATCTGGATATTCGCCGCCCAGGCCGAGGAGGTGCGGTTGCTCGTCTTCGAAGGTTGATAACAGATTTCTGGACTTCACTAAGACGAGAAAATGATAACATTTCAATGTGTTAGGATGCATTTAGAAAAACTTCAGTTGAACTTTTACATCTTATCCCAGAAGATATATATTTTTTTAAAAACTCACATGGAATCCACCAGAACTCAACATTTAGTTCATTGCGTATAATTATCAGCTTTAAAAACACAGCTCAGCTTCCCTGTTGGTCCCTGTGTGTGTGGGGACCGGATGGGATGAGAAAGGAAGCTATCTGAATATGATGGTTAAGAAAATTCGATTACAAAAATAAATGCGTGTTTTTGTGTGTGGGAGGTAATGAGGATCCAGTTAAAGGTCAGCTCTTGAAAATCAGTCTCTGTAGCTGCTGCTGCTGCTAAGCTGTAGGTGGAATCTGATTAGTGGTGATGTTATAATGGACCTCCACAGTTTTATAGCCAGGAACTAATAATTCATTACAATGGGAACAGCAGGGCAGGTCAGGAAAGCTGCAAACTCTAAAAAAGAAGTCACTCTGTGTGTGTGTGTGTGTGTGTGTGTGTGTGTGTGTGTGTGTGTGTGTGTGTGTGCGTGTCTTTAAGGCGAATAAAGTTCAAAGCTTTAACAGCCTGTCTCACCGACTTACTTACACAGTTCATTGCATCATATTAGATCCACAAGCATTTCTATACCCTTTAAAATATCACTTATATTAATGCTGCGTCTATTTCACATCCTGTGTTATTGTTAGGATCCCACAATCTGTTTGATTTTTGCTTTCCTTGAAGTTGCTTCATGTGAGGAT
Organism: Telmatherina bonti; assembly: GCF_933228915.1. Classification (NCBI taxonomy): domain Eukaryota; kingdom Metazoa; phylum Chordata; class Actinopteri; order Atheriniformes; family Telmatherinidae; genus Telmatherina; species Telmatherina bonti. The sequence goes on along the minus strand of NC_136632.1, from coordinate 21,943,173 downwards.
TTCAGATTCAGGCATTGTTGTGTTTGTCCTTGATGTCATTCAACCTCGTGTCCAGCAGATGGACTCCCAAATGCAACATCCTGGACTGCAGGTGCAGAGAGGAAGCGGTTCACACTTCAAGCTGATCCCGCTGAAGATGCACAGCTGGTTTGTGTTTTGTTTTTTCCAACTTTTGGGGGTGTTCACTTGCACGGACTAAAGTTTAGCACTGGTTTGCAATGCTGTTCACATATTTTGTTAGATTTCTGATACATAGAAATAAGTTCACACTGATTACATGATCTCATGGTAGAGGAATCCCCTCTGGTTACCATATCTGAGCGCACCCCCCTCGGAGTGACCACACATGCCAAGCACTGTATATTGACCTGAAAAATCATCTGTTATTAGTTATAAAAGGCTGATGCTTAGGTCAAACGTTACATGGTGTCCCTTTGGATAGGGTGCAGTGCTGCTGGCGCCTTGGTGGATTTTTCTTTTTTTTTCTTTTTCTTTTTTTGTTTCAGCCGTGCCTTCCCTGGGTGCTTGGGCCTGGGCCTCTGCGTTACTGCCAATGCGCTGCCCCGGTGCAAACGGCTCCTTGGATGGGGTTTCCACGACTAGTCCGTCTGCACTTACCTCTCTCATTTAGATGTATCTAAAAAGGGGGGTTGGAGTTATTTTTTTATGTAATGGGTCTGTCCTTTATGTCTAATTTTAAACTGTAAAGCGCTTTGAGTCACATATTTTATGTTGGAAAGGCGCTTCATAAATAAAGTTTGATTGATTGATTGATTTAAAGCTACATAGTCCTCTAAGATACATCAGGACTTAGCAGAGTGACATGTATAGTACTGGAGAAAAACTGGTCTCAGAAGGACACTTTGTATCCAGAAATCACAGACGTCCAGTAACACTGCTCTACGACCAGATGAATGTGCTGATTGGATTGAAGTACGTTGTAAGCAGACTTGTTTTTTACCCGTAGAAATATGTCAAGAGCTCTGGAAGAACATAAATGAGTGCTTGTCGTGTAAGGAGCTCCTGCATTGGGCAGACAAATGAAGATGTGATGCAAGGAAGCTATGGTTCAGCAACGAACAGCACAGTTCCTGCGCTTAGAGGAAAAAAGGTCCGTTTGAAATCAGAAATTAAGCGTTTGTTTGTATGACTTTGGCTTATGTTGTGTTCATATTTCAATTAAAAAAAAACAACAATATTTATTGTGAGAACGCATTTTAAGTGTAAAATTTTGTAGTAAAATACGTTTCTGTGGGTCAATGAGTGTGACTACCTGTAGCTGTGTAGGAATCTTTGGCGGCCATCTGTTTGGACGCCACGCCTGTTTCTGTGATGCTCGAACATGGAGTCAAACTGCCCGGATAAAAACTCCCCAAAAACAGAGCAAAACACAAGACGACAACCTGCAGAGACCCACAAAGAATCCGACAGAGTGCAGAAGAAGAAGAAGAAGGGGTGGGCAAAGAGAGATGGTTAAATATAAATCACACATAAAAGTTAAGCTGCTAATCATCAACGGAAGCAGATGTTTCGGATTTGATGATCAATGTTCCATCATAACAGTCTTTTGTTAGCGAGCACACATGCGCACAAGCGAGCACACACTCCGTTGTACCATTAAGCACGATGAGGTCTGGGTGCCAGCCACCCTGCAGGACTTTGGGACTTTTCCTGCCACCACCGCCTGCAGAGACTGCAGCTGCTGCAGCAGAGACCTGCACAGATACAAACATGCAGGTTAGATGCATGAAAGCTAACACCTTTTTTCTTTTAACAGAAGAAATACCGCGCAACATGAATCCAAAAATAAAACAATGACCACATTTTAAAATGCATTATATATCATCAGACCAGCATTTACACTGCAGGGCACTGTGTTGTCTGCACTGTTGTGTGAAACTAATAACGAACATAAATAACTGCTTTTATTTGGCTAATGTGATGGATTATTTATTTTTTCTCACGATCTTTAATGCTTTACTCCTCATCTTATCTCATCCTGTGACATCTGCAGAGTAAAAACATAGTCGTTTAAAATGTCTATCTTTCCTTTCACAAGAGAGCATTTCCTAAGAACAAACACAAACATCCTTAATCAAATCAAATCAAAGATCAAAGATACTTTATTTATCCCCGAGGGGAAATTCAAGGTTCAAGTCAGCTCGTCCAAAGTTAGACATACAGACATTTACATTTGATCATTTAATCATAAATCCCATCCCGTCTCTTCACATTTCCAGTGTGTTTTATGTACTTTTATAAGCGCTGAAGATGCTAATAGCAAGTACAACTTGTTTGTTTGTTTAACCACGTAGTCCTATTACAGGTTGCATTAGAAGCTAGAGTCTAGCCCAGCATTTACTGGCAAGAGGCAGGTTACACCCTGGACAGCTCACCAGTCCACTGCAGGTTATCACACTGAAAATACTTTAAAGAGCCAAGACTATACTCATTTATATAGTTATTATTTTATTTTGACAGCATACTAGGCTTTGTTTAGACATTTCTATGTTCAAAAAACATTATTTGTCATGTATAGTTTATTGCTGCAACGCATTTGTCATTTTCTGCCTGTAACGCTCCGTTTTAGCTTCCGTCTCTTTAAAACCCACCTCCTGAAAGGACCAGTCTCCTCTGATAGGCCAGCTTAGAAGTCACACGCAGTAAAACCCAATAAAGCTGCAATTTTTTAATGGTTTTAAAAAGTAAGTAAAAAAAAAAAAAAAAAAAAGCCAATAGGCTCAATCTGTCATACTGTCATTACGTAAATATGGAAAATGTATTCCTTTAAATGATACTCAAAGAAAATGTGAAAGTGTCCAAGTATAATAATTACAACATTTAAAGTATTAAGAATAAAAATCACTTTTACTTTTAGATTATCACTGCATCATAATCACCACAAACTAATTAATGCATGAATATTAAATCTAATTTAAACTTGCTTGTATTTAATAATAATGCTAATATTTATAATTATATCTGCCAACTATATTTGAAAATTATGTAACTGATTGTTTACTTTGTAAGAATTGCGGAAACAACTAATGCAGCTCCAGTGTACAAGTTAATCATATTTAAGCAATGGATAATAAATAAACATAAAATTTGTTCATGAAATGTTTATATAAACAACTAATTTTGTCATTTGTACAATAACTTTAATTACTTTTCATGTTTTGAGATAAAAATTCTGCCATTTGTTGTATTTAAACTAAAAAAGAGATTTCCTTTTAGATAAATATATCACAGTAAAATGTTTTCTTCTAAATAAAGACTTTGCTCTTCAGCACATTTCTGCTCTTAGTTTAACTCTTCTACTCCTCAGGATGAGTTAGAAAGATTCCTCCTGCTATTTGCCACAATTAGAAACTAAATAAGACAATATTGTGTCTTGTAATTTAACAAAGGGACTATTGCATGGAGGGTTTAATTTCTTGTGTTGATCTCACTCTTACATGTAAGTCACTTTGGAGAAAAGTATCTGCTAAATGACAAAAGTAGAATAGAATAGAATAGAATAGAATAGAATAGGAAAATTTATAGAGCCATAGAACAATGTCCACTTAAAAGCTTAGTTACTTTAATGCCTCCTTTTTTACCTACATCTGTTAATCTGGTCATTATACAGACTTTGCCCCCCAGTGTTCAACATGAGGAGATGCATGCCATTCAGGATGGATGGCAATTAATATTCAGAGCATTTCAGCGGTTTAAGGGGAGAAACTAGCAGGCATTGTGGAGTTTCAGACACTGCTTGGATGTCAGAGATTCCTTCAGTAATAAATGTATTTCTGGTTGGATTTTGTACTAAAATATGCAGAAATAAGATGTAAGCCACGGGTGTCCCGCTCCGGTCCTTGAGGTCCACAATCCTGCAGGTTTTCCATGTATCCTACTCCAACACATGTGACTCAAATGAATCAGTCATTGCGCAACCTTCATTTATTGTTGGATCTGTTTAGTATAAGCCGGATACGTTGGAGCAGGGACATAAAACCTGTGGGACAACGGCCCTCGAGGGCCCACTTTGGACATTCCCTGGTGGAAGGGTTTGTGTAAATTATGCAAAAAATGAAATATAAGCATGTTCATGAAATGTGTAATGTCTCATTGCTATGAATAAAATAAAAAAATAAAAAAACAGAAAAAAACATTTGTAAAAAAGAAAACTTTATATGTCAACATGTTTTTAAAAATGCACTTTCAATTATTTATCATGTTTATCTTGTGCATTCATTTGATTATTTTATTCCACACCAGTGAAATGCTGCTCTGAGAGTTTGTTTTCCAGATTAATTCCTGAAAACGGTTCTTTTAGTTTTCCATCACAAAAACAAACAAACACACTCACACTGCTCCATTAATCTCTTTAAGCAGAGACGGTAAAACCCACTTTAGCCAGTCAGTATCAAACCAGTCCTGAAGCAGCTGTGTTTCCAGTCAGCTGTGGGCTCAGCTCATCCATGCATAACCACAGCACAGTGTGTCAGATGCAGCTTGAGCATTTTACATCAAAATAGACTCATGATTATGCATGCATGCAAAACTGCAGCTGAACGTTTCCACCGGGAGCTTCTCATTCAGCTTTATTTACAAATGATCAAACTTCAGTCAGGCAGCATTTCCACACTCATAGTTCATGATTCTTACTTTTATTAAAAGCAAAATCTCTCTGCCTCTGTCCTATTAGCACACATATTGGCTTACTGTCATGTTTGAACGCCTTACTCGCCTCTGCAACTGTGAGCTTTGCATTTCAGTAGCATATGTTTCAGCTTTCCTGAAGGTATTTCTTTACTACAAAGGAGATGAGGAGGGAGGGAGAGCTTGAAGGAGGGAGACAGCAATCTTCCTCCTTCCCTGCATCTGAGTTGAAGCAGATGAACTGGAGTCTGCTTTAAACAGTAACATGGCTCTGCAACTACAAAACCATCATCTCTGTGTGGTTCTGATAATCTATCATTATTATTTTGTCACATTCTCTAAACTCTGCAGCTCAAATATTCATAATTTTCTTCAGCATATTGTATCATAAACAACTTTGGATCAATTTGTCTGGGTTTTCCAGCTCTGACGTCAACATAAAGAGGCTGAGGGGGAAACAAAGACATCCAGCAGATGGTTTCTGTTTGAGATCTGTCCAGATGTGTTTCCTTTTGTAAATCTATGGAGCATCATGCTGAGATCAATCAGACAAAAACAACAATGAACACAAAATAAACCTGCTTTTTCCTGCTTATTTGCTGCATCAAATTCCATATTTGTTCATTTTTTTTCAAAATATAGTGAAGTTTGTCAGTGAAGAGGAAGAAAATCTGTCTGAAGCTGTTAAATACAATTTTAAAAACTTGAAAATATTGGAGATTTCATTGGATTTATAGAAAATTTCTGGGTTTAAAGTTTGTAAAAACCTGGGTGTGACTGTAAAACAGTTTGTCAAAGTAAAGACATTAGTTGCTACTAAATACTTGGTTATTGCTGTTAATTCTCCGATGGAAATAGTTAAAATTAGATGACGAATTTAAATGTTTGTAAAAAATTAAAGCCTCTTTTTATGACAGACATCTTTTGTCTTTTTTTTCCTTCCATAAAAACATGACCTGATGATGTACAAAGTAAGATATAAGCGCTAGTATGTATTTAATGTGTTCTTACTTGTTTGTGCACTCCAGAGTCTCCACTTTCCTTCGCAGCTCGTTGTTTTCATTGGAGCATGTCTCCACCCTGTGGTCAAACAGCAGTACTGCAGGGTTAGTCACTCATTATCAGCCTCATTCAAAAAACTTATTAAGTCTTCTGAAAAGCTTGTTGTCACAGTATTAATGTCTTGTTAACGATGCCTTTGTCTAAAGATTTGCAGAATACATATATGTGGGGCAGTACGCGGGTTGGTAGTCTTTATCACATGTTCATCTGTTTTTGTTGAGTCTTAAGTCGTTTACTTCTAAAACTCGTAATGATGAAGTTTGAGCATTTTAAAGATAGAGAACTCTTGATGGATATGTGATTTTATCTGTTTTTTTTTCAGATCATTTTCATTTTTACATTTATGATGACCAAATAAAGAAAGAAGAAGGTGGACTTACTTTTTCTCCAGAGTGTCCATGTACTCCTTCTTCTTCCTGCGACTCTCCTGAGCTGAAATCTGACAGAAAAATAGATATTTAGAAATATTTTGGAGAAAAATGATTAAGGTTTGCTATATGTCTTTGGATTGAATATACACAGCTGAAACAGTTTCCATATGAAGTCATGATGTGTGTTTGTACACTGGCTATAACATTCATAAAGGTTTTATCTTGTTAAAAACATTTTTTTAAATTTTGTTTATTTCAGACTAAATAAAACAGATTGGTGGGAATATTATTTTAGTAACGGAACAATTAATAATTGTTCCACAACAGAACAAACGCTGTTTTCTTTTTCTTTTCTTTTCAGAAATTCTGATAATTCAAAATGGAACCATATCTGTTCATCTAATTCAGGTTGTATTTCTGCATCTGGTTGGTTCTTACCTTGTTCTTGATCTTCCTCCGGATCTTTTTCAGAGCCTTCTCCTCGGCTTTGGTGAGTGGCAGTTTGGTGGGAACTGGATAACCTTCAGCCACCAGCGTACGACGCTCCTCCTCGGTCAGCATCAGCGGTCCTGACCCCTGCAGTTTCTGCAAAACAAGAGGAGAAACAATAAATAAGCTTTATTCCAAGCTGCAATATGGAGAATATTGATATAAAATGGGAACAACATGCAACTAGAAAATTAATCTCTGTTGCACGTTATCACAGTTTATAACGTTGTTTCCATTAAAAGGCTCATTAAATCAACAAAGATCGACAAAAACCCAAAGAAGATGGCACATGTTGTTTTCAACAGCAAATCAGGAGGACAAAATTAAAATAATTTCAGCCTTCATGAGAAGTTGTGAGCAGGTATAAATAACATGGCGTTCTTACATGAGGAGCTGTGAGCAGGGGGGAGTTTGACAAGGAGGAAGCAGCACGAGGAGACACCTTCAGGCTGGTCTGAGAAGGAGCTGGGCTGGTCGGGGATGTCGGGCAGGACAGGCCTGGTGGGGCATGGACAGGGCTCTGGCTGCCCTCTGAGTCACTGCCGTGGGAACTGGGAGGAGTGGGAGGCATCTGAAGAGACTCCAGACCTGAAACACGGTTGCTAGCTGGATAACATAAGCAGAGAAACAATGGCGTTACGATACTGCAGCATTATAAAAGATTTGAAGGTTAGTCGGTGACGGTATTGGACGTGATTTGGGTTCATTGAGCAGAAAAAGTTCATATTTTGAGTAAAATCCCGAATGTTGTTGCTACCAGCATCACAAACCAGCTGTTCTTCCAGTAAGGGCTCTTAATGATCATCTGCTTTGTTCTCTTACAGAGGATGTACAATGATTTGCGAAGTTTTTCAAATTGAACAGCTGCTTGTCTGGTTTCTATCTCTGTTGTGTACTTATTGCTCTCGCTTTCTCTTTTCTTTGTTTCCCCTTGTCCGATCCAGCATAAACATAACAGCAAAGAACAATACTCCAGCAGAAAGGGGAGTATTAAATCTACAAAGCTGCACTGGGTGAAGGAAAGTTGTTCGAGACGACACATCATCCAGACCGTGGACCTGCTGGCTGTTGTGGTTGTTCCCACATTTGACCAGCAGGGGTCCTCGCAGCACCAAATTAATAACCAACAACAAGATAAAACGTCTCAATTCTGACCTTTGGGTGAGAGGTTGAGGAACTGATCCACCTCATGAGGTTCCAGTTTAATCTGAGGGATGATATTCTCCTCTTTTATCTGGAAACACAGAGATGAGCGTCATTACAACCAGCATGAAACTACAAGAAACTACCAAGTTTTATGTTGGTATTGTGGCGTCCCACCTTGATGGCTTTGCCCTGGATGTTATTGCTGATTGGTGTCTGAGCTGCAGGGGCCACGGCTGGGCCCTCAGGGGCCTGGGGGGCCTCGCTGGAGGCCAGAGAGAAGGAGAGGGTGGGGAGGAGAGATGTAGTGTCACACAGGAGGGCCTCAATGGCCTCCTCCTGCTCCATGGCCCACTCGGTTGAATCTCCGTCTGAGTCTGCTGAACAACAGACAAAACAAGGAAAAAAATTCCAATTTTGGTAGTTTTTTTTTTTTAGAGATCCACTTTTTGAGAGTTCTGATACCGATATCTGAAATTTGAATATCTGCCGATACTGATATTTGCCGATACCAAATTTCTTTATGTGAACATTATTGTGACTATGGTTATTATTGCTGTGATAACTGTGTAAGATTTCATTAGGTTGTAACCAATGACCCCTCCTTTCTGAAGTTACCTCACTAATACAAATATAATAACATTACAGATCTAACAATTTCAACAAGTTTTATTCTGATTCGACACATTTTACCTAAATACAACTATAAATGTGTGGATTTGAAACAAAGATCTTAAGATTACAAAGATTTTAATGAAACAAAAAATGTCACATTTTAAAATTCAAGACATTTATTTCTTTTAAAACATGTCTGAAGCGTGTCATCAAACACATCCGCACATTTTTGACTAGTATGGTATCAGGTATCGGGTATTGGGTATCAGGTATCAGGCATGGTATCGGAAGACTTTTATTAATACCAAGTACGAGTACACACACATGGTATTGAGCCGATACAGATACTGATAACTAGGGATGCACCGATACAGATATTTTAAAATAAAATGTCTTATAAACAGTTTATATTAAAAATAAAAAAAACAAACATGGATTTTTGTGCCTCACCAGCTTCGCTGCCGTGCTCTCCGGTTAGGTGCGACAGCGGCGACTGAGGTCTGCTATCGCCGCACAGCGAGTAGCTGTGCTCGGCAGTGATGTGCGGCGGCAGAGGAGAAGAAGGAGACAGCTCGCTACCGTCCTCACCTTCCATTGCTTCCACTCCACCTCTCCCCCCTGACAGGAAGGGGTCGCTGAACAGCTGACCCAGCAAAGCATCCTGGGACAGGTCATCCAGAAGCTCAGAGAAGTGCTGCAGAAAGGAGACATCATGGTCGTTGGAGATATTTTAATGCAAGACGAGAACGTAAGAAGAGACAGAAAATTACTGCATCTGTGGGATTCTGCGACTGCAGGTCTGTAATTACAGACTCTTAAATTCTTTATTGGCACATTCTCTGAAGTTTCCCCCTCAGGAAACACCAACACAGCCAATCAGGAACTTTCCCCGAACTAATCACTACTTTTATCTATGAGTTTGTGATTCTCAGTGTGGTGAAACCTTGACAAAGCACCTCGATGTCAACACACAAGCCCTCCCCCCCACCACATGTCTCCTCTCTCATCCCCCCATCATATATCCTCCACCACATTCCTCCACCTCTCAGCACAGAGAGTGTGCAGATCAGATCTTCCTCCATATCCAGGTGTTATGACTGGCACAAACAAAAGGCAGTCAAAGTAGAAGCCTACAGATGTGCTCAAAACACACTGACCCACAAACAGCTGGAGAGATCTGAACACAAAGAAATAAACGAGGCACGATGTAAATAATCAGCTGCATACTACAAAAATCTTCATCTCCAAGTACATGTAGATGATTAAAGCAGCTTCTGCGATGCATTTCATCATCAGATGGTAAAATCTTTGCTGCGAAGCCTGTTATTTACAGTCTGGTACTTGTTTTCTGCTCCAGGTGAAAACCATTTGGACTAAATATTACATGTCAATACAAAAGATGATTATTTTTACCTTTTGGTAAAGTTCCAAAAAATACTTTAAATTTAGAAAATGAGATTTTTTTTGCCTATTATTTCTTGTAAAGGGTTCATTGATTTATGTCAAAAATCTGAGTTGCATCACTTTGATGCATCCGTGTTTCTGTTTTCTCTTCCTAAACACAGAAATTGTGCATATTTCCATGCAGGAATAGTTTAGCTTTCATCTTGTCTGTCATATCAGCCTCTTAAATAAGTACATTTTTCCAGTTCTTTACTGACAAAAACTCCCTGCTCCCAGTAAATAAAACCCCTAAAGCTCTGTTGGCAGGTAGAATAAAAAAGATTTATCAGTAATTAAAGTTAAAGATGACAAAAAAAGTGAAATAAACAGAGAAACGTGTGTTAAGTGACGTAACATCAGGAAGATTATGAAACAAACTTGCTGCTTTTATTTGGTTAAATGATTAAATAAGGAAACAGATTTTTAGGACGAGGAGGAAGAAGGATTTTTTAAAGCTGTCAAATTTCCATCGCTTGGCTTTTTGTAATGATCAGCGAATGACAGATGATGCCTGGACTCAGACCGTCCGCCTGAATGAGGAGAAAGTGAAATCAAGATGGAAGCAGCAGAAACGGGAGGAGGGCGGATGGCTGAATGTCAAGCATGTGGCTTCCATTACAGACTCACAAAGACAAGACTTCTTGCATTTCTCTGTCTCGCACACGGATGACCTGTTCACTGCTGCTGCTGCATGCAGCCCTACATGGCCTGTCTGCAGGCCTCGGTGTGTGTGTGTGTGTGTGTGTGTGTAATCTAAACACTAACAGCATACCGTGAGTCTATTCAAGGGGGAAGACAAATATTTACACATTCATCCACCAGTGGGTCCATTTCTAACAATCAGAATAAAGATCAGTGTGACACAAAGACAACCAAAGATATGACTGAAAATTATAATCTGTGTGTGTGTGTGTGTGTGTGTGTGTGTGTGTGTGTGTCTTGTACAAGGCACTGATGAAAACCAACTGCGATGAAAATAAACTTCTTTTAAAATAGCTCACAGTGCTTTACTTTACCCCAAAGCGTCTCCTAGCAACAGCATCTGCAGCCATCTTATGCAGTATTATTTAACTTTTTATATCTTAATAAACTCTACATGTTTTTGTACAAAGCATTTGAAATGTATGTATTTGTTGGAATATTTATTTGTTTTAAGAATACTTCTTGGCAATATATTTTATACCAGTGGAAAACATGTTTATTTCCCTTTTAAATGATGTCACATTTTTAAGGAAAAGGCATTTGTGGAATGAGCAGCGGAGTTGGGTGTGTGGAATGGGCCTGTAAACAACTTTCCACACTGATTCTTCTGATCACCCAGTCCAACAAATGACTCCAAACATGAGCAAACTGCAGAAAATTAGTTTGGTAAAGAAGACTTGGAGGGTTTTAAGGGAACTATCTGAAATGCACCATTCTTCAGCTCATCCTACAAATAGATTATCCATAGAACTACTGCTATAAGGAAATGATCTACCAAACATAGATTTACTCACTATTCCGGCTGAGCTTGTATGCACACAAACACTGAGTTTTAGGTTTTGTTTGATCATTAATTAAACTATACATTTGCTTCAAGGCCTGTGCTTATTAATCCGTAAAACCTCGAGCCGTTTTGCCTCTTTATACCTTTTTTTTTTCTTTTTAATGTAAAACTGCAGACAGAACCTCAACCTTTTAATCCCAGTCAACATCCAGACATGACTTCACTCTGGTCAGACTTTGCTGTCAGATTAAGAGGATAAAACGATGTAAATCAATCAACATCAATAGATAAAGCAACTTTAAGTCTAACCCAAACAACAAAAAAGAATTTATTACAAACAGTACTTTGTAGATTTAGCTCTTTTTTTTTTTTTTTGCTATTTACAGTTATTTATTTTGCTGTTTACCAAATATCCTCACATAACCATGGATGACTTGCCTCGTTTTTGGCACCTCTGTGGATAAAAACTTTTATTTCAGCCATACAGGACCATTATTTTTGTATTTTTGTATCTTTGTGATATCAAAGATCGCCCATCATGGATTTACCTTGTAGTCTACAGTTCTTGGGGACGCTGGTGATCTATCAGGGTTTTAAGAGTTCAATTTAATTCTTTTTAAAATCTAATTTATTGTTTTTATAAAGAGGAAAAACCATTAAACACATGCTGGTGGGAGAATAAACAGTAAAAGGGGTGTAGCTTCCAGGGAGGAGTAATTGCATGAATTACAAAGGCATATTCTGGCACCTCCTTTTTCTCCTCATCAACACATTCCTGCTCCAGACGCCAGAAAATCTCCAAACTTCGAGAAGTATTTTAAATTCAAACCAAACTTAACAAAACGAGGACACAGAAAGGAATAAAGTTTCTTCTCGTTTAGGAGAAAGAAGAAGGTGACGTCCAGTTCCGGGCTGTACGAGCCCAGAACCGCACCAAACTGACCCAGCCCAGCTTCATGAGCTCCCTGTCATTTCAGCTTGTGGTTGTGGCCGTGTGCGAGTGGGATGCACAGCTGGGTGTAACTCATCACATACTCTTACAAACACAACAGAAACCTCTTTGTCTCTGCAGCCTGTGAGAGAGGTGTTATTTGGGCCCGGCTGTAACCCGACTCCCTCCAGCTGGGAAGCAGAACCGTGTGGGGCTGAAGCCTAAATATGGACACTGGAAGGTTAAACTAAAGTAAGGGCGCGACTCAGAACTGAGGGATAACAAAGAAGCTTTTCTCTTTTCCTTCTGAATAAAGTTTCTCTTGTAACAGAGAAACAAACGCAGGACGTTGCTGAAAGAGGAGATGCTAATCTTTTAATTGAAGTCTGTAAATGGAGGAGGAAATGCAAACTGATTATCGCCTGAGCTCAGCATCGTGAAAGATTCCTCGCGGAGGCTTAGCCGTACTTTTAATGTGTCCGATCTTAATCAAATCAGAGAGACGAAGCAAAGACTTAAAACTGGGTCAGAAAGGGCTGAGGAGTTCAAACTTGTCACTTGATGGAAGATGGGAGAAAAATAAAGGATGGATGGTGCATGAGATTCCATGCTAACGCACCAGACGGCTGATAGGTTTTTATTATGAATGAAGAACATTCAGATGAGAGCTGCAGGCTAGCACGAACAAATCTGAAATGTACACTACCTGTCAAACGTTTGGACACAGTTTCCCATTGGATTTTATGGGAAAGTAAGTCTAAACTTTTGACTGGTAGTGTATGTTTATTTATTTAAGGATCCACGTTCTGCATGTGGCTTTTCGGGCTTAGACGAGCTTCACGAGCAGGAACATGGAGTCAGTCCTAGACGAAGACATGACAGTAGTTTAGGCTGAACATTTTCAAAAAGTCAACAAGTTTCCTTGAAATAATCAGGAAGTGATCATAACTTCAGGTTTCTCTTTAAAAAAGGTACTTGCTCAGATGGAAACCGACAGCAAAGCTTGTTACTGGACATTATTGGTGCCAGATGGTGGTTTTTAGTTGAAACTAGAAGCTGACATCCCATTAAAACAGTTTAACTGGAGTCCTCCAGGCCCCAGTTGGATTTCCAACTTGCAAAGTCGAAAGGAACTTCACCAGCTCTGAACTCAGAATCCCACATGGTCGCCCCAAACATAAAAGTTGCTGTCAGCTGAGGTAATAAATGTTAAGTTGACCTCATGTTTCATTTTCTCTAACTAAACTGACCCCACATGAACTATCATCCATCTTCTGTCTGTTGGTGTTTAATGCGCAGCATTGATTACAATATTGTGTCTAATTGATTATTTCTGGATTGAATTCATTTGAAAAAGTCACAATGTGAAATATTGATGTGATTTTATCTGGATTACAGCACCTAACTAGCTAGAATCTCTCTATGTTGATCTCCAGCTCCAGCTGGTTCGGCTGTGCATTCGTGTACGTTTGGGGTGTGAAATTCCAGTCCTCGAGGTCCGGTATCCGATAGGTCTTTGTTGTTTTCCTCGACCAAAACACCTGATTCAAATCAAGTCGATCCAGCAGGTTCTTGTCAACTTGTTTATTAATTTTGGTCAGGTGTGTTGGAGCAAGGAGACGACAAAAACCTGCAGGATATTGGCCCTTGAGGACTGGAGTTTGACACCTGTACGTTCATGTGAATCGCTCTCGCAGACCTCCCTCCTTATAAAACACTCCAGAAAGCGAGCTATAGCACCGTGTGTTTACAAAGCAAAACGTTCACCTGAAGGCGACCCGGATCAGACATTACCCCTAAAGAACAGTCGTTGACGAAGTAGTTGTCGAGTAAAGAAAGGGACAGAACCGGCATGACATTGTTTTGTGTTAGTGTGAGATGTCTGACACTATAGACAATCTTTGCACATTATGTGCATCCTGGACACTGATTAAAACAAAAAAAAGAAAAGTGGGGCGCCTCTTTGATTTTAAGGGCTCATCTTTTGGAGCTGAAGAAACAGAGAGAGACAACCGCTGCAAAAAGAGTCAGCACCTTGTATTTCCAAAGTGGAGAGCACTGCCAGAGCTAAAGAGCTAAAGAGCTAGCATAAACATTATGAGTTACTTCAACCATCACAAAATGGTGATCCTGTTATTCTTTGTGTTTTTGCACTTTGCATGTTCATTTGCAGGCGAGAAGAGTGTGGGGGGCTCATGACACTTTTTTTGGGGGGTCTACAGGCAGCAAACCTTGCGTCAAAACACGCTTGAAAGTAGAAGCTGTCGCCAAGTTTAGATGCTCCTGTACCACCGGCCAGAAGGAGCCTGACTGGGATCGGAGGGGGATCCGCTGGGCCTTGCCCCTACGGTGTTGTCTGCAGAGTGTATAACTAGATCCTGACAGTAGAACTACTTTCCACTGTTCTCCTTTTATTCATAACCTCCATGTTTTTGTGCTAGAATTGAGTCAGATATTAAAATATCTGGCATATAGTTAATTTTCCACCAGGACTAATAAAACGTGCATGATTTGTGGTGGTGTGCAGCTTATATTGTGGAACAGCCTCCCCAGTAGAGGCGACATCTCTAAAAAAGCCAACTTGGGTTCCAGTTCCAGCCTTTGACCCTTTCCTGCATGTCATTCGCCGATCTCTCTGACGGCTTTTCCTGCCAAGCTGCTGGTCAATAAAAGCAACCCGAGCCCAAAAAAACGATGTCCTGTTTCTTCAACAACTTGTTGAACTGGTGGGCTGGTTGCTAAAAGGTAAATGAACCAAAAAGCAAAGTGATCATCTGTTTTAACCCTCCGTAACCAGAGCTTCACACTTCTTAAACAAGAAGAGGAAAAACTGGATGATGAAACACTTTCCTCTTCCTAAAAGTCAAACCAGATGTATAAAAAACCTTCATGGAAAAATGTCTGACGTCAGTAAAAACACACAGGCCTTACAGTCATCCTCCTCCAGTGTGTCCAGATGAGTGTTTAAGTGTGTGTACCTTGCCCTAGACTCACTTGTGTGTACTTTTGCTGATGGCACAATAATAAAACAAACAAACACAGTCACACATGTGAACTCCCACAGAGAAGGACCGAATGAGTCATTAGTTTGATTTGGATCTACATCTTCAGCTCTGAATGTCACAAACGACCAACACGTGTCCAGTAATCACCAGATAACCAGAGTGAAAGGTTGAAGGAACGTCTGAACCTTTATCTGCGCTGTGAACACTCACCATCTGCTTACAGAGTCACTTCATTATCATCAGTAACTGTAAAAATCAAAGTCTGATTAAGACGTCTATTAGAAAGTGAATCATCATATTGTCCTTCTAAAATACAAAATATGAAGAAAAGAGGGAAAGATCTACATATTAGATCATCCACAGATTTAGAATTTTTTTAATTAATTAATTAATTTTTATCTCACATATACAGTCAAAAAAAAACAAAAAAAATTCACATTTGTACCAGAGTACCTTATTTGAGAAGAAGCAGTGGGAAGCCCAAGGCTTATTTAGATACTACTCCTTGTTTACAGTCCTTTGTTTAACACAGTTATATAGCAAACCTTTACATACTGAATCATCAGTCAAAAGACAAAATTAAAACAACAAATTAAATTATTAATTGTTTTTTAATTGATTGTATTTGTGAAATATCTGCAGCTATGAGCTAAAGAATCTTTCGAAATGCGAACAATGTGTAGAATACGTAAAACCCTGAGCTGAATACATGTGGCATCTTTCCTTTTCGAATAACAGAGATTTTTCACAGCAACTTTAATGGAGATGTTTCCAACGTGTTTATCCAGTTTCAGTTTTGTTCGGAAAGTTCAGTTCCTTTGCATCCATGTTAAACTATCCAATATAAAACTAGAAATGTAGACAAAAGTAGGTTTCTATCTCACAGCTGCTGACCGGTTTGCAGTTCAGGCTTTTCTTCCTTTACTTACAAGAACAGTGTGTCGCTAATTTGGCTTTTAACTAGAAAAATCCAGAATTGCTTTCATAAATACGTATTTGACCAAAGTCAAATCCCAATCACAGCCAAACGAAAGCGTTCTCGCAGCTTAGAATGACTTATTTATAAATACACAGGCCTGCATGTTGCATCTTTGAATATGGTAGCTGAAAGGGGACAAACTTTTCAGCCTTATGTGTATTAGCTGTGAATCGCCGTTATGGGAAGAAGGAGAAACAAGCAAAGACCAGCATGGATGATTCAACTGCTGTTTTACATTGAAATGGAGGAGCATCCATAGTCTTTGTACCGCAAGAGGGAGGAAAAAATACCCAAGAAAAGAAAAAGAAATAACAACCGTGGGAAAACGAGTCTATATGGGCGTAGCGTTTACCAGATGGAGACGGTTCATGAGGGACCTCAGAACTGACATGGAAGTTGCAGCTTTCTGCTGGACAGGCAAGTTCATTCAATCTAACAGTGAGTTTATGAGCGAACTCCAAGCTTTCTGTAGCTAAGAGCTAACGTGGAGATAACAGGAGATAACAGGAGCTAACCAGCTAATGGAGGTAAGCGGGCTAAAGCTAGGAGTCTATGGGGATTTGCTTTGTTTTGCAGCCCCTAGTGGATGAAGAGGGAACTGCAGTTTTATGCACTTCCACATAGGCTTCACTTTTTACTGCTGGAGGTTCTGTCCATCTTTCATGTGCAGTCTATGCTCCAGTCACATGATTTTACACTTCGACATTAGCTATTAGGAGGTACCAAATACACGAAGGGCCTGCTTGTAACTTATCAGTATCAATAACATAAACTAAACTATGTATAATTCTGTACATCATTTCTTTGGTGAACACTCCAACTTGTGCAAGATGTGGACATTTTCATATTTATGACTCTCCGCAGCTTCAGTAGTGGTAATACCGTGCTTGACATGAAGGGTCACTTTTTATGTTTATGTTTATATTGAACATTATTTTCATGGTGATGAAACACAAAAGCAGATAGTTTTTGTTTAAAAATTAAAACCATAAAATAAATACATGGAGAAAGTACAAATTTGTACTTTAAAAGAGTTTAAAAGAGAATCTATTGGAAAAAAGCTTAAAAAATGTCACTATATATGTCAACCTTATGAGACCACAGATGTCATAAGCTAACAGGGAATCACTTCTTAGTGTGACGGTGCAACAGTATGATCTGTTCTGTGTTTCACTGAAGCCCATATCACATTTTATCTCCCGCAGATGGAACAAGCCACAGCTGCTGCCTCTCATGCCAACCAGGTTACTGTAAGTCTAACAAGGAAGCCAGACGGTCCTTCCGAAACTGATCAAACCCCAAACAGTCTGCACCGAAACAAAACATCAGAAATCTTTCTAAAACAACTGCGGCCTCTTGGCGTTTGCCAGCCTTCAGCTGAAAGAAACCATGAGTGAGATAACGGTGATAGCGAACAGGATTGTAAATCACTTATCACCGGCTGTAAGAGCACCGGGCTCGAGGCCGCGACGCTGTCTCAGCCGTGACACTGACAGAGTGTGTGTCAGTAAAACAGGACAAATCACAGACCTTGCATGGCTTCAGCTATCTGCGTCCTATCTGGGAGGGGAGCTACCAGCACCGAAACGGCATGTCCATACTGGGTCAGTACTGACTGTGTGGAGCTTCATGTGTCTCTTACAGTCTCTGACTTTAAATCAGCTATAAGACAGTTTTCTCTTCTAATCCAAACTTGATGTACAAACACACACTGCGTGTCTGATCCTGGCCAGATGATCTCACTCCAAATGACCTCGCTTAACAAAAACGTCCTCATTCCCAGGAAGACTGGAGCTGGTTCTCACCAGTATAAGACTGCAACACAGACACTCCCTGACCCTGATTCCTGAAATCAATCCCAGGCCGACTTGCCAAAATGAAGAGACACTATGAAAGTACCAGCTGCAGTAATAATACAGCTGAGAAGGTACTTTTGAGGTTATAACAGCAGCAAAGAATGACTATTTTCATAATAATATCACTGTTTTCAGCTTTGTGCATGTATGAAATATCTATAATGTTTACAGTATCCTTGAAACTTGAGATTCTTCCCCTGACCTTAAGCCGTTTTGTTTATTTAATTATTATTTTTCACCCTTTTTCCCCTTTTACTTGGATTAATGCAACCTGAGCATGAGCGCTCCCTCAGTACAGCTCAGTTTATTGTGTTTAAAATGTTTATTACTTGCCTTTTAAACTCCTTTTCTAGGTATTAATTTATATAACTTCTTCTCATGTGTCCCTGGATGTGTATACCCGCCACCACTTTTCCTAACTTGTACATAAAATAGATAAATAGAAGTTTATTTGTGTTGTTTAAGAACTCAAGTCTTGTCTTGGAAACTATAACAACCTCTGAAATATGACATGTTGGACATGTGTGACTTTAAATATGTTTCCTTTCCTTATGTCCAAATCATATGATGTCCGATATTAAAGATGGCCAAATATGTGATAATATACAAAACTTAAATAGAAAAAAAAGGTCAAGGTCAACTTTATTTATATAACACTTTTCCAAACAGCATCACTGCTCCCAAAGTGCAGAACAATATGAAAGAACAAGCACAGAAAACAGTAAAAGTAAAGTAAAAGGAACAAGGCCTCAGTTTACTCTAATAGATTCATTCTCAGCTCTTAACACCATAAAGCCAAACATATAATATTTTATGCATACAGTTTCTGAGACATTTTGCATGACTTTAAGGTAGAAACTTGACTCAAAACCTTGTTGTGCACCATATGATCCTGGT